>NC_087216.1:9280341-9443895 GCF_015104395.2 Macrobrachium nipponense
TTTACAGAAGTCAAGGGAAAGCTCTTCAAAAATGGAACGACCCAGATAACTGCAAGCGGATAGTAACCAACTCTTATATCAACATTAAAAATGCCTTCTTACTCTTTTAGAAACTTCAGAACAAAGATTAATTGATTGAAGTTAACTGGCATCAAACGACTTACAACAATAACGACATCAATCTGAGAAATAGACAAATTCATGCTGTTGTGGTCGTGGTTACCTGTGAGAGATCCATTTTAAGCATTCGGCCAGAGTGAGACCAGTAAACTGTTGTGCCACCATATGAAATAAAACAAAGAGCCGATTAAGTGTAGCTGTAGTTTTAAATGCTGAATAATGTTAATCGATCTTCAAGTTAATGCTGTTATATCTTTATTTCATGGAATACTGGGGTTGGAACGGAATTTCAAAACTTGGAGAAACAGGTTTAGTCATTTAAATCATTCTCTCTCTCTCTCTCTCTCTCTCTCTCTCTCTCTCTCTCTCTCTCTCTGAAGCTACGCATATGAACCGGGTACTTGAAACGGAAATTACTGCTACCTATAGCAGCATTTTATTTACGCAAAGCATAACAAAACTGGTGAACTGAGAACGAGCCAACAACGACTTGGCGCTTGCATATTTGTCATTGTCGGCGAGAGGAGCTGCGTGTGTGTTTCGTGGAAAGAAGATTGATGGTTGCCATAAATTTAGGTAAAATGTAAATACTAAGAACGTGTAAATAAGGGGATGGGGATAACAGAAATGAACGCATTACTTGAGAGATACATTAGATAGAGGGGTTTCTGTGTAGTTTCCAAATGACGTGCTTGTTTTACGAGTAATGTGTTTATGAAGTGGATACAATCCATTATCGTAAGTCTTTAAATATTAGGCAAAGGTAATAATGAAGCTCAAAACTCATTTCAGTTCAACCACAATTCAGGAAATCGGTAGTAAATTGAGAGTTTTGTTTGATTATACAATTCGGCAATTCTCTCGTGTCCGATTCCTTCAAGTCACCCCGACTGAGAAACTCCTAACTATTGTTTCGTCGGTCAAAAATCATTGTCTTTATAACGCTGTCTTGTTAGAACATATTGGTGTTTTTCTATGTAAATAACACACAGAAGAGTACTATATACAGACAGGATGCTCAAATTGAATGCGCACCTACTAAACCAAATGACGTGAACGGGGTTGTCTTCTAAAGTGCTGGTTATAGTACTATACAATTAGCAGTGGTTTCCAGTGGGCTGTGTCGTTGTCCATGAGTCTAATGATTTCAGATGGTGTGTCTCGCACCGCTCTGTATTCAACGCGATTTTTTCCTTCATTATATATAGACAGCTTCTCACTTAGCGGCGTGAAATGGAATGTCACAATATCAATACTTGAGCGAGTAAAATTAAGATACTCAAAATACTTATCCATGAGTCTAGAATTGTCTCATCCAGAATGGCATACGCAAGATTTAGATTTTTTTAGAAGCCTCCAATCTTTCGGATTGGAATGTCTTACATTCAAGCGTTTAATGTATAATTTCAAGCGGAATTTTCTCATTAACTCTTCAAATAGTTAAAGACTTCTATCAAATTCTCGTGTAACCATCCATTAGGGCAACTCCTAGCGAAATATCTCGTATTTATTCAAACATTTAATGACTAAAGGTGGAAAAAGCCTCTCATTACTATGCATGCAGAGCAATTTCTAACGAAACATATTTCTTTATGCCTCAACCTTGCGTGCGGTCTCAGGTACGAAAGTCTTGGGTTGACGAGACCGGACTGATGACGTCACGAGGACCTGGACCTTCCTGCACAGGCTCCCCGCCGGCGGCGTCGCCTGAAGTAATTGCTCACGAATTACGTCAGCGAAATTTCAACTTAGAGACAACTAAACAGCAACGGCCCAGTTGGCGTCTCCCGTTACTATACTTCCATGACAGGAATATCAACAATATGAAATGCGTTATTAGACAGTAACAATGCAAAATACATCGTTGTTGAACAGTGAAACGCAATGCGTCGATGGAAGGTAATTGTAGGAAATACCCAAGTGAACATTTGCACAGAATAGTACCTTGTGCCTATTTCATTTCATGAAATCAACGAACAGTGACATCAGCCATTCCCTGATAATTGGTGATATCTTGCTCTTCATTTTGCTCCTTCTTGCGAGTTGACAGCGTTATTGTAGGTGTTTCCCTTAAGTGTTTCTTGGTACACAGCTACTTCGTTTTGCTTATTTGTGGCCATTTGTGTGATTTTTAAATGCACCTATCATGTAGCGTCCTGTATCTATGATATAATTTGCAATGTATTTTCATATTTTAGAATAAATTTAGCGAGATTGTCTTTTCAGAAAAAAAAAAAAACAAATGGGAAATTCGATGAACGAAAGCTAATGAAAACTGTATCCTCACTTTTCTTGCTGATTGTACATTTACAAATAATTGCACACATGTATATATGTATACATACATAATATATATCATGTATATTACATATATGAATATGTATAACACGTATGTTATTTATTTCTATTCAACCATATAATCAGATTGATTGAATGAGCAAATTCACTCTTGAGAAACATCCGGTTTAACCTCTTGTTCAGTTGAACCAAAAAACGTTATACGGAGGAAGTCTTTCAGATTTGTGGAGACCTGTCTAGTCTGGAACCACAAAAAGCACACTAGACAGCTGGCAGTTCGAACCTAAGGAATGAACTTAGAGTTAAATAATAATTAAAAAAATAAAAAAGGACGATTTTCGTGGCATTAGAGATACCACCTCTGAAGGCCTTGTCAAACGGGCAATTTACCCGCCATCTTTTACAATCATGCCTTTGAGCGCCTCAGTGGAGTGATCGGTATGGTCTTGGCTTGCCACCTCGGTGGCCGCGAGTTCGATTCTCAGGCATTCCATTGAGGGATTAGAGATGTGTATTTCTGGTGATAGAAAGTTCACTCTCGACGTGGTTCGGAAGTCACGTAAAGCCGTTGGTCCCGTTGCTGTATAACCACTAGTACCATGCAACGTAAAAACGCCATACAAACAAACAAACAATCATGCCTTTGAAGTGTGGGCAGAGAGACCTATATTAAAGTAAGGTTTGAAGATATGTTATTCATCGTGCAGTCAAAAATTGGCACCGGTACTTGTGCACATATAGATCAGGGGGAAAGACGTTCCAGGTATACTACCTCATTGAATTAGTCCAGGAACGAAATGTATCGAATAGACCTAATCATTTTTTGAGATGGTAAAGTTCAGCCCTATGGTATGCAGCCTTGCTATTTGCAATGTACCCAACGTTGCCGTTTTTTCTTCACAACAGTGGCTTTTAGCAGTGTCGCCATACGCAGTTATTCTTTCTAAGTTAGTTATTATTTAATGGTTAGAATGTGGACATTTTAATGGTTAGACTACGCATTTTCCGATGTAGAATTATTTCCATGACGTAAATAAACTACACGTCACTAGCTTAGCATAAAGTATGTTTGACGAAGAAAAGTAAAGGATTTCAATGAAATTCTTTCCTATAAATAAGCAGGATATGTTTTATAACTTTATTTTCATAATAAAACATAAAAAGGCAAAGTAAAAAATCTTATTCCTCAGTGCCGTGGCCTGTGGTCGGAAAAGCCACGGAGGTTGCCAGATGTCACCAAAAAGCCACACTGGTGGACGAAATTCCTCAAAACAGCAACCCTGAATGTAACTATAGTCTGCTTTTTTCCATCTGTCCATCCGCCTGTGGTGTTTGCGCATGGAAACACTGCGTCCCGGACTTTATATAATATCCTATTTCGAATATTAACTTAGTTTTTATTAAAATTTTATTACAAATATCAGTTAATTATATACAAACTTTTCATAATTATATCAATAATATAACATACTAAGTATATTAATTATATGAATTCAAATATTATTCACATACTTATTTGTGAAATGTTTTTCAAGTTCATATGCATTTGAATTATAATACCCATTTTGTGTTCTTCATTTTACATTTTAATATTGAAATTATTTGACTTGGTAACACCTCTTCTCTGCTTTACCACAAACAATTTACATACCCAATAATAAGCATACTTAATGTATTTTTCTTCTTCTTTTTTCTATAATCGAAATCCAACATCAATACTTTTATTGGATACTGAACTTTTATATCACATACCTCTTCAATCAAATTCTGGAACCACTTCCAAATTTTTTTTTAACATATTTACAAAAATAAACAACATGCAAATGATTTTCATTATTAACGGTGTAATTCGCATAGAGTAAATTAATAAAACACTTTTCACCCAAAATTTAGACATAGCGTAACTATTTAAAGCCGGGACGCAGTGTTACCATGCGCTACCACCACAGGCGGATGGACAGATGGAAAAAAACAGACTATAGTAGATTCCCATCAACCGTGCATCTGATATCTAGGCCTGTCCCTTACGACCCTCTTGACTGGCTGTTGATAAGCCAATCACAGGGCTGGAAACTCAGTCTCTCGAGAGAGTTCACATAAGCAGAATGCATGTTCCACTTTTCCTGAGGGATACGTATTTCAAAAGTATCCCCCAGGAGAGGTGGGACATAGATTCTTAAGTGAACTTTCGAAAGAGACTGAGTTTCCAGCCCAGTGACTGGCTTATCAACAGCCAATCAGGAGCGTCGTAAGGGATGGGCGTAGACATCAGATGCACGTTGATGTGAGTCTACTATAGCACTAGTTAGTCAATATTTTGTTATTCAACCATGAATTTTATTCTCGTCTGTTGGGAACTAGTGAATAGGCTGTTCATTCAAGTATGAATGCCGATCATTGGATGCAAGATAACCCCACTGTTAAGTACTTAGCATGAACCTTTGGTCACAATATCATAAAAGAAGCCGGAAATAAACAAATAAATAAAATGATTAGAACAAAGTCAATTCGCGACCTGAATCTCAATACACTGTCATCATCTTATGGATCCAGTTGTTCGAAGTGGAAACATTTTACGGCTTGTATTAAATATGCATGAAGCTAGCTCTCTCTCTCTCTCTCTCTCTCTCTCTCTGTTTACAAGGACAGTCTTGTCATCAGTGAAGGGCACTGCTAACACTAACTTTTCATTTTACCATTTTCTTGAAGTTCCGGTATATTCCTTTTCCCATTTATTGAAGGATATTACATGTCCATAGAGAAGTGTTTGCTTTAGCAGACTGTTTTTTTTCTCTCTTTTTTTTTATCAGCGCGTCGTATGAGAATAAGGGGTGATATACGTGTATGTATATGTATATATATATATATATATATATCTATATATATATATATATATATATATACATAATATATGTATATATATAATATATATAGATAATAATATAATTTAATATATAATAAACATATATAATTGTATATAAATATACATATATATATATTACATACATATACATATATATATATATACATACATATATATATATATAATGCATATGATACAAAATGTATATTAATTTGTTTGTATGTGAATGCCTGAACCTAGGCCGATTGCCAATCTGTATTTCGTGGTGCACAATCTAAAGGTTGCGTAACCTATAAAAAGTTTTGCTGTCAAATAGTCTCTAGACCTAGCTGCTTTTCAACAGTCTGTCGGACTGATTTTGTACATGTTACTACGTAAATAACAGATGAATTGCTTTTAGACCCATAGCGACAGGGATTTGGGCATAGTTGAAGCTTATGTTTTCGATCGAGATCATATTCGCTTGAGTGATTGGCATATTGGGGGTCTTTTCTTTTTAGTAAGAAGACAATCTGGTTGGCTGTCATAAAAAGCTGGCAGAGCGAAAGAGCATTGTAAAGGAGATAGTTTTAAGACAAAAAAGATTTATTTAGAGAGAGACGTTCATACGTCTCTCTCTCTCTCTCTCTCTCTCTCTCTCTCTCTCTCTGCATATACGTATCTTGCTCATACGTCTCTCTCCTCGCCGGCCCTTTGTATATACGTAGTACCATGTTCGTACGAATCTCTCTCTCTCTCTAAGTAGAATTCTCCCCAAGGCTATTTTTCAAAACCGTCGGCATGGAATGGGAGTTAAAATAATAAATTTGCCATCCAGCAGAGAAACGAGGAAAGAAACAAGATGCAAATTTAATACTCTTCTTCCGTTGTCTCCGGTAGCATTGAAGCGGTCATCTCTGTGAGAGAGAGAGAAAAGAATAAGAGTTCTCATTTTCCTTTCAGAGAGGTAAGACATTACGGAAGAACCCACAAAATGTTCGGTTTTTATTTTAATTGGAAGTGCGCCCGAGGCAGTTTTCTTCTTCACAAACGAATTAGTATACGAACGCGCAGGAAAACGCTAAGTTATTCTGTAGACTCATTTTCAACTCGTATTACCTTTTAGGATAGGTTGCTAGACTCATGCTAATGGTCGTTTCCACTATGGGTGCGATTACCGGTGTCGACTAAGTGGCAGATTTACTACACTGTTCGCTGGTTGCATCAGTCAAGGCCAAATATGGTTTAGTAATGTATTTCCGTATGATTAAATCTGTGGCTTATAGCTGGTGAGTAGAACACCGTTAGATACACATCACGTGTGTATGTGTAGCCCATGTATCTAGACCGTGGTGTAGCCTATGCATATGCGTATGCTCCATGTGTATGTATATATGTGTATGAATGTCATGAAATTAGTCAAAAACACCTATTATACGTATAAGTTTAAGACCAAATTTGTCTCTTATTCAGTGTTTGAATAGATCAATTTCCCCACCCGACCGAGGTGACAGATCAACTGGAAGAGTGAACCTGGGGTAGGCCCATAACCACTTTTAGGCCACTGGATGCCTTGGTTTTATAGGGATGAAGTTGAAACAATTGTACTGTAGCAGCGTGTGTGTAGAGACGAGAGACCAAACTCGTTCTAATGGAGTCATTGGACGCACTGTGAAGTCGTGTCGACCATAATTCAGTGCGAATTCCATGTACTCGTACAGCGTAGCAAAATTCTCTCACTTGCTGCTGTATGTAGCCATGTACTTGCAAGAACAGAAAATATTACTGTCCACTTTGCTTAATTTGTATCATGTCTCTTGTGGACAAATTTGTACTAATAATTGTATATTTTTTGTCAATAAAATAACAAAATCGACTTAGACCGATGTCAAATTCACTCGTTATTTTCTTTGTCTGATTTGTCTTGGAATGAAAGCAAGATGTATTCTTTGAAAGATTATTAAATTCAAAGTTTAAATAAGAATGGGTTGATCTCAAGTTGGCATGCACTCTTTTGGCATTTAACGTCAAAAGAAACGAAAATATTCTAGGGTCGGTTTTGATAGCCTAGTCTTAGTAACTTGGCGTCTCTGACTGAACCAGTCGATATGAAAAACAAATCTAAGACAGAACAAAACGACTGTTCAACAGGCTGAATTATTTTTACCTAAAGTTTGTGTAAAATTTTCTTGTGAATATCGCGGAAAATATACAAGTCAATCAGACCACGACTTCGTATATTTCGTTCTCCACTGACTCTTAAAATTAGGAATCGGCTTTTAAATGTTATTCCGACTTCATAGCTCCAAATAAATCTTGGTTTCGTCTAGATTTTGAAGCCGATGTATCTAAACGTATACTAGGTTCTGTTCAAGAAAACATTGAACACGACTCATTTATTTTTTTTTATCTTTTATTAGAGAAGATGTACAATATTTTACAATTTTAACAATTGCATTCAGAATTTTATCCGATGAGAGTATTCTTCTTTCTTGTAACAATACATAACTAGTTTAGACTCTACATATCTTTTTTTTATATCTTAGTTATTACATACTAGAATTTACTGTTTATTAGGTTGTATTTAGGAAAGTGGTCTATTGGAGAGAGAGAGAGAGAAGAGAGAGAGAGATTCAGTCTTTCCTTGTAATCGGCTTATTATTCACGGCTGTCAAAATGCCGGCTCCGGCCACTGGAAGGAGGTTTTTGAACTCTTACTGGTCTGTATTCAAGAGTTGGCTTTCAGTCTTGACTATTTATTCTATTATGTTCTAATTTGATTAATGGTTAGTAACCCAAGGTTAAAAAGCTTAGGCTAATATAGTTATAACTCCATGCTACGTGGGAGATTATCTTTCTTTTTTCAAATATTCCTTATTACCTATTCAGTTTTGGTCATTGTAGCGTTTCGTTGATGGCTTTGCTGTTCACAAACGTCTATTCGCTCGTTGTCAAAAATTCTACATTTATCAGAAACTTGGGTATTGTATGTAATTTTCGTTTTCATGCAAATTCCGTGTCAGTCACAATCGAAGGACTTTTGCTTCTGAATTTAAATCTCTCTCTCTCTCTCTCTCTCTCTCTCTCTTGCGTGTGTGTGTATGCAATATATATTATATATGTGTCTATATATATCATATATGTACATGTATATATATATATATATATATATATATATATATATGTGTATGTATATACAATAATTATATATAATGTGTGTACTATAATATAATGTATATATATATATATATATATATATATATATATATTCTTGCAAGACAATATCCCCTTCGACAAGCGCTGTCAGTCTCCTCCAGCCAATCTGCTTCCCTCTCGTGTGCAAGCAAAGGCAGGCAGGCAGGCCCCCTCCCGGATGTTGTGCCCTCCGAACTATATTTAGCCGCCAGGTACTGCTGAATGATATATAAGTCAAGACCAAATACCGGAGTTAAAGGAGAAAGGGGAACGCAGGTCACGCTGACGCTGCGGAAATTCCCTTATCCGATATTATCTAGGGGCCGAAAATAAACCGAATTGGAAGGCGAGGTTTGACGGACAACGGAGGGTTATGTTGACCCGAAATAATTCAGGTTGGGTTTCCTGGTTCTCTTATAAGACTCATTTTAGGGTGAAAGTTCATTTTAGATCTTGTGTACTAACAGGCGAATTAAAGAGCCATATACGATTGTAGTTTGCCCCATTAAGAAGGCGTGGTTCCAGAATGTGTTTAGCCATTCCGTTTTCTGCAGTTCTTTGGGAGGTTGAGTGGAACGCGTCTATATTTATTTTGGTCTAGCCTATAGGAATTGAACTCGGCCCTTTCGTTATCGCTGTGAGTATCGTGAATTGTGTCTATTTTTTCCAAGTCTTTTTTTTTTTTCCATTTGCAGAGATGCCTCTAGAGTAAAACAAACATGCCGATTACTGTAACAGTCATATTTTGAATGCGGAATCGTGGTTGAATTACTGGTTCAAGATTTTTTTTTTTAATTGCTTAATAAATATACTTGAAAGGCCGGCGAAGATTCACTATGTCGAAACAACCTCCTACAATCACTCGTCTTCCTTCACTTTTATTTTGTGCGCACACGCTTATGCCACTGGATACGTAGGCCCTTCTTTTTCAATACCTTTTATGTACCATTTATCCAGTCAGGGTTGAGTTTTATTTTTTTTCTTCATGCCAGACTTCGGAATTCTACGCTCTTTATCATCCGCCTTTATTTCCACAAAACCAGCCATTTTAAAGACCGCCCCACCCTTTCACCTGCTCCAATCTTTTTTTACCACTAATCCGCATCTCCACATTTGTCAGTTTGATTACTATGCCACATTTACCAAGAATAGTTTTTCTCGACATGGCAACCCACCCCAGCATCCAACTCTCACCCCAACTTTTTTTCTCCATTTAGGATCCACACAAAACTGTTTTTTTTATATAAAAGAGAGAGTTCAACAATCTCAACATCTACCCCTTTACTTCGCTTACTCCAAGTTTCTTCAGCCTTGTGCACACGCCCTGCTCTTTCCCTGAAGTATTCATCGGTGATGTGTCATCTGCAAACATCAGCCATTGTGTGCACTCCTTTCGTGAATCTTTTCCTTTGCAGTGAGCTTCATCTCCTTTCCGAATCACGTCGTATTCCGTGGAAAAAAAGTGAGAGGATGAAAACAAAACCGCTTCGTATTGTTGTCACACTGACCGGTGTCAGAAACGTTTCAATTACTTTCCAATATTAACTTATATTTTACTTGAAGTTATTTTGAAATTGGCCTTTCCCGCCACATTGCATTATTAGTATGTATATACATTGTGGTTTTATAATGGTAAAAGAAATCAGCTTGTGGTAACTGACGTACAAAATAGGTCTGAAACGACTTTGTCGAATGGTACACATTTTAGTTGCTGCCATATTAGGTATTGACTGCCACTTCGGTGGCCGCGAGTTCGATTCTCGGGCATTCCATTAAGGGGTGAGAGCTATGTATTTCTGGTGATACAAGTTCACTCTTGACGTGGTCCGGAAGTCGCGTTAAGCCGTTGGTCCCGTTGCTGAATAACCAACCAATGGTTCCATGCAACGTAAAAACATACAAACAAACAATTTGGTATTTACGGATGTTAGATTTGCATTATACAGTTACATGTTAAGAAAAGCATTCAACGACTTCAGTATTAATATTTATTACTTTGATATGGATAAATATCAATCGATTCATTGGATAGCTGATGACTGTTGCGCCATAAGTATGGATGACGCAGCCGTTTGGCAAAAGCTAATCATTACCTATTAACCGCTGTTCAGAACAGTGAAGGCTTAGCTGAAATGCACAAGACGAGCTTTCCTTGCAATTTATTCGTACATCACCGGTTTATAAATGATTCTGAAGGTTAAATGTAGTTTTTTTTCTGGATGTGTTTTTTATAACAAAGGGAAAAGGGGTGTTTTCAGTTAGCTCTGAAGGTTTTTTTTTCTAAGACCAACATCGTCAGCATCTGTAAGGGCTTCAGAAACCTAGCCCGAACGTACAGAAATTACTGTGTATCGTATCTTGATATTCGCGTCGTTAGATATTGTAGCACTTCCTTGCATTTGGAGCGATTCAGAAGGCTCAAATTCGCCTTAAACTTCCTCCATTTCAACCCTACGATTTTTATCATCGTGAAGTGCGCCCTCTTGAGCAGGGAAAGAGTGCTGCCACTTAAGAGCGAAATTCTATCCGCGCTGCTTTCTCCCATTTGCTCTTGATGGCGTTTCTAATGTTGCTGTTATCTTGTTAAAAATCCACAATTATATATTAAACTATATTTATATGTAAAAAACAAAGACTTTCGGACACCTGAACGGTGTTTTTTTAACGATTTTTTAATAATTTGTTTTCACGAGACTGTGAATTTCTTAACATTGCTGTTATCTTTAGTGCAAATAGATATCAGCAAAGTTATATATACGCGTTAGGGTAAATATAGTCAATATATATGCTTAAATATACACCATACAGAGAATGTAGCTATATATACGCATTCAGCATAGTATTCATATACGTTCAACATACACATTACGCTTTCAACACCACTAATACACATTCACACGGCTTAAGTATCCACACACACAAAGCACACGTGTGCATGAACTATAGTATGCACAATTACACAAGTAACATACACAAATACACATCTGGTGAAGTAATATAAACACAGGTACCTAATACCGCTTGTCCACCCCCTGCGAACCTCTCTCTCTCTCTCTCTCTCTCTCTCTCTCTCTCTCTCTCTCTCTCTCTCTTTGTGGTTAACAGTTACGAAAGTCATTGCTTAGGTAAATGGCCCTGAATTTGAACCCAGTTCCTTAAGAGAAAATAATAATTTGCATTTCTTGAAAGTAAAAAACTTTTTTCTCTCTCTTTTACCAATAGTACTCCTGTAATAACCTCTTTGACATTTGGTCAGTTTAAGAAAAAAAAAAAGTCATATATTTTCACTTTTCTTCGTTGATCTGATATTCATTAGAATTTTTAACAATTGTGAATGCGTTTTCCTCGAAGCTGAGAAATGCTGACAAAACCACCAAATCGTAAGGTATTTTCCTAGATTAATGGAATTCGGGAAAGAAATTTCACCTTTATTATTATTATTATTATTATTATTATTATTATTATTATTATTATTATTATTATTATTATTATTATTATTATTATTATTCAGAAGATGACTTCTATTCATATGGAACAAGTCCACGGGGGGCCATTGACTTATAAAATTCAAGCTTCCAAAGAATATTCACTGCTTGGCGCTCAAGTTATTCATAGAACAATACTAAAAAGAACAATAAACGCAAGTACAGTTTTCAGTTGAAACTCGGTGACATACTAGGAAAACTAAACTAACGCCAGAAATGAAAGTTCCTACTGTCCAATTCAGGTCCAGAGTGTGACCGGTGGAAAGTTGCCGAACCTGTTGACCCTGGTCGTACCTACCAAACATGAACCTCGCCATTGTGGTTTAGTTGTTAGTTGCAGTTAAAAAAAATAACATTACAAAGTCTCTGGGTTTCTTATGATACAAGGTCTCTGAATTTCCTGTTAGTGTTTTATGAATGCTGAATAATATTCTGGTCCCCGTAGGAGGTTAGTGCAGTCAGTGGACCTCATGTGGTACACTGTAGGCATTACTTAACGTTCTTTGCAGCGAGCCTTCGGCCCCTTGCTGCAACCACTTTCGTTCCTTTTACTGTACCTCCTTCCATATTCTCTGACTTCATCTTACTTTCCCCCTCTCCTAACACTTGATTCATAGTGAAACTGCTTTGAGGTTTTCCTCCTGTTACACTTTCCAAACCTTTTACTGTCAATTTCCGTATCAGCGCTGAATGGCCTTAGTTGCCCCAGTGCATGTCATTAAGCCTAAAACCTATAAATCAATCAATAATGTTCTGGTTGATTATGATGCTTTACACTAATATCCCCTTGGCTCTTGCTTCTGTCCCTGGTTCCTTGTATCTCACTTTGGGTAATCTGCAAAGCTCTTCATTAGTTACCTTCTGCGCAGACGGCTTTATTTGTTTACAATTACGTACTTCCAACGAATACCATGAGCATTGTGCTACTTCCATTTATTTCAGTAACCCTTGCTGTGTGTTAGTACTACAAGAATTTCTCAACTCCCTCCAGCATCACCTCTCTCATAAATCTCCATTTCCACCTCCTGTCATTTTATTTTATTTATTTATTTATTTATTTTCAGCTTTAAAGCTTCCCTGCTTACTGTATTCCCTTTCAAGCATAACTTTGATCTGAATAGCCTAGACTGCCTAATATGTCTTATCATTATTTCTTGTGTTACCCCATCAAACCGTTAATTATTGCCTCGCCTTTTCCATTCAGTCTGTAAATTAGCGTGCCATCACTTGTCATCACTTTGTCTTAACTCTCTTCTGCAATCTTTCCCCGATATAACTTTTGAAAACATAATGCAAGCATGACCAAACTTCATGTCGGCGGAAATGTCCAAGTGACTTTAATCTATGACTGCATTCAGCGTGACAAGGTGCTGCTGTAGATCTTCCTCCCTGTACAACGCCCTACATTTTACTTGGTGTTTATGCTAAATAATCCCTTCCTGTCTATGTTAGGCCCCCCCTTCCATTGGACTTCTCCAGTGATGAAATTTCTTGTGTATCCTCTTCGTCTGGCATTTCAGTTTTCTCCGTCGTTTCATTTATCCTGGCCCTTGTGCTATTCTTCATGTCTTAACACTTGTTTTTCATAATTCTGTTCCTGATTTGTTTCAGTTCCTAGTATTCTTGTTTTAATTAATGGATTGCTGCCTATCTCTTTCGTTGTGTAGATTCTCAACCATATCAGTATTGTTTTAATGTTATGAGACATCCCTCGATCGCAATATCAGTTCATTCATTACTGCTCCTCGCTTTTGTTCTTTGGCATTTAGACCCTCCAGTTGAAACGGACTCTGCACAAATGTTGTTCAAATGCCTTTATTATGTCCTTCAACGTTTTCTATTATTTTTTAATCTTTAGAACAGGGGACAGTCATTACAGAAACATTATGGCCATTCATCAATTTTTCCTGAAGCCCTTTTACCTCCACATTCTTGTTTAATCTCAATCTATAGTCTCCTCTCTCTTTTACAACTTTCAGTCTGGTCTTCTTCATTCTTTGTACAGCTTTATCAGTTTTCTTACGCATTAGTTTTTGTTGGTCCTACTTGTTAACCGTCTTACGACAATTCTTTGTCCTACTAACCTTTAGGCTACTTGTCATTTTGTAAAATTATCTTTCGTGGCCGCACTCACTCGTACTCTTTTCGCTAGAGTCGTTTCTTCAGTCTCCGCTGCATCATCCTCCAGACCATTTCAATCATCATGGCGTTGTTGTCTCACTTATTTTTTTTTTATCCTCATTTGTGTTGGTGGGTTTCTCATTCTTCAGGTTCCTTTCTGATAAGCCTAAAGTAAGCTCCTGGTTTCGTATGTCATTTCCAATTCATATATATTTTCCAGCATACTATTTCAGATTATCGTTTCTGTTGCCCTAGTTATTGTTCAAATGGTAATAGTAGTAGTAGTAGTAGTATCATAAAGTCGTTGTAACCGCTCGATATTTCTGTAAATGTTTCTTAATGAAGAGAACAATTTCATTGCACAGTTCAGATCCCGTTTCACCCGTCTCACATTCACTCGCTTTTTACGGCAGGTTCGGGATGCTCGTGTGATGCCATCTTGGAGGATGAACTGTACGACTCCATGGGGTGGAATTTCATACGGTGGAAGGACCTGCATATGTTAGTACTCGCTTTTGTAGGACACAGGAGAACCTTCGAGGTGTAAGTGTAACCTACTTTTACGTGTACATGTGCACACACAACATTAACGTTGGCCAACGCGCGGGCTGATACGCAACACACACACACACACACACACACACACATATATATATATATATATATTGTACACATAATTAAGTGTCGAGAGAAAGTATTATTGACTTTCACTTTTTTATTTAGTATTTCTCCGTCTCAGGACATTTGCTTCGTTTGTTATCTTTCTTGATTTCTGAAAAAAAAAAAAAAAAAGTTCTTCTGTCAGTGTACTAAGTTCTCCCTCGTTACCAAATCTTCAGTCATGTCCACCAGCAGTGAACGAACAAAGTCGCTTTCACTTTCAGTACGAGAAAGCTCAATTTCCCTTTACCTGCTGATTCCAGCCGTTATTTGTCAACTGCTTTGTGAAACCTGTTCTACCAGCATGAAAACTCCGCTCGGTAAATAGTTTTCAAGATACTCTTCACCTTCGCTGGCCTCCTGTACATAAAAAAATCTCTCTCTCTCTCTCTCTCTCTCTCTCTCTCTCTCTCTCTCTCCCCGCGTGAAAGTAAACCAAAGTTCATGGTACTAAACCCTTACCAAAAGTGTAGTGTACTCCAATTTGTCAAACGCCAGCTCGACCCATGGATGGCTGTGAGTGGAACTTTTAAAATTTTTAGATGACCGAGAGGGAATTTCATCTGCATGGAGCCTACTTGCCAATGTCCCTTCACAAGACTTAACTGCTCTCGAAGAGTAAAACCGTACCATCTCGGTAGCCGCGAGTTTGATTCTCGACCATTCCATTGATGGGTCAGAGATGTGTATTTCTGGTGATAGATGTTCACTCTCCACGTGGTTCGGAAGTTACGTAAAGCCGTTGGTCCCGTTGCTGAATAACCACTGGTTCCATGCAACGTAAAAACACCAAACAAACAAACAAACAGCTATTGTAAACGAGAAACAGTAAGGCAACTGGAAAAGTATGTGTGTGCAATGCTTGGCTTTACGCTCTCGGTGGAGATAGGGCAACTGGGAAAAATCAGTCAAGAAATAGGGGCTTATTGTTCATATTAATATTATTGTTTTTGCAAATGTTGTGTAACCAGATTTGGTCTTTTGTCACACCGGACATCGCTTTCAATCCCCCCTTATCCCCCTTGCCCTCTCCCCCCAAAAAAACTACTATTATCACCTGTTGCTATAGGCGAGACTGTTAGCTTGTAGGCTCACGGTCTAGTTATTTGTAGACTAAGACAACTGACCTCTGGGCCTTGATATATTTTCCATGCATGCTCGGTACAATTTTGTCGGTGGTAGCCTTATGCATTTTTGTTACCTCAATGTTGACCTCATTTCTCGTCTCGAAACAGTTTCTTCTTTAAAGTGTACCGTTTTATACAAATGCGTACACCAATATTTACATACTACATAAATGTGGTACATCTTATTTCTACTCTTCATAGAACCTACGTACATATTCCAAGTATCCAAGTATGGGGTCTTAAATATTTTCTCACATATTGGCCAAAGGAGTACAGGGGATTTATTTTCTGGTATTGCCAAGACTTTGACAGAAAACAGTTTTCCTGTTAAAAGGCCTCTGGCGAAAAGCACTGGTTCTCCGTGATCGGAAACTTCTTTAGGATCTCCGTTCTTACACTCGAATCCACGTCACTATTATTTAGAGGAACCAAGTTTAATCCTTTTGTGCTGTATTATATATAAATATCTATATATATATAATATTGTGTGTATTTACGCTGCATATATGTGTGTATAATGCATTAGGGAAGACATATATAGTGTGCTCCGATTAGCGTTAGTCAAATTCCGTGGCAAAAGAGTAACCGCTGGACTTATCTGGGCATTTTCCACCGTAATTGATCGGTAGCCGACTTTGACTTTCACTCGCTGCTATGACCTGTGTTGGGCGACCAAGTAGGATCGATTCCCCTTCGAAGGTCGCTTATATTTAGACTTTTTCGATGGCTGCCAGGCAAAATTGGTTCTAAAACTAGACTGCTGCTGGTAGGGGGGTGTCACAATTCTTGATACTGGGATGCGTGGGTTTATTCCAAACGAAAATAAATCTCTCTCTCTCTCTCTCTCTCTCTCTCTCTCTCTCTCTCTCTCTCCTCTCTCCAGTGTATTTAATCAAACGTTTCCTTATAATGGTTGGCGGTTTTCCGTCAACTCGCTGCTGGAACTAAATTTCACCGAGAATCTTTGTGAAGACGTTTGAAGTGACAAAAAGAAAACTTGCTTGATTCTGATAGAATCCGAATATGAACATCTCATTGTGTTGTCGTTTCGGATTCTTTAAATTCAGAAGTCGGTATTCGTTTTTTTTTCTTTCTTTTTTTAAGAAATCTTAATTTGCTTTCGGTGTATCCTAAATGATTTTTGGCGGCAATACTAAGTGTTACCTCTGACTATGGGACCGATTACATTCCCACCAGTCCTAACTCCTGTGGTTGAACAATTCCCACCAGGCCGAATTCCCGAATTCCTGTTCCTGCCGGTTTAATAACGACCGTTTCTTGACGGCCCATATTCCGGTTACGTTTATTTTTAGACTATAGATCAATAACTTAATGTCATCTAAGAACAGAACGAATCGGGAAGAGAGAGAGAGAGAGAGAGAGAGAGAGAGAGAGAGAGAGAGAATATATAAACCATTATATTGTTTGCTCTGCAGATTGCATTTTCCCGCAGTGGACACTTAATTAGCTGAGAGAGAGAGAGAGAGAGAGAGAGAGAGAGAGAGAGAGAGAGAGAGAGAGAGAGAGTCTTCAACCACAGGACTTCCTGATTAACGTAGAATCCGAGTAATGCCTCGCACATGGATTAATAGAGAAATATTGCGTCCAAATTTTGTAACATGCACATCAATGTGTCCGGTCAACCTTAAAACAAAGTTGAGTTTCGAGAATTTAATCCGCAAATTCGCTCTAAGTTAAAATAGTTGTCACTTGAGAATTTTTATTCTTAAGATGAATTACATAGTATACTTTGTCGAAATTCTCTCTCGGTTCTGCATTGTTCCAATGCATATGTATGCATTTTTCAAAATTGCATACATACACATGATTGTATTTGTCTAGCATGATCCATGCACAGTTACACAAGCATAGCGTGTATATGTATATATATATATTATATATATATATATATATTATATATATATATATACACACATATATATACATATATATATATATATATATATATATATATATAATCATATCATAATGTGTACCCTGATGCATGAAGACATATATATCATACTATATATCCTAAAGTATGAAGCCAAATATTTATCATGTATACTATAAAGTGAAGCCAAATATTTATAATATATATGTGCCCTAAAGTATGAAGCCAAATATTTATAATATATATGTGGCCTAAAGTATGAAGCCAAATATTTATAATAAATATGTGCCTTAAGTATGGAAGCCAAATATTTATATATATATGTGCCTTAGTATTGAGCCAAATATTTATCAAAATATGTACCCTAAAGTGAAGCCATTAATAACATACGCAACTGAAATTTCTATAAAAATATATAATTCCTATGACAATCAAAGAATTAACGGAAAGTATTTGTTATCAAAGAAATTATATCTCCCCCGGGATGACAGTATATACCAAGACATATATATATATATATATATATATATATTATATATATAATATAATATATATATATATATATATATAGGTGTATAGATCATGGGCTTTGATTATTTAAATAATATATATTTTGTATATATATATTTATATATATATATATAATATGTATATGTATAATTTGTATATATATGTATATATATGGATATATATATATATATATATGTATATATATATATATATATATATATATATATATATATATATATATATTATGTATATATATATATGTATGTATATATATATATATTATATATATATAATATATATATATATATGTATAGATATATGTATACTATATATATATATATATATATATGTAACCGTTATATATATATATATATATATCTATCTATATATATATATATATATATATATGTATATATATATTTATATATATGTATATATATGTATATATATGTTTAATATATATTGTATATATAATATATTTATATATAATATATGTATATATATATATATTCTATATATATATATATAGAATATATTATATATAATTATTTGTATATATATATATATTATGTTATATATGTATATATATAATATTAATTATATATATATATTTTTTTTTATTATTATATGTTTCCTAATATATTTATATATATATATGTATATATAGTATGTATCTAAAAATTAAAAGAGCCATAAAAACGCCAAAATGTAGAGAGAAAAGTACTATATTTCAGAGACTGCTGTCTCTCTCTTCAGGTATATGAATGAGAAAAGTTTACAGAAAAGGTGTATTTATACCAAGAGATTCGTCCACAAGTAAGCCAATTTAGGTCACCCCCCGCTGATAATCTTCCTTTAATCTTCTTAAGCGTTGGTTGAATGAACACTGCGTCGACGATATCTGATATCCAATTCCCTTTTGAGATGTTTCAATTACCTGCTTGCCTCTTTTATTTAAGGCCGATTCCATCATTTGACTCTTGTACCGGCAGTCTTGCTGCTATAAATTACACGTGACATATTCCAGTTTATTCTATGGTTATGTTCATTTATATGGTTGAAAATAGCCGAGTTCTGTTGTCCATACCTAACAGAACTCGGCTATTTTCAACCATATAAATGAACATAACCATAGAATAAACTGGAATATGTCACGTGTAATTTATAGCAGCAACTGCGGGGTACAAGAGTCAAATGATGGAATCGGCCTTAATAAAAGAGAAGCAGGTAAGTGAACATCTCAAAAGGGAATTGGATATTCAGATATCGTCGACGCAGTGTTCATTCAACCAACGCTTAAGAAGATTAAAGGAAGATTATCAGCGGGGGTGACCTAAATTGGCTTACTTGTGGACGAATCTCTTGGTATAAATACCACCTTTTCTGTAAACTTTTCTCATTCATATACCTGAAGAGAGAGACAGCAGTCTCTGAAATATAGTACTTTTCTCTCTACATTTTGGTGTTTTTATGGGCTCCTTTTATTAGATGGAATTCTGTTGTTACAGAACATTTTACCAGTCATATGTATGTATATATATATGTATATAAAATATATATATATATATATATATATATATATATATATTATATACTATATATAATATACACACCATATCAATAAACATCCGTGACTCCCTGAGATTTGCCTCTGTCAATTGTGGATCGATGAACCAATCTCCCGTGGAGCTGTGCCATTATTTCCCTGATGATGGGAGGACGCTTAATGGGTTATTATTATTTGTTTGCGAATCCGGGTAATTTGATTCAGAAATCGTCTTGGTATAATCATCTGTCATCGGGAGATTATAATTCTTTGATTACAAATACATTTGGTTAATTCTTTGATTGTCATAGGAATTATATATTTTTATAGTATTCAGCTGTGCGCGTTATTAATGGCTTCACTTCAGGGTACAAATTATAGTTTTTGGCTTCAATCGACGTACATATTATGATAAATATTTGGCTTCATACTTTAGGATATATATAAATATTTGGCTTCATACTTGAGGATAAATATGAATATTTGGCTTCACTTTATGATACATATGATAAATCTTTGGCTTCACTTTATGAAACATATGATAAATTTTTGGCTTCTCTTTGCCATATTATGACAAATAATTGGCTTCATACTTTTGGGTATATATTGTAAATATTTGGCTTCATACTTTAGGGTACACAGTATGATAAATATGTCTTAATACGTTAGGGTAGTACGTATTATGATAAATATTTGGCTTCATATATTTGGGTACAAAGTATGATAAATATTTGGCAAAATATTTGGAAAAAAAAAAAAAACACTCAGTGCATCTCTCCCTTCGACTAATTGGGTGTGGTCTCTTCATAATCCTTGGCTAAGTTTTCTTCTCTCCCTCTCATTTAACGCTTGGCTGTTGACCCTCTTTTTGCATATACTATCAAACCCTATCCGTAAGTAGCCTACAGCGTGGCACTTTCTCTCAAGTCTCTTGGCTATGGCCGTCTCCATATGCATACCTGTTTGACTTGTTTTCCTGTCAATAACTCGCTTGTTTGACCTCCTATCTTGATATGTTAAGAAGCATAACTTGTCACGTAGGCTTTGATTAGAAACTCTCTCTCTCTCTCTCTCTCTCTCTCTCTCTCTCTCTCTGTATTCTTTAGAAAGGGGTTTCATTTCGGTTTGATACCATTCATCTATAATCATTGGATGGGCTTTCATCCCTCCCATATATCAGGTTGTTTGAGAACCCTCCCGTGTATCCTTTGCCATGTTACCTCTCTCTCTCTCTCTCTCTCTCTCTCTCTCTCTCTCTCTCTCTCTCTCTCTCTCATAAATATTTCTGTACGTATATTGGGAACAGTTTCCGAATCAATAAAATATCAATTGTAGCATGGTAATCAACAGCGTCTCTCAAATCTACCCCATGAGTCTCTCTCTCTCTCTCTCTCTCCTCTCTCTCTCTCTCTCTCATAAATATTTCTGTGCATATATTGAAAACGGTTCCCGAATCAATAAATATCAATTGCAGCATAGTAATCAACAGCGTCTCTCAAATCTGCCCCATGAAGACGCTAACTTTTATTAAGAGGCTCTCCGATATTGAATCAGTTCACCGACTGAATAAGCAAAATCCACTATATTTATTCAAGTGTTTTAGTGTGGATTTCAGCATGTGCAGGCACTTGCGTAATACATCGTTATTATCACAATCATCCCATGTTTTGATCATTTACAGACTATGCATATGAAATATATAATCAGCGTCGTTACTACAAGAGCATTCCCTATGAGGAGATACAATGGTATCATTTATTTTATATATATTACTTTAATCTTTCCCGGAGTGTGACCTTGACCGGCTTCGAAGACGTGGCCTTCGAAAGTGGAATCGCAATCAACCATATGACGGCGGAAACGAAAATTCCCAGGCACCACCTGTCACTATGGACGCTCCCCCACTCCTCACGAGAACATAAAAATAAATTGTGGTAATAAAACAAGTAAAAAATGCTGCGATTTTTCTGTACAGCGAATACAGCTGTATTAATCTCTCAGCTGCGACCCATGAAACTTTCAGCTAAGGCCCGGTGGTGGCCTGTGGAGCCATAGGTGGCAGACGCACGATCATGACTAACCATAAATAAAATAAAAACTACAGAGGCTATGGGGATGCAATTTGGTATGTTTGGTGATTGGAGGGTGGATGATCAACATACGAATTTGCAGCCTTGTAGCGCCAATAGTTTTCAAGATCTGAGGACGGACAGAAAAAGTAAGACGGACAGACAAACACATGTCATATTGGCAGACAAAAGCCATGTCAATAGTTTTCTTTTACAGAAAACTAAAAACAACTCTCACTCTCCTAGATAAACCCACTGAACGAACTGCCGTTAATTCTGGGTCAATATACCTCGAGATAATTTCATTGGTCAGTAATTTTATTGAAGAAATAAAAATAAACAAATGCGATCCTGCTGTATCTGGGTTAATGGCGCCGTATAAATGAACAGAAAATCATTCCTCGGATGTCCACAATAAACTGAACATACTTTGCTTAATGTTATCAGTTGAGCTATTTTAATGGTCAACGTCGTAGTCCGTTTAGATACAGTAATTATCTTTCTTCCATCTTATTTTCCAACCTCTCCTAACAATTGATTCTTGGTGCAACTGTGAGGTTTTCCTCCTGTTACACCTTTCAAATTTTTTTTATTTACTGTCAATTTCTGCTTCACTGCTTTATAGGTCCCAGTGATTGGCCTTTGGCCTAAATTCTATGTTCAGTTCAATTCACTACAGCAAACGTGAGATCACTATTGAAAAGGAAACTTATAGAGTGACAACTTCAGAGTAACAAGCAAAAGTAAGTTGTGCTCCTTATTTTCAGAGTTTGGTCTAACACTCATTTCCGAAATAAAATACATAATTTTCTTTAGCATCAACGAATAATATTTTTAATTATTCGTGCGACATTTAATAACAGTAAAATAATGAGAGATTTAAAAGGCGGAAACCCCAACACTCAAGGTCATTAGAGATTTTTAACAGAAAAATTAAAATCCATAAATAATCGTTATCGCTCGTAGATCATTTTCATAAACTAGTAGCCAGAATTTTTGTCATGAAGGAGCGCAGACTGGCACAATTATTCTGTTAGCGAGTATTGGAGGAGTAAATGCACAAGCAAATAGTTAAATGAGTGTGGGAATACTATTAATATTAGTTCGTTCCCTCTCTCTTGCTTTGTTCCTCCACACACACTCACACAGTTACATAACCAGAGCGTATATGCAAGATTCTCTCTCTCTCTCTCTCTCTCTCTCTCTCTCTCTCTCTCTCTCTCTCTCTCTGCGTATCCTTCTAATGTTATATATGTCATTCTTTCTTAGCGTTAAGACATTATTTATTTCCTGAATTGTATATGTTTATATTATCAGTTATCATTGTATCCTGAACGCTGTATTCAATAGGCTGATCTAAATATCTTATCTATCTATACACATACGCCACTGCTAGAGAGAGAGAGAGAGAGATGGTGGTGAGAGCGAGAGATACAAAGAAAAACATGAAAGAGATAGAGAGACAGAGAGAAACATAAAGAGAGAGAGAGAGAGAGAGAGAGAGAGAGAGAGAGAGAGAGAGAGAGCAGCCAGCCTGTGTTAATCCTTCGGATTCCCTGACAGTTCCTCAGATTCAATTGATTGTTTTGTTCCCACCAGGTGGCTGAAATGCCGACGGGTAAATGGTCCCTTGTATGTGGGCTAATTGCGCCTGATTACCCAGGCCGATGCTAATGACAGTATTCTACGCGTCTCTGGAACGCTGCTGTTGGTCGCATTGGAATATTCACGCGTAAAATGCGTGGAATTCGGCCGGCATTTTGGAATTATTTGGCGTCAGATTGAGTTATAATTGGATATTTGTATATGGAATAGAGAACCTGGTATTGAACGATATTTGTGGGTTAATATTTGCTGATTTTATATATATATATATATATATATATATATATATATATATATATATATATACATGCTTTAATAATCACAGTAGATGCAAGCGACCTCATCATATAAGTGAATACCACAAGGAAAATGATAACCAGAATGTCAGTACCGAGCGCTTTCGTCTTTATTCAGTCATTGTTGATGCACAGTGCCTGAATAATGACGAAAGCGCTTGGTATAGACTTTCTGCCTGTCATTTTCCTGTGGTATTCGCTATATATATATATACATATATACAGTTTGTGTATACTTTTATACATAGACACGTATGTATATATGTTTACATATATATATTATATATATATATATAGTTATATATATATACACACACGTGAATAAGCATACATGTATATATATAGTGTGTGTATATATATATATATATATATATATATATATATATATATATATATATATGTATATATACATCATTAAGTGTTAGTTATATATGCGTTTACAAATTAACGTTCGATCAACCATAAAGAATCAATGTTAATTTTTGGATAACCCACGATGATGGGAAAGGAACTGTAAATATTAACAATTCAGAAGTGACAGAGAATTTAGAAGTATTGAATCTCTATTGAATCGATTACAGCAAACACAGCCTTGAACCTTGATTGAGATTAGCTCATTTTCATTTTACATGGGCAGTTTTTCTTTTATTCTTCACATTTTTGTTTTTTTATTTAGAAACTTCCATGTCTTTCTGAGCATTTCTTTGCTGGTTTTGAAAAAAGCCACCTGGTATGGTCGGATCATCAAAATATGCTTCGTCGTTCCTCGCCCGAAAATGTATTGTCTACTGGGATTACAGTTTACGATATATATATATATATAATATATATATATATATATATATATATATATATATATGTTTTGTGTGTGTGTGTGTGTGTGTGTGTGTATGTATATATAATACCATATTATATAATATATTATATATATCTATATATATATATATATATATATATATATATATATATATATAATATATATATATATATATATATATATATATATATATATATATAGTATGTATGTATAAATATATATATATATATATATATATATATATATATATATATATATATAACATATATATATACATATATATTTGTGTGGTATATAGAGAGAGAGAGAGAGAGAGAGAGAGAGAGAGAGAGAGAGAGAGAGAGAGAGAGAGAAATTGTTTGTTTGTTAAATACTAAAAGCAATTTTATCAGAGACTTACTCGTCAATGTTTCCTTCTGAAGTCCCATAGAAGAGGAACAAAGTTGCCAACGTGACCAACGTCGCTTTTGCTACCGGCGTTTTAAAATGCATCTTTTTCTTCAGTTAAGATCCACTGTTCGTGTAAGAGCCGATGATAAATAACAGTTAATAAATACAAATCAGGAGGCGAGCCAATAGCACTTTCACTTTCGATAAGTAATGAACGATTTCAGTGACGCCGCAAATTAAATCAGCTTTTCTCCGACGGGTCTGGCGAATGGGGTCAACATCTTCCCCGCAAGTTCCCAGACGGACAACCTCTTTGCACGACTACCAAAGCCTGACTGACTCTGTGACTGAGAGAGTCTGACAGACTTTGACTCTGGCTGGCTCCCGCATCTTGGCCAGACTCAGACTCCTCCTGTGCAAACGTTTGCTTGTTGGTGCAGTTGTTGAGTAGGCCTACTATATTTGTTTCGGGTTTCGTGTCCTACGCTTGAGAAATGTTGTCCCTGCAATTATCTTCTAACTAGTGGGATGCGCGTTAATTTTTCAACCATTTGTGGACTTCTGAAAATGGGCGTTTATTAATTGTTATATCTGATAATTACTCAGATTGCTATCTTAGGTATGTTCACCTTCAGCTAGATTAGGTACGATCCTTAAACATACGAAGAACATACGAAGGCGTTTACATTATTAACTGTTTGGGGAAGATACCTTTAGACTATATTGACTTATTACGATCGTGCGTGTACGGTTTTTATATACATTTTTTTTTTATTTATTCTTTGCCACAACAGCTCGTAAGTTATTCGTTATGTCAATATTTCGACATTTATTTTAAACCTTTATGGAAACGTGATTTGCGTCGATTAAGTTTTGATTAGTCTACCTAGTATTTTTCTCCCCGAATTTTCTGGGTCACGTGAATATATGAACAAAACCTGATAAGAAGTTGGCATTTAATTCCAGCGTTCCATCCAAGTCTGACCCGAGACTGGAGAGAGAGAGAGAGAGAGAGAGAGAGAGAGAGAGAGAGAGAGAGAGAGAGAGGCTTTGCAACTTGCAAGACCGATCAATCACAGAACAGTTTCAACGAAAGATCTTCCTTCGCAGCAGTCGGCCAAAAAGAAACAGAGTTAAGAGACTAGATAATTATCTTCAAAAGGAAAAGAAGAAGCAGACGAAATATGTTCCCCTGCAAGGAACTGGTGATGACGACATTGCGACGCGAAGCTGATACCGAGAGTACCGTCAATTCAGTAAATTTAGCGCATGAAAGCCGCCATTTCTGAATAAACGAATGAAATTTATGACACTTATACAAACTTATACACGATTCTAGTGTAGATTTATAACACAACTCTACCCTGAGTATGGCTAAGGGTAAACTGGAATATTTCATGCGTTTTCAGTGTGATAATCAGTTAGAGAGAGAGAGAGAGTTACAAGGAGTTACAAGGCTTAGGATGTCTCAAAGACCTGTTGTTAGTCCATCCGAGGAGACATTGTGTGCTCCCTTATCTCTAGGAGAAGGTTTTAGTGTTCCTCATATAAACTCTTCCACACTGTTTCTGTTTACAACTTCTGGTGGCAGTTTATTCCATGTGTCACATATCTTGTATGTAAAGAAGTTCTCATAACGGGATGTGTTGTATCTCTGCAGTTCTAGTTTCCATCCATTATTTCTTGTCTGGTTTTCGATTAACGTAAATAGGTTACTGTCTACTTTTGTCCCCACCCTATCTCTCCCCCCCAACCCCCCATCGTAGATGCAGATGAAACTGATCATGATGGGGAGGGGTCTGGCGGCTGGCAGATACAACAAGCAGAAAGAAGAGAAGAACCTCCCGTTTGGCCGCCGGACCGGAGCCCAACATTCGTGTTTCACCTCGCCCGACACATGAGAAGAGATGTCACATAGTATTCCAATCTGCGCTCATCGGTGACGCTAGATGCCATAGTGGAGAGAGTCAAGTTTCTCACTGGCTCTGACCCATTCATCTCCCACGAACTCCCATGCAGGATTAAACATAAAGTGTCGTTACAGGTTACCTGCCTATTTCAAAACACACTCGACGTTCTTAAAGGCGAGAATTTCGGTCCTAATATATTAGTTTTCCAAGATACAGACTAATCCGGGATCAACCACCCCCAGGGGAACTTACTGTCACTCCAACCAGGGTCATTTCCACCGCAAGTGCCCAGCCAACCGCCCACGCGAGTGACTGCCCACTCCCCCTGGCTAACCCCCCCCATCCACCCAAATGATCAGCGCATTCATCTCCCATCTTCGTGAGTAGCCATGGATACATTAAACATAATCTCTTGGAATATCTTTGGCCTCAAGCGGAACATTCCTCTCCTAAACATGTTCTGTAAAAATTTCAAAGGCATCATTGCATTGCAAGAAACGCTCCTCTGGCCACATGACCTTGCCATATGCGATTCAATTCATGAAGACTTCAGAACCTTCTCGACTTCATCGATGCAAGTTACAGACCAAATCCTAGCCGGTCGCCCGAAAGGAGGCCTTTCTTTCCTGTGGCACAAATCGTTAGACAATACGATAAAGGTGATGACCTACAGGAGTGACAGATTGCTGGGGATTCAAGTGACAATAGGGAACTCTAAAATCCTAATTATCAATGTTTATATGCCATGGGAAAATAACAATAATTTTGATCATTACTGCATGATCCTAGGGGAGTTACACAGTATTATTCATGACTCTCCAGCTGATCATATTTGTATAATAGGGGACCTTAATTCACACCCACAAAACAATTTTATAATGAACTTACTCGCTTCTGTCAAAATCATGCTCTCCAATTAGCGATGTTATGCTCCTCCCTCCCTCCTCTTATTCATATGTACATAATAGCGGCGGGCGCTATTACAACTTCCTGGTTGGACCACTGCATCACATCCCCACAACTTCATGATTCTATTATGACCTGCAATATTTTCGCTATGACCTTGCAACGGGCTACGATCACATCCCATTACAGGTGTCATTCAGTACCCCATCCCTCCCTACGACCTGAACCCCCTAACTGATCGCCCACCAGCGGTAAACTGGGATTTTAAAACCAAGAGAAAACCAGATACTTTAGAGCGACCACGGAAACCTGGTTGCGGTCAATAGTTCACCGGCAGACGCCTTACTTTGTACTAAACACAAATTGTAGAAATGACCACCACAAGAGGGATCTGAATGAATTCTATTCGAACATAATCTCCGCTTTGCTTGCTTCGGGCAGGACTGCCTACAGATTTCGTCAAGGTAATTCTCGTAATATTCCTGGATGGAATGACTTGGTTAAAGATGTGTATACATACTCACGAGAAATGTTTTTTACTGTGGAGTCAAAATTGGTAGCCCCAGGGAAGGGCACACTGCATTGCTAATGAGACAGGCGAGAGCGCAGTTCAAACTTGCTCTTAAGCCACTGCAGGTTATATGAAAAACAACTAAGAGCCGATGCGATGTCTAGAAACTTAGAATCTGGTGATTATCCTGTCTTTGGAAAGATATCCAGTCTTTAAATCCCAAAACTAAAAAGCTATCACAGAGAGTAGGGGAAGCAGTCGGAGACGAAGCTATCGCAAGTATGTGGGGCGATCACCTCAACAATATCTTGAATTGCATAAATGATCAAGATTCCCTAAGGGATGTAGATAACCTCCTTTACCCTTCCTCCTACTGACAACATTCAATTTCATTTTGCAGACCGTTTTACGCCAGGTAACATCAGCGATGCCATAAACAGCCTACCTAATAATAAATCGCCCGGCTGTGATGGTCTTCCTGCAGAGGCCTTCAAACTCTGCCATCCGATAATTTACATTTTGCTAGCTGCCCTATTCAATGCGTGCATAATTCACGGTTTCTTCCAGACCCCCTACTCTTAGTTCACTTGATACCATTAATCAAAAACAAGCTAAAGGATGCAGTTGACCTTGGCAACTACCTCTGATTGCAATCACAACGATCGCATCGAAGATACTTAAGTCGGTTCTTCTAGTGAGACTTCTCCCCTTTCTACACACCACTGACAACCAGTTCGGGTTTAAAGCAAACCACTCAACCGACACCTGCATCTACATACTGAAAGAATTGCTGAACTACTACCTATCATCAGCCTCTCCTGTTTTCCTTTGTTTTGTAGATGTGAGAAAAGCATTTGACAGAGTAAACTACCTGAAGCTCTTCCTGAAGCTGCATAAAAGGGGCACACCCTATATCTAATTGGCATTTTACATTGCTGGTTCTCCACACAGCAATTCTGTGTCAAATGGGGAAACGTATTATCTTACTTCGGCTCCCTAAACGGGCTTCGGCAAGGGGCATTCTCTCTCCATACCTGTTTAATACGTACACAGATGCCTTGAACGTCAAACTGAACTCGCTCCCATCGGATGCACTGTCAATGAAACAACTATAAACAACCTCTGTTACGCCGACGATATGGTTCTGATTTCCCCATCAGTGCAAGGTCTCCAACGACTCATCGACACTTGCCGCCAATATGCAGAGGAATTTGATATAATCTACAACGAAACCAAGACCCAGTGCATGTCGCTGCTCCCGAGATCGCTTAAGCATATTGCAGAACCTCAAATTTTCCTCGGAAACCATCGGCTGGAATTTGTGCACGAATTTCCGTACTTGGGTCCACATTATCACCGACGACCTAAAAGAACGGCAGACATTGAACAGAGGCGTCGTAAACTATGTGCAGCGGGCAACATGATTGCAAGGAGGTTTGCCTTCTGTCACCGAGACGTGAAACTGCTGCTCTTCCGCTCGTACTGCTACAGTATCTATGGGTGTTCCCTCTGGACGAACTATACCCGAGAGACGATGCGACGCATCACTGTTGTGCACAATGACATTCTGAGACGCCTCACAAACACTCCCCGCTACCACTCCGCCACACAGATGTTCATAGAAAACCACCTGGACAATTTAAAAATCATTGTTAGGCGAACAATGTCCAGTCTGGTAACCCGAGTGAGAAACAGCAGCAACTCGCTCATACAAGCATCCTAAGGAGTGAAGCAAGAAGAAAATCAAAATTGTGGGAAAGATGGGAAAATGAGGCCTTTGTCCCCTAAAGGACTTAATCTCTGTATTGGCAAGATGTCATCTGCAGTTTTTGGCATTATTACATTTATTGCTGATATTTACTATCAAGTTAAAGTTTTATTTACATTTAATTTATGTATTAAGCCCTCTGGACCTGACTACTGTAACCACCTAAGGTCTCTAGTTGAAATTTGAGTTATATAATATATGCACCATCTGTTATTACTCTCAATGCATATTTTTTTTTTTTTTTTCTCACCAATATTATTACTGTTATTACCAGTATGATGATTACTAGCTTTTATGCTACCTCAGCTACTTTGTGGATAAGTGCCGATTATTCATTTTCTTTTTCTATTTTATCATGTTCACATGTATCTAGATTGTGTTTGCTACCGTCTGTATTTTTTTGGTTAATAATCAATGTATATGGCCCCGAGCCGAAATAAAGCATATTATTATTATTATTATTATTATTATTATTATTATGCCTTTCAGTATTCTAAATGTTTCTATTCGTTGTTCTCGCAATCGTCGAGAGAGAGAGAGAGAGAGAGAGAGATGTGAGCTGACTGCTAAATCAACTCGGAGATAACATGCGAGCTCAAGAGAGAGAGAGAGAGAGAGACTCTTCTTCACTCCATTGTGACTAATTACTACCCCTGAGTATCTTATTCATCAATTCGTTCGGCTTCTGTGCCTCTTTCGACAATATATTATGTTTGTGCGTCTCACTGCTTTACAAAATGTTTGTCATTTTCCCTAGCGACCAGTTGGGTTGGGATGGGATTTTTCATTCGGAAGTCAATTATGTACTTTATATATATTATTGTCTACTCTAGACTTATGTATGTACATATAATAGTTAGCCAGTTGAACTATCCACTCAGATTCCATTCGTGGTCGGGATGAATGCCGTAATAAAATTCCAGTGCCTGTAAAGGGGATACGTATTGCTATCAGTGCACCTCAGGCAGTGCACTGTAGGCATTACTTAAGATTCTTTGCAGCGTCCCTTTGGCCCCTACCTGCAACCCCTTCCATTCTTTTACTGTACCTCCGTTCATATTCTCTCTTTTTCCTTCTTACTTTCCACCCTCTCATAACAATCAGCGTTGAATGACCCTCATAGGTCCCAGCGCTTGGTCTTCGCTTGGATATGAGATTCCATTCCAGTCCAACAAGATTTCCGTGGGTGTGAGTTACTCCAACGATAAATCAAATTCGATATTTTGGGGTATTTGTGGCTTAAGTTTTGAGCCTATTTAAAAAGTCGTGAGTCATTTCGCGACGAATCTCATAAAACAGCCACGAGTTATATTGATAAGACTAGGATTTCATGGTGGAAACGGTCCTATGCAGTCCTAATAGCGTGATGAAAGAGTCATTCATAGTGTTCACTTGATATTACATAAATTATTCCCTTTGGATGTGAGTAATTCTTGACGGAAAGTGAATTCAATATTATACACACACCCACTATATCTGTCTATCTATCTATCTTTCCCATATCGCTCTCTCTCTCTCTCTCTCTCTCTCTCTCTCTCTCTCTCTCTCCTCAATCTCTCTCTCTCTCTCTATCTATTATATATATATATATATATATATATATATATATATATATATAATAATATATATATATATATAGATGTCCTGTCTACAACTGCATATACTCCTATTTATATTTAAAATGCCGTCACACTCACATATACACACGCACATACGAACGCAAACTAATGCAAGTGTCCCAAATGAATGAAGTGGCCGTATATACTGAAAATAAACTCCTTACACAAGAAATGCAATCTCCCTCTTGGTACGGATATATCACGTAACAGCAGAGCGGCGAAAAAGGCAGTAGGGCGTAGATTGTGAGTGACGACGGAAGACGAAGAAGAAAAAAAAAACTAGCGTCTGCAGGAAAGATGATATGAAGGTCAAGGAAAGCATAGGTGGCGGCGTTGGGGGAGGTTGGTTGGGAATGGCTTTTACGTCGTTTGCATGTATCTGTAATGGAGCATAACGCGAGAAGGAAGACAATTAACGTCGTTTCAAGTATCTCCGATGGAGCATGAGGCGAAAGGAAGAGAAATGGAGGAAAAAAACTGGGAGGAGAACAGATGACTAAAGATACAGGCTGTTTAACAATGTAGGTTACAATACATGAAAACGAGAGAGAGAGAGAGAGAGAATAGAACATTATATATAAAGGCGACAGACAACTGGAGTACGAGAAAGTCAAGATGTTGAAGCCCGCACAAACACGAGTGTATTAGGAATGCGCCTAGCGATTAAAAGGCGGCATAAAATGATTGAATGTGATTGAGAGGGTAAATTAGCATACAGCAACACAAGCCTGCAGGGAAAGGTCAAGACAGTCGAAGAGAGAGAGAGAGAGAAGGGGAATTTCACCATAACGACTAAGGACGGTTTTGCAAAAGCCTGGTTCACGAAACCAAAAAAGCCGTATTTCCGAGATCGCTCTGCTTTAGGCCTAACATATTTACTTGGGACTTCGAAGATTTACACGACATTCCTAGAATATGCATAGCATACCTCGGTTCGTTAGATGCCAGGAAGCTCTTGGGAGATGGAATGAGAAAACACGTCATATTCTTATCGTTAGCATTCCGCCTAGACGCAAACTCTCACAGTCGAGAGTGGCATCATCCTTCACACTCGCAAGACATTTAGGCTTAACGTTTGATTAGAAATAATTAAGCTCCCCTCGTACCAGTGTTGAGGTATAACTAACGTGCACCATGGGGGTAGACGGTTATCTGTTTATCGTAAATAGAACCATAGCTTCATTTTTTATACTCTCTCCTTACACAATATGAAGGGAGCGCATAAGGAATGTATTAAAAGGATTTTAGGATCCTGAAAACACTGTACGCCAAGCATACATACATTGATATTTTTTCTAGTTTCACAGAAAAGAAAAGATTGGTCATATTTTTTAGTTATTTTCGTGTGCAGAAGGCTACCCGAGAGCCAGCGCCTCAGTGACGAGATCGGTATGGTCTTGGCCTGCCACCTCGGTGGCCACGAGTTCAATTCTCGGGCATTCCATTGAGGTGTGAGAGATGTGTATTTCTGGTGATAGAAGTTACTCTCGACGTGGTTCGGAAGTCGCGTAAAGCCGTTGGTCCCGTGCTGAATAAATAACCACTGGTTCCATGCAACGTAAATACACCATATAGACAGGCAAACAAACAAACAAAATACCCGCGAACCACTTGACACAAATCTGACTTAAACCAATACAACACGTTAAGAGGTCTATAAGTTACCCTAGAAATCTCCATTGTTGTCTTTTAACGTTATTTTTTATGCTGACGGTAAATATCAATAGCTGATAGTGAAGCTAATCGTCACTGCGGCCCGTGCTCAGAAACCACCATTAGTTGCAATGGGTATCAGCTGCCAAAATTTACAGTCGGCTCCAATGATACACTATCGTATACGGTGTCTGTATAGAACAAAAAGAAAAAGTATGTGACCACAAGACTCGAAGAAACAGATGACTATAATGATGTGTATAATAAACAAATAAGACGGAAATGACTTTTTTTTTTCATCAGCTCTTGTAGTACGATTTTTAGTCTTCGTTGTAGATAATTATATTGCAGCTACTATAACTGATTCACTTAAGGTAGATTCTCGGATGAGCCTTATTCTTACGAGACGTTTGTTTGGTGGCCGCTGATTGGCTGGTACCGGGAGGTAGGCAGCTCCCAGCCAATCAGCGGCCGCCAAACTAACGTCTCGTAGGCATAGGGATCATCCAAGAATCTACCTTAAGTGAACCAGTTATAGTGTTAAGAAAGTGGTTTCTTCAAGTTCTTTAAGAATGTTGCTTTATATAACTGACGCTTGATTCTTCCAAATTTCCAATCATTTATACTCATGAGTTGATAGCCGTCAATGAATATTAATAACAAAAAGCGTAAGAGAAAACTTAACCACAAATTCCACACGTCGTAGTTTTTGTGGTTTGAGAAAATGCCAGTGGTGTATGTGAAAATCGTCATATTGATGCTTTCAGAGTTTAATTAGGCCACATTTCACTTTTCATCTGTATTTGTTTAAGCAGTTTTTCATCTCGGCAGTGTTTCATTACAGCACTTCTAATATGTATGATTAAAAATGGGTTCGCTACAGAAGCCTTACATATTAAGTACGAAGTATTCCAAGAGCTGCATTGTTACTTTTAGTTCATTATAAAAAATAAATCAACGGGTATTTACATCAAGTAAAGTTGTTATACATTTTTTTAACAAAAAGGATTCCGCTGTGTACATACCGTGCAATAGATATAAACAATCTACACATAACTGAATAAAACTAAATTTACAGTTAATTTAAGAACAAATATGTTAACAACATACATCAGGCAAGGATATTACTGCTTTTCAGACAGTGTTATTGCACTTAGGTCGGATTGATATTCATTCCTACAGAGGTTTTCCCGTTATCTAGTACGTGGTATACTACTCAGTGACGCCTGTGGTCGACCGCAGTTTCATGATTTATATTTTTTTGCTTTTTTGTTTATTTGGGGCAGGGGGAAGGGTCACTCGCCGTAAATAAATGTTCAGGCTTTGTCTATGTAAAAATGATTGCCTTTGCATGGGGGAGAGGCTGAAATTTATAAGAAAATTGACGAATTACAATTGATGGGGTCGAATGAAGTTTGTTAGACAAGTAGCACTCTACCAAGCTTGGCCTGCCTTAACTAGCTTAAACAGGCCTATAGTGAACTGTTAACCTAGTGGGTCGGTTTACCCCAAGCCCAGACAGCTTTGAACAGGGAGCGGGGAAGTGTGTGTTGTCTAGGGGGGGTAGGGGGGGGGGGCATAGTTCAGTTTTCCTCATATTTTGTACCCCCGTCCTTTTCATCTGCTTAGCCTTTCAGACGATATATTTGACTTATGAACAGTTTTTCTTGAAATCAAGGACGTTTTCAAATTATATTTGTATCGATTATTTACGATTTTGTTTTAGAACTCGCATTACCGTAAAAATTAATGTATATATATATATATATATATATATATATATATATATATATATATATATATATATATATATCTTGGGTAGTTTTAAGAACGATAAGATCAGGCTCTTAACACCACCTCCGAACGGGACCTTAAAATCATAGTTCATACTCCATATTTCCGATGTTTAGTATTACTTGGGGGTGTCCAGGAGGGGCGAAACCCCCTCTCTCCCCAGGTAGATCAGTGAGGTTAGGGAGGCAATATCTGGTTAGGTCAGGACACGGCATTCTATAATAGGAAAGGTTTGCCACTTTGCTTCAGTCAGCAGGAACCTCTTCCCGTCGTTCTTCACTTTTACAGTTTGGTATCGCAGGTTAATGGAACATTGATTGTCATTAATGAATAAAAAAATTAAAAAAAAAAGTCATTCCCATATTCCTGTATCTATAGATACACTATTCTCATTCCCATATTCCCGTATCTAGTTACACTATTTGCATATTCTTGTCTTCAATTACATTACGGCGAAACAAAATCTATTACGAGCTGAAACGACCTTTGGCTATTTGTATGGTTTGTGGATGTGTTATTAACACAACAATGGCTGCCATAATATAATTCTTCTTTTGAAAAATAAATTAGAATCACATAGGATGTATATGAAATGTAGATATACAATCAATATTTCTAAGTATGTCATTAAAGAATTTTTAAGCTATACGTTTTGATTTCGATTTATATTGTTTTTGTAGAAATATTTTATCGAAGTTTATAATTATGTTTTTGAAATAAGAGAAATATTCAAATATTGTAAATTAAAGAAATGTAATTGTATTCTTATAATAAAAGATAAAATTTAAAAAGTTCCATCCTCCCGTGGGGCTGGTCGACATAACCTTTGCTCTTGCTTCAAAGTATACCCTCTCTCTCTCTCTCTCTCTCTCTCTCTCTCTCTCTCTCTCTCTCTCTCTCTCTCTCTCTCTCTCTCAAGTTTAATAGGTTTTATGATTATTGCTTTTCATGGGGATTTCCCTTTATTAATTTAATTTTATTAGATTTAAATGAGTTATTAGTGCTTTTATTATAAGTTCCTGATTTTGACTTTTGTGTGTGTATATATGTATGTGCGTATGAATGTTTTTGTTAGTTTGGATATACATATATATCCTTATATATTCTTTTGTAGTGGCGTCAATAACCATTAGCAATTGCGATGCCAGATAATCTTTAATAAATCAAATCAATCAATCTCTCTCAAATTTCCTACAGGGCGATTTTTTTTTTTTTTTTTTTTTGCTTTGAAGATAGATATTGTTATTGGTACTAATATCGCAGTACTGAAAACATGCTCCAATAATAGGAAACGATTTCACAGTTGATATGCTGAATAGAAAGCTTGTGCTTAAAGAGAATCAAATGAAACAAAGACAGCGAGAAAACAATTGAACAAGTATAAGCAAATCCCCAAAAGAAGAAAAATTTGCGCTAAGCAAGCAGAAATTGATAAAATGAGAATTGAGAAGGCAAAGGAAAATATTGGTTTAAATTAACATTTAAATCTTCAAACTTTCAAAGTAACACCATAAACTACGATATATTAGGGGACATTTACGCATTAATGGCATCAAACACACTTCACGTAACATCAGTCACACTTGTAAAGTAACAATAGCACTTCGAAGTATTAGCTTCTTTCGTGATTTTCAGTCACTCATTCACACCAGTGTTGCCAACTGCAGGGTAATTGCCCTACGCGTAGGGTAATATGGGCAAAATCTTAGATAGCAGGGCAATATTTTCAAGTGTAGGGTAATTGTAACAAGGTAGGTTTAGATCAATATGCTTATCAGTATTCATGATATTGCATATAAACATAATCTAAAGATGTATTTGTTATCATAGCCGCAGAACGTTGGGTCATTTTCAGGTATGAAGGGTAATTTCTCGTCTCGTGCAGGGGCGTAGGGTTAGAGGGGTTGGCATCACTGATTCACACCATTCGCGCCACTTAACAGACCTGTCTATGCCCGAACCATACCCATATACCCACGAGAAAGAAAAAAATCTGTACCAGAGTAAGTCAGAAGTTGCGAAATCGACTGCGGTAACCGGAACATCCGTATCAAGAGGTCGGACTCTGCGTGTCCCTCTTAGCCTTGAGAACTCGAACAAGAGGAGAGAAGGTGTGGTGTGGTACCTCTTTGGTTTCACCACTCGGTGATTTTAGTGGATATATGCTTGATGCCCTTAATCTCGGGCAAGGTCAGTGCCAAGACCTTGATCTCGGGTGGCCCCGCGCGCGTCGCGCCTCCGCTGTTATTTTGGAGGCTGCGACTTTAGGAAAATAATCTTGGATTGGATTCGGGATGCACTTGTCGGAGTGATCAGGAAAAGGATTGGCTAATGACGCCGGTATTAATAGAAATTTAAGAAATGATGAGGCGTGTAAAGGTGTTGAATATCATTATTGATGAATACCTGTTATATTGTGCAGCAATATGTTCGGTCATAAACAGATTATGATTTCGTTATTTTACCGAGGCATTTCGTTAACCTTCTCTCTATGATATACGTAGAAGAATGTAAAATTCATTATTCTTAGTTATTATTATTATTATTATTATTATTATTATTAGTTATTATTATTATTAGTTATTATTTTATTATTATTATACTAACAAACTTCACTATATAGCATTGGTCAGATGAAAATTCTGTTGCGTAATGCCTACTATCTCTGATTTTAATAAATACATACATATACACACCCATATATTTATATATATACAGTATACACACACACACACACACACACACACACACACACACACAACACACATATATGGATATGTTTGTGTATGTAAATCATTATAGACAAATGAGTGTGTATTAGGGGAAAGTAAGGTGAAAAAAAGCATGTAATTAAATAAAGGTGAGGAGAAGGCAAGTAAGGACTTTAAGGAGAATAAGGAGCTATTCAACATAGAACCGAATGCAGAGAGCAATGCAATGAGCAAATAGATTTCAGAATAAAATAAGCAAATGGAGAGAGTGGCGCTCTGAAGATAATGCTTTGATGGAGTGAGTATTTGTTGATTGTGGAAGAAATGAGAGATAAGAGTTTGGAGCACGCAAAAGTGGAACGGACTATGAGCCTGAGAATGCTAGTGGAGGTTCGTATTGAGATTTGAGAACGAAGGGACGGGAATTAATAGGTTGAAAAATATACTGACAATCATCGCGGCCAAATCCCCATATGTGTTTTAAATTTTAATTTCAATCCCCCCCTCCCCCCCCCACCCCTTTTTCCCCCCCCCCCCCCCCCCCCCCCCCACTTTGCCCACCAAGAATGACCAGAGGCATTTACGGTAATTACCATCACCAACTAGTCATTTCATATGTCCAACCAGTGTTAGTGGAGCATAAGGCCGCGGGGGAGGGGGGGGGGGGGAGGGATAGAACTACAGGAATTAGGTAACTACTCGACAGGAACACTGCCGTAATTTAAATTTGCGACTATGTTGTTGGTATCTGGTTAGCCCACAAAGCAAGAATAAAAGATGAAAGAGATGGTATAATATTGTTTATCAAATTAAAGATAATGAAAAATAGATATATACTGATAAAATCTTACATGGGTAACTACAGAAAAACATTTACATTAAAATACATAGATTATTTGTAAAAAGTACAAGATAAGATTTTTGTTAAATTCTAATAAATTCAAGTATACTTGGATAAAATTCTGAATGTGATTCTGTTAAATTTAAAAATATTGTATATTTTCTCTAATAAAAGATTTTTTTAAAAGTGGAGATCTAGCGCTGGTCTGCGTAACCGGCAAATGATTAAAATCGGCAAGGAAGATAATTTAGCTTGTCGACAAGGATAACCATAATGCTCTGGGTTTCAGGTGATTACTTTATCATCATGGCTGTCAGTAAACAATTTTATTATAGCGAGGAGGTGGTGGTAACAACAAGAAAATGGCACTTACTCTCCCACAAGACATAATATCCCAACCCGATTTATCTCTTACTCTCACACAAGACATAATATCCTTACCCGATTGATCTGTTGTCGATAAATTTGTGATTACTCCCGTGTTAGAACAACAGTCAAAACAAATGAATAAATAAAATGAAATAAGAAAGAAATAGATAAACACAGATAAATCTTTGATCGATAGTCAACGTGGGTAAACATTGTGATAAACAAAAACGAGCAAACCAGGCTGAAGACATCACATACTGGCAGATAATAATAATAATAATAATATCAATAATAATAATAATAACATAATAATAATAATAAATTCCACAGATGAAAAGGGAGGACAGGATGTGGAACTGTTGCAGGTCATTGAAAGCTTTCTGCTTTGTATTTTAAATAAGATCAAACAGACATGTTAATGTGGATTTACTTTTCAATAATAATAATAATCATAATAATAATAATAATAAATAATAATAATAATAATAACAATATCTCTAGTATTCCTTCTCCTTGAAGGTATCTAGCCAGACCGGCCGTCACCCTTAGAGCATTATTAGTCCGGAAGTTGTCTTTTGACTGGATGTTCGACTTGAAACCGCAAAATCCTTTCAGGAGAGAGAGAGAGAGAGGAGGGGGATGTGGGGGGGTGGGGGGGGGGGTGACGGGGTGCTTATTCTCCGTCCCTGCGCTACATCCTTTTTAAATATGAAATTGTATTTCGTTGCCAGCGCACAGGTTTCATTTTTTCTTTTTTTTTTTTTTTGCGTTCGGCCTTGCGGCTTAAATATGTGATGTTCTGTTTATAAGAGGTCCTTGTAAGTAGGAAAATTATCATTGTAAAATAATGTAAATACTATGGAATAACTGTAAACTTGCAGTGATGCATTTTGTTCTCATAAAAGATAAAAAAAAAAATGTTAGAAACGTTCTTGTTGCGAATGCATAAAAGATAAATAAATTCAGTCTTTGTCTTGTAACGTTGCAATGTACATGAACTGCATTTTCTTCTCTTGATTTTATCATAAAGCCGTTTTGCCTTAAAGGTGGAGAGTTCCGGCATCGTCCAGTTCCTGATAACTTCCTCTCATGCGCTCTTTTATATAATATAAATAATTCGTCAATGACACGTTTGGTGTTCGTCGATACCATCCTAATCATTCTTTATCCCTTTAATTGTTTTTAAATTAGTTACAAATGCAGTTTGGTGCTACTTCGGGTTGTTAGGCCTATAAGCGTCATCTACTCCGAGGTGCTACAAGGAAACTAACTTCAGGTTTTTGAAGTCAAGGATCTCATTTGTTATGTTAAAATTTAGTTTCCGCCGACTTTTCTTTTTATGTCAGAGGAAAAATACTTATAAAATATCAGTCACGTTTTCCAACTGAAAAAATCATTGATTTGGCACAAGTATTTGAAAACTATGGATGCTACATAATAGCACTGCTTTTTTTGGTAATTTACAATGTCTCTAAAGAGCTCATTAAATTTCTTTTCATTTCTGATGTCATAATAAATGCCATTGTGTATTTCTGAAAATCTATTACGGACTTATCGGGAGTCCTCTACTAATATATGCGTAATACACCTACTTGAAACTGAACACCTCTTCTAGATCTGTCAAGCTATTAACAACAATTAATCTTATTAATCAAAATATGTTACTTTCATATACTACTACAGTATTGAATGAAGCATTAAATGTAATTTACCTTAACAATTTTACTTACAGATGATGGCTCCAGCAAAGAAGTGAAAGAGGCGATTCCCTGGAAGGCCAAGGTAGTATTTTGGGTTTAAGGTGCGTCCATACGGTCGAACAATGTCCGACGGACAAACATTGTTACCATATCATAGGCGAATCAGAATGACGTCATGAGCGTTGAAACGATGGAAGTAGATCTGGCAACAAACAGTGGTACCAGATGAGGTTGTATACCACTGATTTTACTCTGCTCAAAAAGCAAAGACCGGCAGACAATTGTTGATTGGTAACAATGTTTGTCCGTCGGACATTGTTCGACCGTGTGGACGCACCTTAACCCTTAGATGCAGGAATGGGTCTATTGGACCCGGACGGTTTTTCGTATCCTGATAACGCTGTATTTTATTCATGTGAGAGCATTCATATTTCATGTAATCCTTGAAAATTTATCATAAAATATGTTTCTTAGTGCATAACACCAAATATTTTAAGGTCTTTGGGACAGGCGCATAATTTCAATGTGTATGCGTAATTTGCAGGAACTGGGTCTCTGAGACCCGGTAAGAGTTTTACTCATTTCATTCGTTTATTTCCACATCAGATATTAATTGATACATGAATAATCTTCAGATTATATTATGTTTTCGTTGAATTATAGGTATAACACTGAAAATAAAATAATATAAAAAAAATTTATAAAAAAGCATAACTGAAGTAATCTTGAGATGCTCAAACCAGGAAGGAAATCGAGATAAGAAATTACAAAGAGTTAAGTTTTTGCTGTTATCGGCATAGTTCTATTAGCAGGCTGTGAAAAGCAATGGGATATCCCAATACGAATTATTTGGTGACCCTCTTTCTAACCCTATTTACAAGGCAACAATGTCCGTTGAAAGATTTGAGGAAATTAGGTGTTTCATGAGATTTGATGATAAAAGATCAAGAGAATTCCGTTTGCAAACTGATCGTCTAGCTGCTTTTAGATATATATGGGACCAGTTCATTGTAAATTGTAGAAAATCTTATATCCCTAGTGACTGCGTGACAGTGGATGAGCAACTCGTTCCTTTCAGGGGAAGGTGTAGGTTCATCCAGTAGGTATATGCCAGCGAAGCCGTCAAAATATGGAATAAAGATATTTTAGGTTTGTGATTCCAGAAGTTATTTTGGGTTTGATGGAATTATTTACACTGGACGACAGCCTGGGGAAGATGTTTGTAAAAACCTTGGCACAAAAATTGTATTACCGATACTCCTAACATCATGAAAAGTGCAAAGAATCGTGAATTTGGTTTCAAGAATGATGTCACAATGGTCAGCTACATACCAAAGAAAAAACCAACTCAGAAAAATGTAATACTGCTTAGCACTATGCATCATGATAGAGATTGAGAAGGATAACAAGAAACAAAAACCATCTATCATTACCTGCTACAGTGAAACAAAATGTGGGGTTGATGTGATGGACCAAATGGTACAAACTTATTCATGCAAAAGGCAGACAAGAAGATGGCCAATGGTTCTTTGGTACAATATGATAGACGTTGCCTGTCTAGATGCTTATATCAATTTTATTTCATAAGATCCAGACTTCCACCCAAACAAGTCACACAAACGTCGACTTCCGAAAGCTGTATTGTGTTCCATGGAAAGATGTGGAGTGGTAACCGAACCAGCTGAGGGATCCTCTCAACAAACAAAAGTGGGGAAGAAGAGGTGTCACAACTGTCCAGGCAAGAGAGATCGTAAAAATGCAACAACTTGCAAGAACTGCCAAAGCCACGTCTGCAGAGAACACAGCTACATTGTATGTTCTAAATGCCAAGTCAAGAGTGTAGTAGGCAGCGCCGTAAAAACTGTAGGTCCTCTAGTGTAGCGTTTCATAGAACTTTGCTATCACTGTAAGGTGTTAAGTTCAGTATGATCTTTCATTGAATGACATGATGTTTTTTTTATATAAAAACGTCGTAACAATACGAATGCTTATCAAGATATCATTTCAAATATAAATTTTTCCACTTTTTTCATCTTTTCAGTGGAATTGTTTTATTTACTGAATTTGGACAAGAATTTAATTATTTTTGTCTTAATATTATGATAAATATTCACAGGAATAAAACGAGTATTTAGTTTAAATCGTTTTAGTTATTACCAATATGAAAAGTCTGTACGAAGGGTCTGATAGACCCACCTGCATTGGTGTCATAGCAAGAGGTGTCTGCATCCAAGGGTTAAGAAACGTAACGAAGACAGGAGTACCACAACACCAGAGGCGTGGGATATCTTGAAAGATCCTACTCACCAATGGTTAGGACTTGATCCATTTAATGCAGTCTACAATGGTGTTAATCGGTTTTAACCGAACCTTCATCCTATCCTCTCCCTCCTACCCTTACAGTTACAGATCCATTGAGTGCAGTCTATGATGATGTCCAGTGGGGAGAACTCAACAATGTGTTCTTTCACAACCTGTGTAAGTTGCAGTTATTCAGTCGCAGGGGACTGAAACTGGCTTTGGGGAGAGAGAGCGAATTCATTCAGGTGTTTCTAGAGTAGTAGAAGACTCCCTACAGGAGAAAGAGAAGGACAGCAGATGGAGCGAAGACAATCCCGTTCACAAACAGGGTTGTTGCACGACGAGAACTTTATATGTATTTGGTGCATGAAGCCCTTGGCAAAAAAAAAAAAAAAAAAAAAAAAAAAAAAAAAAAAACACATCGAGGAAGAGACAAATGGCATACAATGCAGACAATGAATACGTAGCACATATTCAAGACACACACATTCCATTTGGAGGACCTTGACAGTGGGTGAGAGAGAGAATAACTACATTTCTAGAGTCGGCCTTTGCTGTTGGGCTAATATATGATCGTTCATGCTGGCGAAAGTATATTTCCTCAAATAGAGTGGAAATAATGGCCCTATGCTCCATTTGCAGCATGTACTACAATTATCTGAAGTCAAGGAAATGTTTTTCAAGCGCGTTCGCACTGTCATTCTTCAACAACGTGAATTCGTACTTTACAAAGTCTAATCCGTAATTTTGGATTCAAATTAAATATCGTCAAATCAATCATAATGAAGAATATGTTGCAAAAGGAGTTCAAAGACCAGCTGCATCCTCGCCACACACCGACGCCACTCTGTGGCGCCGCATAGTGGCTCGTGTAGTACTCTGGCCTTAATGTTAGTGTGGACCACGGTCTTTCTAGGCCGTGGTGTGGACATAAAAATTTTAACCCAGTTTATACAAAAGCAAATGCCAAACTATAGTGCAAATTTTATACAAATCAAATGTTGATAATATACTATAGCAACATTATAATAGGCAAAAGTCACACAAAACAAACATAACGAAAGTAAACGTTATATTAAAAGAAACATTTTAAGAAAACGTACAAAAAATAGTTATACAAAATCATACTAAAGGACAGGCAAATGGCTCACAATTATTTATTGCGGAATAAATTAGGGAATTTCTTTACAATTTTGGAACAAACGTCATTTTTCAGAAAATTTATTACAGACCACAATTGTAGAAAACAACTGAACAACATAATATGAAATCGTACCACCCAGATGATCCCGTCCGTAGCTTTGAAAGAAACACTCGACGACTCAAAAAACAGTACTTTTCACTCTTGTCGTTTTTATAATAATCTAAACACAAGGGATTTTAGTTTTTCACTCCATTGGTACTTGTTCTTTTGTTACTTGTCTGCGGGAACTGGATGAATGTTTTAAGAGCCTACGTATAACTGTGGATCCTTGCTTAAATTGAATATTTTAATTGAAATTAAGATTTATTAATTATACTATGCGATGCAAGGTTTAAGGAGATATTTACAGTCTGCAGAAATATCTTTTGTCTTAACAAGGCAGTTGTAGTACAGTATTGTACACCATCTCAGAATATTGATTTTTTCTGTTATTAAATTAACGAATATAAAAATTGCAACAGCTTTACAAATTGTATAAGCAATCGGATAGGACCAAATCACTACTACTTATAACGACTATGGTTAAGAAAAAATGAGCACCGTGTTGGTGGATCGTATAGCAATAGTTGCCAGCGTTACGCTATTTTATATGAAGACTGAATCGGCATATTTTCACTTCACTCATTCAGCGAAGGCTTTCAGGCAACCCTTGCCAGTGGCCTGCAATGCATTTCGTTTCGTCTGTCGTCCAGCAAATACCTTCGCATAAGGGCCCTTTACCTGACAGCTGTTGTTTGTCTGTTTTGCATTTACACTATTCAGACAGAATGTGGATTCCAAGTTTCCAACCAAGATATCTTAGTCGCATGTCTAGAGCAAGAAGAATAAGTGACTCCCTGTCACAATTTCTGTCTCGTCTTGAAGACTTGACGACAGTAGTTTCCGACATGCAGTTTGGTCGTTGACTCCTTTACACAAGGATTTTGGTTGCTTCGACATGCCTTTCAAGCAGGTATGCACAGACCGTCTGTTAATATAAAGGGCCCTTTAGTCTTGAAGGGAAGGATTTATTATTTTTGTGATCGGTTTTTTCAACAGCTATAGCTCCACTAGTCTTGGTGTAAACTTCGGCACCAGCAGCTAAAGGTCGAGACGGTATCTGGATGAATTGCTGGTGCTATCAGAGTCAGTGGGTGTTTTAAAAGGCGATCTGAATTACTTGTGTGTGACTTCATTTCCTGAGTCTACAGCTAAACTGGCGCGAGTCCAATCTCGCATCGTCCACTAAAGCGCTTGTGTAGGCTTGAATAGTTAACAAATTTATCGAGCAGTGTCGAAGTATTGATGATACAACCACTGCCTCCCTTTCAAGTTGTTGAATACATTAGGTTCCTGATGTTTTTCCGTCATCAAGCGATCCCAAGCACATCGCAATCATTTGGTTTCGGGTTTCCTACTCTTTTGTCCTCCACCTAAGTAGTTAAGACCAATTTAGATTGACGACTTTGTATGAAACGCCAGATGTTGATTTTCCGTCTTCTTCCATCTTGAACACTTCAGGAGATACGTCTCGGTGAATTTTTACTTTACAATGTAAGGCTCATTATGATTGATAAATACGTATTTAGAACTTATATTTAACAATGGCTGCAATTTTATAGAGAATTTAAATTATTTAAACCATCAAATTTAATTACCTAGATAATTCATTAATTCCCCTTCCTTCGTAAAGGGAAGTTACAAAATTGATCTTCATTTTCCAGGATAAACAAGCAAGGCCTGATTAGCGGTAGCAGATAAAACTATAGAAGAGTAAATGAGTGGAAATTGACTTGACAACGCCAGTATTGTATAAATTATATTTGAGTTTTAAGTTAAAACAGCTGCCAAGGTTACAGAAACAACCGTTAGGGATCAGACAACGACTTTGTATAAGGAAAAATGAGTACCGTGTTAGTTGATCGTAAATAAACAGTTACCAGTGATACTGTTTTGCTGGAAGGCTTTGAATCTGCATATTTTTATTTGACTTACAAAGTCCTTGAACCAAAGTTGAGGGCTGACTACGTTCCGTAGTCACTATTCATCTAATGAGTAATGACTCTTATAGATGCTTCAGCAAAGGCTTCCATGTAAGCCTTTGTGTGTGTTTTGTTTCCTCCGTCGTCCAAGAAAAATCTTGTTTGTCTTGAAAGGGAGGACTTATGGGAAACAACCGAGTGGACTAGCTGTGCCAGTCTTGCCCGCTTGTTGATCCACCCTCCGAAAAAGTACTTTTGGAGAAAATTCTTACTTCGAAAGGAGAGTAGTGGTCTCGGGGTGTTGCTCCCATCACCGATGACTCGTGACTGGTGCCCATCTCCGGTGTCAAGATGTGTTAAAGTACTTTTTCGGAGGGTGGATCAACAAGCGCCCATGACTGGATCAGCTAGTCTACTCGGTTGTTTACCCTGACAGTTATGTGCTTTAGACAGCTGCAGCTCCACAATTTATAGTAGCTTAAGGATGAGATGTTATTTGGATGATAGGCTGGTACTACAACAGTTGCCTGTTGTTCTAAGAAGAGATCTGAATTACTTCTGTGAAGGTTCAATTCATGGGTCTACAAATAAATAAACTGGCACAAGTCCAGTATTGTTATCTTGCACTTAAGCTATCTATTCAGGCTTGAATAGGCAGTTTTTTTACCTGCAGTGCTCAAGTAGTTGGGGTGTTCATGGTACAAACTACTGCTCCATGTCCACTTTCAAGTTTTTAAAGACATCCGGTTCTTGACCTGTTTCTATTACCAAGAAATCCTAAGCCCTCAGAATCTTGGTATCCCTGGGGGCCATATTCTTTTGTCTCCTCACCCTAATTACGTAGTTAAAGCTATTTATGACTGATAAGCTTGTATGAAACACACTGTAATTGATTTTTTTCGTCTTTTACGACTTCTGAAGCTACGTCGAGAGGATTTTGACAAAGCAAATTAAGGCTAAATAGTAGAAGAAATGAAAGTCGAAAACAACTCACTACGTATTTTCCCAGATGAGCCCTTAATTTTATTTTTTTTTTTTTAATTCTACAGAGAACGTTTAACGTTTGCCTTTATTTTCCAGGGTAATAAGGCACGGCCTTGTCAACAGTAGCAGATCAAGTTATTAAAGAATAAGTTAGTGGATTGCTTTGTTGTGGATGTGATTATTTTACAAAATTAAGAGGGCCATACAGTGATACAGTATTAAAAAAAAAAGCCATGAAAAGGAATAATATTACGATGTTGAGCTTGGAAAACTTCCGTGGTAAGTTTAATTAAATCTAAATTAGGTATTTGTATGGTTACATAGGTAGTGGTAGGTAAAGGTAGTAGAATATTTGAAAGCAAAGAGTTTTGGAAAAGCTATTCTAATATTATTATGATGTTGAATATGGTAAAAGGATTTTTTTTATGAAATGCAATTCATTTACTAGTAACACCTTTAGATGATCTGTCCACAGAACTTCCCCTATGTTATTGTTATTCCTTGAACTTGTTTTCCCTTAAACTTTTATGAAAGTATTTTCAGGCACCAGCCTTACTTCGCTGCTCTTTCGGTACATTTAACTTTTTTATTTTACACATTTTTTTATAAAGTGAATCAGTGTTTGTCTTTTCAGAGTAAATAGCACCGAAGTAGAAGAATTAGAGGATAGGGAAAACTAGTAACTCATCCGTCTGCAATTGCATCCTCTTTTGTGGTCAAATACTTGGCACCTGCTCATGGACCGTGTGTCTTGTTTTTTCCATCGTCTAGGAAACACCTCGGGATGAGGAGGATTTAACAAGTTTGTGCTTTGGTCAGCTAAAGTTCCAAAAGTAGCTTAAGGTTGTGAAGGTGTCTGGAGGATTGGCATGTATTAGCAGAATCAACTGTTGTTTTAAGATCTGATATACGTAGTATTTAATGTTGTGGGTCTGCGAATAAACTGGTACAAGTCTAGTTTCGCATTTTTAACTGAAGCTTGACTATCAAGGCCTGAAGAATCGGTTACTTTTTCTCTCAATTTGAAGTATTCTTGACTCAAACAATTGCTTTACTTTAAAGTTGTTGAAAAAACATTGGGTTCCTGTCCTTTTACTATCAGCAAGAGATCCTAAACCCACTGGAATCATGCTGCCACTGGGGGTCATATTCCTTTGACCTCCCATTTAAGTTGTTAAGACTAATTATTACTGAGTTTGTAAAATGCTTAGTGGTTGATTTACTGGCTTCTCTCATCTCTTTTAAGACTTCAGAAGCTACATCTCTGGGGATTTTAAAATTACAAATAAGACTAATTATGGTGCATCTGTATGAAGAATTGTTTTTTATGATGAATGCAGTTTTATATAAAAAATCATCTGTCTAAAACAAATTAAATTAATTTATTTTCCAAGATGAATCCATAATTCCCCTTCCTTCCAAAGAGAAGTTTTAATAAGTCTGTTTTCCAGGATAAACAAGCAAGACCCTTCAAAATTGGCTCAAACTATTGAGAAATAAATAGGTGGAAATGGGCTGCTTGGTCATAGAATTTACAGTAGGAAGATGAGCTGCACAGTAGTATTAGCAGTCAAGAAAGGAGCCTTAGAAAGGAAAACTTTCATGGTATTATAATCAAATTTGATAGATCTGTGGTCATATAACCATAGATACATAAAGGTAGTTGAATGTTTAAGAATGTACATTGGAATTTATATGGCAAATTTTTTTCTTACATAATGTAATTCATTTCTTGCATTTTGAGAGTAAATATCACTGAAGTGAAAAATGTGAGGATGGGAAAAACTGAAACTCGTCCATAGCGTTTGGGGTTGGGTTCCTTTGTGACTATTTATTTAGCCTCCTAGCCCATCTTTCACTATTTATATGCTAAAAGAGAAGTCTTCTGTTCATCATTACCAAGACTTTCGCTGGGCTCCTCCTAAATACTTCAGAACTTTTTCTCTCTACCTGGACAATAGTATCTTAATGCCTTCCATCCTGTCCCAAGAGTGGCTTTGTGGTCATGAATAGCTTTGATTATCCATGGCCAATTGTGCTCAACTGCCTCCAAAGGCACCTTTTCATTCATATGTTAAAATAATAGCACTTCTAATTCCACATCCATTTCCTTGATGGCGCCACAATGACCAAGGTTTCAAGGACTGACATCAGCATTATGGCTGGGTGGTCTCCTTAAGCTTTGGACACTGCAGGAAAGTTCCCTTGTCCCTTGTTAAAGGATGTCGGTGGCGATTACCTTTTTTTTGTGAGCTGTAAGTTCTCTTTCTTTAAGACAGTAGAATAAGATTGCTTCTTCCCAAGCTAAATCTGTGGTTTTTCATGCTTTTTAATTCGTTGCTTCCCTAAGCCTGGTTTAATTCACTAAACAGATTTGTGACTCCCATGAAGATTGCAAACTATCAATCTCCATTCATTGTTGAGGTTTGTGGAAAATCTATCCTCAAACACTTCAGTTCATGTATATAATGCATACAGGAAACAAAAGTATACTGGCAATATTCAACTTACTATTTAATGTTCTGAAGGGAAGGATGAAGTTTTGGTTTTGGATGACCGCTGATTAACCAATCCTACACAGTTATACCATATTCCTGCACTAGGTGTCCCTCCATTTGTATCATTCTTCCTAATGATTATAAGTGACACTGTATCCCTGGATTTGTAACTTATTTCTTAATGATTATAAGTAGCATTAGTGTTGTGTTTTAGGCTCCAAGCAAGTATCTACCTTAATGTAGCATTTTGGAATGCTGCATTGGATGTCTTGCTCAAGATTATGCACACTACTACTTCCCTTGGCTTTGTTTTGCTCATGTTTTTGAAAGAGTATATTAATAGATTTTGTATTGTGGAAGTTTGCTAGTTTATGTCTTTTACAACTAAAGTAATTTTATGCAGAACTTTCTTATGAAACTTAATACTGAATCCTAATAGAGGTAAAAGATAATCTATTTTAGCATATTTTAGCAAACTGCAGTACAGAATTACTTTTGAAGAAAATATGCATTAATCTGAAGTTGGGAAAAAAAGGCGAGTGTTCTAATAATCATAGTCATACTTTTACTTATTATATACATTTATATACATGAATTGGTGATTCACGTTGGCTATAAAATATCCTACTCCTTGGTGCCTCTTCTTTTTCTGTTTGGTTTTGGTTTAGATGGTGAAGGAGGCAAGTCGTCGTCATCAGTGCCCTGAAATAAAAAATGAAAGTTAATGAAATATAATTGAGGCCATATATTAAATAAACCTTTTAATTCAGCTATACTTTAATGCTAAGCAGTTATCACTAACCACATGCTTATTACTCCTTTAAAATGGTTGGAGTGGTAATTGAATAGGTGGGTGAGACAATCCATCATTTGCCTCACCTGCTTTTGTTTGTAGTGTTGGTCCATTTGCAGAAATATTTACCATCACAAACCCCATTAATTTACTGAAACCTATTTATCGATCATGCAAACTTAAAACATCAGTCCATTTGTAAAAATACCAAATTTGTAACTAATTTGTATTTTTCATAACTAACAAACCTGAGGTCTTAACATTAGGATTTACTAGCGCCAAGCTGGAAACCGGTAGAATTAAAATTACACTTGTGAGATCCAGGGACTAATGGCATCTATACCAGGTCACGGGGGGGGCATGTATACCCAGAATGCCCACGGCTACCTGTGACCCATCAGTTATGATTTCTAACCCAGTTTAGACTGCTAGAGGGTGGTTCGAGGTGGGCCTTTAACTGTTAAGACCTCAGGTTTGTTAGTTATGAAAAATACAAATTAGTTACAAATTTGGTATTTGTTCATACACGAAACAAACTTCGGTCTTAACATTAGGATAGACTTACTATTGGAGGGAGGTAAGTCTCTACAACTGACTGGGAGTTTGCCACCTTATCCATTTCCGAATATATAGGGAAATTCTAAGAGAATGGACAATGAACCTAGGACCAAAGATATAAGCAGATCTATTGGTTTCCTCCCACTGGTGTATATACCATTCTACTGTTTACTCTTGTCCCTTGCGACTGGATCCACCTTCACCCCTCTTTTCCTTATTATCCAGAGGGGTGTGTTGCTACTGAGAAGTATCTATCAGCTAAGATAGCTTCACAGTATGGCTGACCATCTCACCTGCATCTAGTCCGTTCCAGCACATGACGGTACTCTCCTTCATATTGCCCGTAGTTAAAGGAGTAGGAAGAAAGTAGTAAAGAAAAAAGACCAGTCATCCCATTCATTCTACTTTCATACCTTCATCTTAGACTAGACGCAAACTGACCCGCCAGGGGCACTGGATGAACTATCATCTTGTTGGGCCGCCACCACTGGACCCAAGGAAAAGGTGTCCAAGGATCTATGGGCAAACATCTTTCAAATAAAATGATGTGAAAGTTGTTTGACGCTTCCACACGCCAGCTTTCAGAATTTTATCCACAGACATGTTCTTCTTAATGCCAGGGAGCACTCACACCACTGATGTCATGAGCTCTAGCTCCACCTGGCTATCTGACCCTCTGTCTTTCTGCAGTATAAGCATTTCTGATCGTCTCCCTTAGCCAAAATGATATTGTATTCTTGGACACTTCCTTCTTGTTCCGTCCTGTACTTACGAACAACCTCTGGCACCCCGGCCTGAGGTGCCTTGTTCTCTTTAAGTACTCCCTTAGTGCCCTGACGGGGCACAGGAGCATTTCAGCTTTGTCGTTGTCTACAAAGTCTGCCAAGGAAGGTATGGTAAAGGAGTCGAATCTGCCGTCTACTATTGTTGGATTTTGGGTCTTTGCCACGAATTCTGGGACAAACTCACACATTATTGATCTCCAACCTCTCGAGTGCTTTATGAGATAAGAGAGGCCATGTAGCTCCCCCACCCTTTTGGTTGAAGCCAGGGCCAAGGGGCCAATAAGAAGACTGTCTTCAGGGTCAGGCTCCTATCCGTGGTACTGCCTTAGTGGTTCGTAGGGGGTTTTGTCAGACTACTCAGTACCTTGGTCAGATCCCAATCTGGGGCTTTTAGCTCTTTTGGTGGGCATGACTGTTCAAAGCTCCTCATCAGCATGGCCAACTCCCATGAAGACGATATGTCCACTCCTTTCATTCGTAAGACTGAGGCTAGAGTAGCCCTGTACCCCTTCACTGCAGATACAGACATATGTTTTTCGGTTCTGAGAAATATCAGAAAGTCTGCTAACTGCTGAATAGTGGTACCGAGTGGAGACACGTTCCCCCTACAACACCAATCACAGTATGCTGACCACTTCCCTTGGTATACTGTCGCAGATGATTTTCTGATATTACCTGCCATCTGAGTTGTGCTTTCTGCGAAAACCCTCGCTCTCGGAGGAGATACTTGACAGTCTCCACCCGTGAAGCGATAGGGACTTCACCGACTGGTGGTACCTCTCCACGTGCGGCTGACACAGAAGGTTGCTCCATGGAGGTAACTCTCTTGGCACATCTACTAGGAGTTCCAGTAGGTCTGGAAACCACTCTGCTTTCGGCCATAACGGGGCTACCAGGGTCATCTTGAGGTTCGAGACCGCATTACCCTGTTCAGAACCTGACGGATTAGACAAAATGGAGGAAATGCGTACACGTCAGATTGTCCCAGGGGTGTTGTAGCGCATCTTCTGCTACTGCCTCTGCGTCCGGGACTACTGAACATACACTTCCAACTTTTTGTTGTACCTGGTTGCGAATAGGTCTATGATCGGTCCTTCCCACAACATGAGCATCCTGTCCACTACCTGTTGGTGTAGGGACCACTCCGTTCCCAGAATCTGATCCCTGCGGCTCAACTTATCGGCCACTATGTTTCTTTTTCCCGAATATACCTGGCCTTGATGTCTACCAGGTCTCTATAGCCCACTGGTGAAGTTGAACTGTCATCACATGTAACTGCCGAGAAACTAGACCCCCTTGCTTGTTTATATAAGCTACTACTGTGGTGTTGTCTGACATCAATACCACTGAGTGTCCCCTTTACTCTCTCCCTGAATTCTTGTAGAGCCAGAAAGCTGCTTTCAACTCCAGCACGTTTATATGGAGTTCTCTGTCCTTGCAACTCCATTTTGCTGACACCATCAACTCCTCCATATGGGCTCCCAGCCTTCTAGTGACGCATCCGAGAACAGCAAGAGGTCTGGGGAGGATTGTTGAAGGGGGTACACCCACTGTCAGTTGTCGTCGTCCACCCACCACAGCAAGTCTTTCCTCACTTTCTGCCGACAAGGGAATTTGCTCGTACGGGTGATCTACTGTTGGTGACCAAAACTCCTTCATCCTCCATTGTAGGGACCGAAGGTTGTAGCCTTCCTTGTGGTACTAGCTTCTCCAGGGAGGTTAGGATTCCCAGCACCACCTGCCACTGTCTTGCTGGCTGTGTCTGCTTTCCCCAGGAAAGGCATTCACCACTTGTTTGCATTTCTCTACTCTTTGGTCTGTCGGGAATACTTTTGGCTTGTGTTGTGTCTATCACCATTCCCAGATATTCCAAAACGTTGACTTGGATCCAGCTGCGACTTCTGCTGATTCACCACAATACCTAGGCTGTGACAAAGCTGCAGGAGGGCCACCCTGTCCCTGAGTAATTTTCTCCCTGGACTTTGCTTATCACCAGCCAATCGTCCAGATATCTTATCAGCCTGATCCCCATGAGCATGCGCCCACGCCGACACGAGGTGAAACATCTTGTAAAAAATTTGAGGAGACGTTGTCAATCCGAAGCACAGGACCTTGAAACTCGAAAGCTTTCCCTGCAAGACTGAAGCGGAGAAATTTCCTTGAAGACTGATGGACTGGTATCTGAAAGTATGCGTCCTTTAGATCGACTGTCAGCATAAAGTCTCCGATTCTGACTGCTTGTAGAACCGTTTTCGGAGTTTGCCATCTTGAAACTGGTTTTCCTTATAAACAGATTTCAGCGTTGACAGGTCTATTACTGTCCTCCACTCCCCGTTGGCTTTGGGTACCAGGAAAAATCCATGCTGTAGAAGCCTTTTGTCGGACTGCATACTTGTTGCACAGCTCCTTTTTCCATCATCTTCTTCACTTCGTCCTGCAGAATAGTGGCCTTCTGAGATTTGTGGGCATAAGTGACGTGGGGTTAATGGTTGATCTGTCAGGGGCGGGTTTACCTCGAACGGAATCAAATACCCGATCCTGAGAACATCCACCACCCACTGCTCTGCCCCTAGTTCCTGCCACACCTTCCAGTGATTTGCCAGGCAACCCCCCACTGGTGTGGCCGAGTGATGGGAGGCGCCCATTCCTATCTTCTTGAGCCTCTCCCCTTCCCCTATTGCCCCAGTCCTCTGTGTTTCTATTGTGAAAGGGCCGATGAGTTATCCTCTTTGGGGAAGAGGGTCTTGTGACTATTAGGGATGCTATGTCCTCACTGGTTTCTTTCGAGACATCTGTGTTGTCTTCCCTCCAAAGGAATAGTTTGACTGTTAGAGGTTTTCCTAACTGCCTGTTGCACCAACCTATCGTTAGTGTCCATCCTTCTTCTATCTATCGCTTCTTCCAGTATGACCTCTGGCAACAGTAGTTGCGATTCCAAGATATCCCCATTCCTCATTGCTAACAGGGAATCCAAATCCACATTGCGGCTTAGTCTAGCCAATGCTGCATCTCTCCTCATTAGCAGGATATTTGCCCAAACATTGGCACTTACGTTTGTCAGGTACACAATCGCCTGGACCCTGACTGCAGTAATCTAATGAACAATGGTTCATCCACTACTTTCCTTGTTGCTTCCGAGGATGCAATTTCGCCACTGCTGTTGACCAAAGGTCTAACCAGGACGCAGCCTGAAAGACAGAAGAAGCTGTTGCTTCTAACGTGGCAGCCTCTTGGTACGTCATCGAAGGGCACTCCATTTTAACCTGATCCAAGGTTAATCCAGGCCTTAACCTTACAACATTAGTTTCACATTTTGTCTAGACAGCAAAAGGGACCTTCGGTGTCGTATAATATTTCCTTTGCTTTATCATTGGAGGGGGAATAAATTTAAATGATCTATTAGATCTTAAGGAATTATCCCTCCCTGCAATCTTTGCGTTTACGTGTTGCAAGACCGATTCCGCATGACTCGAACAAGGCAATTCATACGACACCTTGGTATCCCTCTTTAGTCCAAACGCCATGTCAATTCCAGGAGGAAGCATACTGGCCGGTGTTTCTGTCTTCTCCGAAAGGCTATTGAATTGACGAATCAAATCAATAACCTCTGCATACGAGGCCAGAAACTCTTGGTTTTCTCCTTCCTCCGGCTCTAGTGTACCACTCTCCGTCACGAGAGATTGTCTCGCCTCTATCTTTCTGACAGACGGCCCGGAATTCCACGGCCGCCTGCCCCTACGGCCGCGGCCTCTTTGATCTTTGCTGGCCGCTGTTGGCTCGATCCCAGATAGTCAGCAGGGGAACGAGAACGTCTCACTCTTTCTCTGCTCACGGATCTAGAGCGAGAATCTCGTCTAGATCTCCAAGAGATGAAGGCTCCTTAAGACAGAGGTAAGTTTCGTTCTCTATTAAGCATTGGCATCGGGTTTTCGCGCAGTCGACGAGCCCGGTCCTCAGGCTTCTATCCAGACGGACACTGCCTTCCACGAACGTAAATCCGCGAGGTTGCCAACTCTCTATTTTTCGTACTTTTAATAGGACCTTATCGTCCTTCGTACGTATTTTGAACGGCCTTACGGGCGAAACTGGGACCTGCATTCCATCCTCTGCTGCACCTTTCGCCGCCAACGTCGATTTTACCAGAGGTATCGCAGTTTTTGCGATCCAGAACTGGCAACTCCGCCTCGGCCGCTAGCTCGCCGGCCGTCACCTCTCTCGCTTGTTCGGACTCTTCGCGAACGGCTTACGTCTGCCAACCTTGTGCTTAATAGCCACTGATTTTCCGACCTTCTTGCTGACTTGGAAATGACAGTCTTCGTCCGAAGAAGAGGAAGAATTGATTCTTCTCCTCTTGGACCGAGGATCCGCTAGGAACTCCCGAATCCTCCTCCAACGCTTGACTGGCGCTCGCCGTGAGTTATCGGACTTAGCGATGACGCCGAACTAGAGGAAGAAGAACGAAGAAGGAAAGAATCACACTTTTTCTTTTTGTCTCTCTTATTCATTCTCTCCTCTATATCCTGTAACTTCTGCATTACAGTTTGCATTGACGGATCAGAAGGTCGTATTAGCGTCTGGGTGCAGCGAAAGGCCGAGAATCGTCTGTGACGTCATCACGCCTGCCATCTCAGAGTGTGAACGTATGTTGTGACGTCATCCCTCTCGTAGGGAGAGACTGAGAGGTTTCTGCCTGGTAACCGCACGTTTGCTGCCAAATTACCTCCCACGTTCTGCATCGCTGTAAATACTGAGTGGGATGGTGAAGCAGCGGCATTAATTTCCCATAAATTGCAAGCCCGGGGGATGAGGAAAACATTCAGCGCTGCCGGACCCTGCTGGAACCGTGACGTCATATAATGCGCAAGCAGACCATCCAAGGTTGGTACGCTGGTAGGCCTAGCGCTGACCACGTACCATCTAACCTATGCGCTTGAGTGCCAGGAGCCTGGAACAAAGATGGCGGATCTCCCCCTCTACTTGCTGGGAACAAAGGAGAGTGCAAATTATTCATAAAATTACCCAAGGCCCCTCCTGACGTTTCCGATACAGAACCGCTAGGAGAAACCGAAGGGGTAGAGACAATCAAAAGCAGGTGGAGAAACATATGGAGCAGTCTGGTTTATTACCGATACAAAAGAAGAAGCCGGTAAGGTTTGGTCATCCAAAGATGGCGTCACCCCCTTTCTTTGTATTGGCTTTTCCCATAGAACGTCTTCCACTGTTCCACCGACCAACCGCGACAAACAGAACACGGATTAGTAACCGTACATACGTTTTCCCTGCACCTACTACACGTTGGATGAGGATCCGTCGACACCGAAGTTAGGAACCTAGAACAAGGGAAGCCACTGACTCCTGGGCATTTCCTTTGTCTCCTCTTCGAAGCGGTAGACGATCCCGATGTTGAGGCAAAATTCTCCATCATACCACGTATACACTCTTACCACACACTGATCACACTTGGAGAAGAAAAGGAATGAAAAATAAAAAATGAAATGGATAAAGAACGGGCAAACTGAAAAACCGGTCCTTTAAATGAGATAGACAGTAACACGTCTTATCTTAAAGGCGGTAGGAAAAATAACTGATGGGTCACAGGTAGCCGTGGGCATTCTGGGTATACATGCCCGTGAACCTGGTATAGATGCCATTAGTCCCCTGGATCTCACAAGTGTAATTTTAATTCTACCGGTTTCCAGCTTGGCGCTAGTAAATCCTAATGTTAAGACCGAAGGTTTGTTTCGTGTATGAACAAATGAAAATTAGGTGGCTCAGGTACAGTAGCAACATGCATGGGGTCTTCATATATCAGATAGTTAAAATATTTTGTGACTGCAGTGGTTAACAACACCCTTGAATCCCAGACTTTTGGAACTGGTTAGGATTGCCACACCTTTCCAGTCCTTTTTTTGGTTAGGATTACCACGTCTTTCCAGTCCTTTTTATAACTGCATTTCATTTTTTTCTGACACTGGTGAAAACCTTAATACAGTGAACCATCCTTTGTATAAAAAACAGCAATGGCAGTTTTCTTTACTAGAATTGGTACTTACTCTAGTTTTTTATGTACTTAATTACTTCTCATTACTGTCCTATTAGTTTTGCAATAATATCCTATTAGTTTTGTAATAATTGTGAAAATTTTATTCCGCTTAGTATTTTGAAGTAAGTTTGTCAAACTAGTGATTGCTAGTTAGAGTATATAGGTTTCAAGTAAGCAAACAATTTTCATCAATCTGATATTGTAGATCCTTCACTAAATGTTACTTTCAATTAATAATGGGTGAAGTCTGAAATTTCAATTATTCCATGTCAGATGCAGTATTTCTGTAAAAAATTAAATTTTTGTTTTAATGGAAAAGGATTTTGTATTTAAGCATTTATAGGTTTTATTACCATTGTTACCATTTCAAATTGCATTATACTTTTTTTTGGAGATTTTCTCATATGTAGCCTGTAAATACTTTTGGTACTGTGTTCCATGAGTTTGTATATCTTCAGGAAGGAGCAATGAAGCATGTTAAGAACTGGATCTCTGGTTCCTTAAAGATGTAAGAGAGCAAGAGCAGCCTACAAGACCACAGAAGATAGAGAACACCACCTTTTGTGATAGCTGGCTGAGGATGCTGACATCTTAAGAAGAAGAAACATCAGCAGAGGAGGGCAAAGAAAACGAAAGGATTTCCTTCTTCACTTGTTGGTAGAGACTACTAGGAGTCAACCTCAAAGAAGGACTATGATTGCATCAATTGATGAATTCAGCATCAAGGTTTCTTCAAACGGACTGAACATATTGCTGCCATAACTATCATTGGCCCTTCTCAAAAAGTGAATTATGCTAGAGGAAGTGTTCCTAACGATCACTCCTAGAAAGAGGACAGTTCTCTGATTGGACTACCATAGGAGTGGGGCCCTTTGGTTATGGTAACGTTGGCCTTAGGTCCTAACTGAAGCTAGGACAAGGACCTGTCTTCCTGGAAAAATGTGTGACAATGGCAGACCAACTGCAGCTTAAAACAATGGCACAGAAGCAGGCAACTTGAAGTAGCAGCAGGAGCCAAGCATAGGAGGAGCTGATGGTATAAAAATTGCAGTCATAGTTAATAGAGCGAGAACTGTGGTCTTAACTAGACCTGCAGGATTATCAGAGGTAGTGTAGATGTTACAGGTGTTGTAACTTTTAGAAAGGCATAAGAAATGTAGGGTAAGTGGGGGCCACACTACGGTAAAAACAAGAGGAGAATGAACCTTGACAGATATTGGATAATCTCATGCAGCATACCGGTTAGCACTACCAAACAAATTCCTGACTTGTTTGGTAAGTGTGCTGCACAAGATTATCCAGTATCTGTCAATGTTCATTCTCTACTTCCACAGTCTTTGACTTGTTTTCAACCTGTTTGTGATGGGGATGCAGATGCAACAATTTGCTGATATGTTTTTGACATGTTTTTGCTGTAGTGCGGCACCCACTTACCCTACAATTCCTATGCCTTTCTAAAAGTTACATCTGTAACATCCACACTGCCTCTGATAATCTTGCAGGTCAAGGTAAGACCACTGTTCTCGCTCTATTAACTATGACTGCAATTTTAGTACCATCAACTGCCATACTTATTTATCAGCTCCTCCTATGTTTGGCTCCTGCTGCTATTTTAACCAAGTTGCCTGCTCCTGTGCCCATTGTTTTCAGCTGCAGTTGGTCTGCCTTTGTAACACGTTTTCCCTGAAAGACAGGTCCCTTTACTAGCTTAAGTTAGGACCTAAGGCCACTGTTACCATTACCAAAGGGTCCCACTCTTAAGGCCAAGCAGAGAGAAATGTGCTCTTTCTAGGAGTGATCACTCCTAGAAAGAGCACATTTCTCTCTGCTTGGCCTTAAGAGTGGGACCCTTTGGTAATGGTAACAGTGGCCTTAGGTCCTAACTTAAGCTAGTAAAGGGACCTGTCTTTCAGGGAAAACGTGTTACAAAGGCAGACCAACTGCAGCTGAAAACAATGGGCACAGGAGCAGGCAACTTGGTTAAAATAGCAGCAGGAGCCAAACATAGGAGGAGCTGATAAATAAGTATGGCAGTTGATGGTACTAAAATTGCAGTCATAGTTAATAGAGCGAGAACAGTGGTCTTACCTTGACCTGCAAGATTATCAGAGGCAGTGTGGATGTTACAGATGTAACTTTTAGAAAGGCATAGGAATTGTAGGGTAAGTGGGTGCCGCACTACAGCAAAAACATGTCAAAAACATATCAGCAAATTGTTGCATCTGCATCCCCATCACAAACAGGTTGAAAACAAGTCAAAGAAACACTTCCTTCAGCATTCACTTTTTGAGATGGGCCAATGATATTTATGGCAGCAACATGTCCAGTCAGTTTGAAGAAATCTTGATGTTGAATTCATCAATTGATGCAGTCATAGTCCTTTGAGGTTGACTCCTAGTAATCTCTACCAACTAGTGAAGAAGGAGATCCTTTCTATTTTATTTCTTCGCCCTCCTCTGCTGATGTTTCATCTTCTTAAGATGTCGGCATCCTCAGCATTCCACAACTACTGTGGCTATTCCAGTGTTGGAGAGTTTCATATAATTAATGACAATTTTTTCCTTCTGTGTCTGGAATGGTCTCATGACTTTTCCAGGTCATCCTTTAGACTTTGTTTTCCCTGCGACTGCTTGCACCATTATTTATTTCTACATTTGCATCCCTTGCTGTGATTCTAAGGACAGTTTCATCTGCTCTTGTTGTTAAGGGTGTTTTGATAGCCCTCATAAGGTGTGTCCAAATATCAGTAAAATACGTCATAACACACACCAGCCACTTTTAACACACCACAAACAGCACGAACTGTAGTCTTGACCAGAACTGCAAGATTATCAGAGGCCGAGACGGCACCTGGCGTCGAGGCAGAACCTCTGGCGCCAGGAGAGGAGGTACCGGTGTTAGCCAGTGCGGAAGGAGGGACGGGGCCCGTTCCCAAAGGAACAGGAGGACCAGCGGAAGTCCCAACTGTCCCACCGGAGTGGGACAGACCCTTAGAGGTCTCTGAGCGAGACTTCTTAGGGGGGGAGGAGGCTACCTTCTTCTTCTTCGGCTGGGGAGCCTCGGAAGTCGAAGGGGAAGAGGCGGCAGAAGACGACGGCGACACCTTCCTCTTCGCCAGTTTCCTCAGGACAAGCGACAGGTCCTCCATCCAGGACGGAGTTGGGGCAGTAGCCAAAGCAACGCGGCACAACTGCATCTGTCCGGAGGGACCTGCAGGAGTAGCAGTGGAGAGAACGCTTCCTCGAGGAGGGCTACGATCTCTTGAAAGAAAAGGATTAATTAAAAGCGGGCTGGATGGCCCCCCTCCACCAGTCTCTGCGTGCATGGACCCACGGGAATGTCACGTCAACCCTGGGCACTGGACGATCGCTGCGAATGATCACCGGTCTGGCGAGAGTCACCCGAGCGACTTCTACCATCTTCCGCTCCATGCCTAGGTCATGACACGGTGAGCATACTCAGCAGTCTGGACTCGGTAATGCTCGCAAGATGGCGGCCAAGACAGTTCCCAGTATCTCCATGGTCCCTGTCTGCTTCCTCCCCGAGGAAGGAGAGACGGGCGTCATTCCCGAAGGAACGGGAGGACCAGCGGAAGACCCACATGTCTCACCGGAGCGAGACAGACCCTTAGAAGTCCCGTGACGAGACCACCTTCTCTTTTATGGCAAAGCCTTAAAAGTCGAAGGGGAGCAGGCATGAAGATTTCGAAGAGGAGGATGACGACACTTGACGAGCTCTCTTCCTCTTCGGTTTCTCCTTCTGCCAGACTTCTACCATCAGGAGTAGATAAACCTCACAGAGCAGCGCGACAGCTTCGTCCAGTGACATAACTCCCAGGTAGTAGTGGTAATAAATATGATTATCAGCAGGGGATCAGTGCACACACTCGAGGATCGGTATGCAGCATGCTACGAGCCATAGGTACAATTCCAAGGTTAGGATAACCAATACGAAGAGCATCCAACCAATACTGCTGAAAACAATCACCACTAGTCTGTAAAATAAGGAAAAAAAAAAATTAAAAGTAATGAGGATACTCCTCACACATCCAAGGGCACCGCCCTCCTAAGTGAGAGGAGATCCCCCAACATCAACACCGTACGCCCATCCTTCTACTTACTTCCGATAGTAAGTGAAAGGAAGAAGGAGAAGAGAAATTACCAAAACAACAAAACACGGACAAACCTTTGAAGTTCGCTTGGTAATTCCCAAGCGTAAGCATAATTTTCGGATGGATATATGTCCCGTTACAGGATCAATATCACTTACGTTAAATACATGTCACATCCTCACGATAAATACATATCTCGTCCTCGTGCAGCCAGTGTTAAAGGGCGAAAGAATGTAAATAATATGTTGGCATACCTTAGCCGCTGACTCTTAACACAAGTAGAGGGGCGGTTACAAAGGCTATCACAAAAAGTGGGTTTGTATATTAATTGAAAAATGACAATTTGTCGAAAATTGCATTTTTCCTAACTATACAAACCTGAGGTCCTTTAACAATAGGAAGTAACTAGCGGCAGCTGGAACGGTCATAAGCTTCGAACAAGGGAGTTCGGTAGTTAACTGCTTGTCCGACAGTGCGCATGCCATGCGCCTGGGAGGTGAAGAATCACTTTTGCTTTAGGCCCATGCAAAATAACGCAGAGTGAGGGGTGGCATGAGGTGGGACTATATGTAAAGGACCTCAGGTTTGTATAGTTAGGAAAAATGCAATTTTCGACAAATTGTCATTTGTTCCGATACATAATACAAACCCTCGGTCTTTTAACAATAGGATGACTCACTTGGTGGGAGGAATCTGAGTCTTTGTGAACAGACTGGTGTTCGCCCAACCTTGGAATGCCTCCCTGGTCGTAAGAGCGAGGGAGGGATCCAAGCCTCTGTCCGAATGATCGGGGTGTGCACCGCAGGATCAATGGTCAGACCTCTGGACCAAGTACTAAGAGAGAGGCAAGCGTATCTCTTCGTACCAACAAGCAAGAACATGTTCCTGTTTGCAAGAGGCAACATAAAGTTATGGGTTTGTCTCTTGTTGGCTTCCACTTCCCCCCCTTGTTGGGGGAAGTGGTGGATATTCGCTCCCATCCCTAGTGAAAGGGATAGGATGGGGCTCTGTCAAGTAGCTCACCTGCATCTCGTCCTTATATCCAGCAGGGTGACGACCATATCCCTCTACCCACAGGTAGAGGGGGAGAAAAAGATGGGAAGAGGAGCCAGTCACACTCTCATTCACTCATCCATTCTTACAGTCACACCAGGACTCGATGCTGTTCAGCCTGCGAGGGTCTGGGTTCGCTACAAGTGTTGAGCAGCCACCACGGGTCCCAAGGAAAAAGATCCAAGGACCTGTGGGCAATATCCGAAGGTAGAAGGAGGTGCATGTGGTCTGGTTGAACCAGACCCCTGCCTTCAGTACCTGCGCCACGGAGAAGTTCTTGCGGAACGCGAGGGAATGTACCTCTTCTAGGTCATCCCGGTGCTAACGAAGAGGTGTCAATACTCAGCCTGGGGTGTCAAGTTTCTTCAGATAGCGCCGTCGCACCCTCACAGGACAAAGCAGCATCTCCTTTGCATCGAAGGCGGTGAAGTCCATTAGGGAGGGGATTGTGAAGAACTCGAACCGATCCTCAGGGACCAAAGGGTTCTGAGTCTTCGCTACGAAGTTCGGTACGAACTCAAGCGTCACGGATCCCCATCCCCTGGATGCTTGACTTCGCAGGAAAAGTCATACAGTTCCCTTAGGGGAAAAGAAAGGAATAGTCGCATGAACTATCCCTCTTCTCGACTTCGGTGATGTCCAGTACCCATACTCGTTTATCCGTCTGCAGCGAAGTGTCTCGCATTCTCGTATCCCAATGCAGCGAAGTTCTTCTTCTCGGTAGTGGATAGGACATCGACACTCCATGGTGGGTGTCGATGGTATGGGTACTGTGACAAGCCAATAGGACGAAGTAATGATTGATCTGGAAAGACCGAACTAAGTCTACAGTGTAGTTCGTAACTGACTCGGGCGCTCTGACAGGCGACAGCTGCCGACTGACTGCGTTCGGTAATCGGTAGAGAGGCAAGTTGTCCAAGCATTCGAGTAAGTCACGTGACCTTCGTCTTTTAAAGGGTTATGCCGAGAGACCAAACAAATAGTGTATTTGTTTGTCACCGATGCCGGACGGCAAGGTGATGATTCTCTTAAGGCATGTGCCCAACAGGCGAAAGTCGATTGCCTTCTAGAGACCGAGGTCCCTGAAGTCAAGACATTCTCATAGTAGTTGAATCTCAGCTAAGGAGAAACAACACTATGTGCCGTTGAAGACGAAGGTGGACATTGAATGCAACCTACGTCTTCACAGCCGAATCGAGAGAAGGATTCTCAAGATTCTGAACCTGTGCTTACAAATGACTGAAAACGCTAACCGCTATTTCATTGCTGTCCGGTGAGGAGTCGTAGTTGCAATGAAAGCAGGGCGTTTTCAGTAATGAAAACACAGGGAAGTACTGCCTGAAGAACTGCTTCTCACGGGCTGAACATTTGGAAGTAGAGCTGGCAGGTCGGGGAGTAGGCGATGTCTTGCGATACATCTGTTAATTCGGGGTGAACAATGAACAATTGCACACCTACGAATACAAGATATTTTGAAGACAAACTCGATGTCTGCAGAAATCATTCCGCATTATCGCAGTGCGATGCAGCAGGAGACTAGTACAGACTTCTGTTACCGTGCGGTAAACAGAAAGATGAAAGAGTCCAAGAGATATCTCTGTTGAAAATTCTCGCAATGTCGAAAGCAATGAAATAGAGCGTCACAGCAGTAGATGGTCATTCATGTATGCGAAAATCCCCGTTAATCAGAGACCTAAGTCCGTGATTGTTGGGCAGAGATACAGTTCGGTAGTCAATCAATGCAGGGGAGAGAGAGACATAACCGACCATGCATCTCGGAGAGCCAGCTGGTACTGAGCTGCTATCAGGCAGTTCAATACACAGTAGCTCTCGCTGGCTCGTCATCCTGAGTTGCCAGGTAATCCATTCCACGAAGGAATGTGTTTGGCTAGAACCATCGAGCATAAAAAATATGCTCGAGCAATTATATTTAAACGAAACGGTTTTCGGTAAATACAAAAGCTAAAGTTGGTGTTGTCGTGACAATACCATAAGTATCCAAAATCGAAACTGGTAACTCCTGGGAGGTTGCAGGCAGCCCCGAGTTGCAGTTCAAACACCGTACAGTGGTACCTTGAGATACGAAAGGCTCAACTTACGAAAAACTCGAGATACAAAAGCCAATGCGAAAAATTTAACGGCTCTACATACGAAAAGTTTTCAAGATACGAAAGGTTTCTGAAAGTCCGAGATTCGCCCGGATAACAATTTTGAAACTCGCACCGCCATCTTAGTACTAGTAGACTCGCCACCATCCTCCTGCTCTCCCATTGGTTCCTGATGCTAGTCACTGCCATGAGATCCTTCTCTCCTATTGGACAGCATCCCTCCCTCTTATACGTACGTGGTGGCGTGCCTATCTCGGCTTCTTCGTACCAACATCTTTATCGTACGCACGCAGCATTTGCTCGGTCCAATGATTTCGCTTAGTAACGTAAATTCATTAGTGATTTCGTTGCAGTACTATTATCGTGTTTGTGCGAAAACTTTATTATGTAACTTATACGTAAATTACGTACAAGATAATGTAGTCATGGGTCCCAAGAAAGTTGAAATTCACGGAAAGAAGCGCATGCTCTCTTTGGAGACAAAGATGGAGATCATCAAGAAGTACGAAGCTGGTATGCGATTGAGTGTGATCGCAAAGGAATACGGCCGTAATCCGTCGACAATAGGCACCATTCTTAAACAGAAGGATGCCATCAAAGCAGCTACACCATCGCAGGGCTATTTTGTCCAGCAAGAGGACCTACGTGCACGACGAGATTGAACGGCTGCTCCTTGTCTGGATAAAAGACAAAGAAATCGCTGGCGATACGGTAACAGAGACGGCAATCGCCCACAAGGCCAGCGCTATTTTCGGCGATTTGATTGCGCAGGCGGAAGACGACGGCGGGGAAGGGACTTCAACGCCAACCCCATAGTTCAAGGCTTCACATGGGTGGTTCGAGAAATTCCGTAAACGGACTGGCATCCATTCGGTGGTGCGTCATGGGGAGGCTGCCAGCTCGGACACGAAAGTGGCCGAAGCATTTAAGAAAACTTTCGATGAGATGATGACCAAGGAAGGCTACAATTCTCAGCAGGTTTTCAACTGTGATGAGACTGGCCTTTTTTGGAAAAAAATGCCACGTCGGACATACATCACGGAGGAAGAGAAGAAGCTACCCGGGCATAAGCCTATGAAAGACAGGCTTACGCTCCCACTTTGTTCCAACGCCAGTGGGGATTGCAAGGTGAAGCCCCTACTAGTGTATCATTCCGAGACTCCTCGAGCCTTCAAGGCCCACAAAGTGCTGAAGGAGAAGCTTCCAGTGATGTGGAGGGCTAATGCAAAAGCCTGGGTAATGAGGCTTTTGTTCACCGAGTGGGTAAATCTGTTTCGGCCCGACAGTGAAGAAATTCTTGGAAGAGAAGCGCCTCCCCCTGAAATGTCTGCTGGTGTTGGAAATTGCCCCTCCCCACCCTCCTGACCTCGAGGAAGATATCCTAGCGGAGTATTCCTTCGTTAAGATTCTTTTTCTTCCGCCCAACACCACCCCTCTCCTCCAGCCCATGGACCAGCAAGTGATAGCGAACTTTAAGAAGCTGTACACGAAACATCTTTTCAAGAGATGTTTCGACATCACCGATACCACAAACCTCACCTTGCATCAACTTTGGAAGGAGCATTTCGACATAGTCATTTGTATCCGACTCATCGACCAAGCTTGGCAGGAGGTTTTGAGGCGAAACTTGAATTCCTCGTGGAGGAAACTCTGGCCTGATGCTGTATCTGCCCGAGACTTCAAGGGATTCGACATGGGCGAAGCTGGTGCTGCAGAGTCCGAAACAGTTGGCGATCCCGAAACTGTTTCCCAACCAGATCTTGACGAGATCGTTGCATTCGGCAAGTCCATGGGGCTGGTCGTCGACGAGGACGACATCAACAACCTTCTCGAGGAGCACCAAGAGGAGCTTACGACGGATGACCTGAAGGGGTTGGAGGCCATGCAACATAACATCGTTCAAGAGGAGTTCTCTAGCAGCGGCGAGGAAGAGGAGGAGGACCCTATGACAACGGCAGAAATTAAGGATGTTCTAGCCGCTTTTCATAAAGTGCAATCGTTTATCGAAAAAAAAGACACCCCGAAAAGGCTCACACAGGTCGTATGCTTGCGCAGTTCGATGAAGTTTGCCTGAGTCGTTTCAGGAACATTGTGAAAAGTAGGCAGAAGCAATCTTCCTTGGATCGTTATTTTTTAAAGAGGCCTTCAGCATTAGCAGGAGTAAGCAAAAAGGAAGAACCAAGTGATAAAAAACAGAAAGTTCAAAGCAAAAAGGAAGAACCAAGTGATGAAAAAAAGAAAGTTGAAAGCAAAAAGGAAGAACCAAGTGATAAACAGAACGTTGAAAGTGGTGATGAAGTTGAAATTCTGGTAAAAAAAAAAAAAAAAAAAAAACCCTACGTAAAAGTAAAAAAAAAAAAAAAAAACAAACAAAAAAAAAAAATTTATTTTTAGTTTTTTGTAAAAGTTAAGTGTTACAGTTTTGTTAATGTGTTTCGTAAATTTTAGTTTTATAGTTTTCCTTTAATTTTTTATGTGTTTTCGTAAAGTTAAGTGTACGTACGTACGTACGTTATCTGCCGTTTGTCGTCGTCCTCCTCTGCCGCCACTTTCAGAGATAGCCTCACTCGAAAGGTAAGCTTCCACATTTTACGTACAGTATATTTCTTGTTACCATGTACACCAATATACACTTTATTTACAGGTTATTTTGCATTATGTTATTAATTTAGGTATTGAATGGTCCAAATTGTTGCAGTATTTCATTGTTTATAGGTCAATTTAGCTTTATTATGAAATTTACTGGGGTGTTTTTGAAGGGCTTGGAACGGATTAGCCATTTTACATGTAAAATGTGGTCCAAGATACGAAAACCTCATGATACGAAAGGCGCCTCGAGGTACTCCTGTATATGCATAATTATTTAAATACAAAAAATAAACCAAAAGGATCCCACCGGGAAAAAAGCTCAACGACCAGTCATCGGAGCTCACAAACACACATCACATCTTCATCAGAAGACAGCCAAAAGCAAAGTGGAGTGTTTACATCCGGGCAGGCTAGCCTGCCTCACGGTAGTTACTGCCTAACCACCTTGTTCAAGATTCAATGGCCGTAATTCCAGCTACGCCGTAAGTACATTCCTATTGTTAAAGGACCGAGGGTTGATATTCATATCGGAACAAATCATTTATAATGAACGTAGTTGATGAAAATGAGATTCGCAAGCAAATAAGCTGGGGAGATTCTGGTTAAAGAGCCATTGTTGACAGCACTAGAGAGAAACTGCAAGGGTAGCTGGTGAGTACTGATGGCTCTGGACTACAAGGAGATGGTGTGTCTGGAAGTATTTGCAAGACTGTGAATGTAGGCACAATATGACTGATGGGGTTGTTTTGAAACAAAACGTATATTTACCTATTTCTTACTGTTGTCTAGCTAATATAAGAAAGCAGTACTATAGAGGACTGGTATCATTCTCCTTAAGTTACAATTACTGTATTTTATTACTAACTTGTTTAATCAGCCAACAGACCAGTAAGCTAATTTATTTAGCTCTCACAAGGCAGGTATAAAGAATCTGCATACTGTATCTCAAGTATAAAAATCTTATGATTGAGTTAACTGGAAATGGAGATGCTAACAAAACTTTTCAATAGATTAGTTTCTAAAGCATGACATTTTTGTCAATTATATTTTGAACAACAAACAAAAATGTTAATACAATACGTTACTTTAATAAACTAAATCCCCAAGAGTGGTTTATTAACAGTGGCTCTTGAATAGCACAATAGGTCTCTGCAACATAAATTTTTCTAGTTGTATTGCTTTCTCCATTTAATTTTTTGTCCTTTCCCTCTGGTCTCTCGTTTAACTTTGCAATACTCCAATTTTCACTTCTCGTTCAGAACAAATCCTTTGGGGTCAGCCCTATGAGTCTAGTAGAGATGGGACTTGGCCTTAGGTACAGCCCATTTCCTCCAGCTCAATTTAAAATCTATGGAAAGTTCTAGTGCTGAGTACTAACAAAACAATTACAATAAACATCCACTGACCATCTCCTGCCATTCTCTTTGTAATTCTGCTAGCATTTTTGGTGACAATAATCCCTGTGCCAATAGTCTGTCAGTGAGTCTACCACGACCAATGCTTCCTTTCTCCTTTCTGTCCCTCTGTATTTGGCTTCGTGGCATCTTCAGCTCTGGAAAACAATAAATCAGTATGAACTATGAACTATGAGTTCTTCAGCTCGGGAAAACAATAACGCAGTATGAACCATGAGTAAATCAAAACCACTTCCAATGTAATTTCAATAACATTGATAGGCAGTTAAAACTGTAAAACAGGCAGCTAAAACTGTAAAACTGGGTCTCTGGCAATTTAATTTGTTCCAGGAAACATTGCTTCTAATAACCACATTAACTTCAGTTGCTCTCAAGTAAAGATAATGGTTGTGCTCCTCAGTTAGGGTATGATGTTTCTGAAAAGCTGAAATTTAGCACTCACAAAAAATGGAGTACATTTCAGAAATGTAACAAAATATTGCAAAGTACACAGCAGCCAAGAGAGAAAGATTCAACAAACTTAAAAACAAATGAGACTTAAGAAAATGAGGTGCTTTGGACACGAGATTGGGAATGAAGCAACTGGTAGACATGGAAGATGTAATACTATATAGAAGAGATGGGATGGAACTCATGAGCTGCATAATGTGAAAAACCTACCATAACATATATTAATGATAACAACGATGAATAGTGCTAACCAATTCTCATGGAGGAAATATGTAAATACACTGGATAATGCTTAAAATTATTCTCTTGTTTTCAGTCATCCAGGGAATAATAGAAAATTATTCTCTTGTTTTCAGTCATCCAGGGAATAATAGATATGTTATTCCTACTTGATTGCTCTAATGAATGGCATAATCAACTCGTTCTGAAAACCTATGGTGACAGCACATTCAATAATAAATGTCCAGGAAAGAGCATTCAACTTATTAATATTATACCATCTGCAAGCTCGAAACTGCAAAGTAATCCTCATTTCATATAGTAAATAAATTCTACATACTGGTAAAAAGTGAGACTACAATGAATAATTAAACCATGATACATACGTCCTTTGCTAGAATTCTTCTTTCTTTGGTCCATGATGAATGTGTCTTCACTGTCATCCAAGTTTGAAATGCGAGTACCCGATTTCTGTACCAGAGTTGTTATGTTGGAAACACCATCTTCTATCAGTTCATCAAGTTCTCGTTGAAGATCTCGGACAAGGTCTGCATCAGGGAACATATCAGAGAACCGATAGCTGGAAGTACAAGTTTTTATTAAGAGCATTAAAAATAACCATGCAGTAAATCACTTATTATTCTAATGTGATGATAACCATGTATAAATCTATCTTGCTTATCTGTTGAGACAGAACCAAAAACATACTGTTTGTTACACTTTCATAACTTCAAGTTTTATAAGTAAACTTTTTTTTTTTTTTTACTGTACAATCTAGAAATGTAATGGCAACTAATAAAACTAGTGAACCAGATGAAGGATTCCACAACAATTGAGGGTTGAGAGGTCTGGATTCAACAACAAATGAAGGGTGAGAACCGAGACAAGAAATAAAGCTTCAGTTCTAGGACCACCCTCTGGGAAGATAGCAAAGGAATCCAACAAAAATAAAAGACAATAAGCAATTCAGTTTCTCTACAAACTGGATTTCTGAGCTTAAAAAGGTGTCAGTTTCTCTACAAACTGGTTTTCTGTGCTTAAAAAGCTAAGACAATGGATAATGTCAGAAGGCTATATATAAAAAAAAAAAAAATTCATATCTGCATAGTAACAGTAAAGGGAGAAGAGCAAGTCTTACTAGGTAGGTAATTATTGTCATCGCAATCTTAATAGAATTTTCCCTACAGAAGCTACTCCATCAGTGAAAAAAAATTTTTGGAGCTAACATGTGATGTTCTTATCATTAAGTATTTTCCAGTAACTATACTAACAAAGGCACAAGAACCAATACGTAAAATTTTGTCCAGTTCACTGCTCTTTTAAAGCTTTTAAGCATGATTTTGGTATATGAATACTTAATACTGTCATAATTTAACAATTTTAGAAAGGCAAGCGCAGCATGAGTTCGCTAAAAGACGTGTCATAGTAACTATCATTTTAAAAACTTTCATCAATATATAAAATTTCATTTTCACTAGTATTACAGTATCTCACTTTTGTAATTCCATACAGCTAAGTGTAATTAACTTCTTAAGTCTTACCTGAGCCATAAGTATAAATCAAACACATCAAATACTTCTTCTAAGTGGACTAGTTCAAGAATAGTACTTGGAGGAGAGAACGGCCATTTGATGTGGTGACAAAGCCAGTCTAAACTTACTGGTTCATTTTGAGAAAACTGACGAACAAACTGGAAAGGATTTTTTAGAAAGTTTAAGTAACTGTACCTGAATGAATTTTCCACTTTAAATCTATTTATGATTAATGGATTTGTAACAACAAAACAGATCAAGTAAATATTTGATATAAGATGTACTTCAACACAACTGAACTCTTCACAAAACAGTAGTATTTTTTATTTAAAGGATAAACACTGCAAAAAATCTTTAAAGTCTATTGAAAAATAAAAGACAAACTTCCTTACCTTCAGGAACATTGCACACACAAAAGGCATCTTTTTATTGATTGGAGCACAGCAAAACACATAACGAGCCCGTAGTTGTAATGGAATGTGTTGAATTAAATCGGCTAAAAACTTGAAATCATCCATAATACACATAAAATATGAGGATGAATCCACTGTACAAAGGCTCACAAAAATATCCTGGAAAAAAAAACAAAATTTTATCATTATTAACAAAAATGTGAATGATTAATTTTTCCAGAAAAACAGCAGAAAAGCATTAATGCTAGAGACTAACTACATCAGTGCTAGAGAGATTGAGTTAATTCACAGCCATAAGAGCAACAAATATTCTCTAAGGCAAAAGATATAAAACTAATTAGATACACAGCAAGAAAATCAACAAGAGGGAAAAGCTATCTTGACCAAAGGAGAGTTTACATGGAAAACTATAACTGTAACAACATGCAGAGCAATGTCAGTGCTGTTTTAGAATTTACTATGCAATTCCAAGATAATATAGTTTGATCTGGAGTACGGAAAGTATAAATATGATATTGTTAGTATACAATAAAGTTTTGTACATACTTACCTGGCAGATATATACTTAGCTTAGGTCTCTGACGTCACGACAGAAAATTCAAAACTCGCGGCACACGCTACAGGTAGGTCAGGTGATCTACCTTACCCGCCGCTGGGAGGCGGGTGTAAGAACCAGTCCCCCTTTCTTGTCAGGTTATTTTCTTCCACCTGTCTCCTGAGGGGAGGCTGGGCGGGCCATCAATCGTATATATCTGCCAGGTAAGTATGTACAAAACTTTATTGTATACTAACAATATCATTTTTGTACATGAACTTCCCTGCCAGATATATACTTAGCTGATTGACACCCTTGGTGGAGGGAAAGAGACACATACTTACTTAGAAAGTGGGGACAACACATGTTAAAGGAATACATAATATAAACCTCTGGTTCTTACCTGATTTAGGCAAAAGACTTGATAGTTACTGTCTATTAGTCTGCGTTGCCTAAAGAGTCTCAGCGAGGGCGTGACCTATGGCTGAAGAACTCTTTGGGTCTACCAATGGGAACTGAGTCCACTTACTTGGCAGAATCCAAGCAGGATCTGGCCAATGGGGATCAACCCGCTTACATGCCAGAGCCTATCACTACCAATTGCAAGGAGCCTCAAGCACAACGGATCACCTAACCAAATACTAACATTAGTATACGAAAGAAGGAGCTGCCTCCTGCAACCTCCTTCGTACAACCAAAAAACTCAAACTTAAAACTAACAGGGAAAAAGGATTAAAAAGGATGTGTTTCAGCTCCCTGCCCCAGCACTGAATCCGCCGATACGTAGGGAAGGGCCTAGCCCAAAACACTTATCATACGTAATCGATACGTCCTTTAGGTAGTGATTAGAGAAGACTGATTCACAACTCCAAAAAGTGGCCTTCATAAGGTTTTGTAATGACAAATTCTTCTTGAAAGCCAAAGACGTCGCAATGGCCCGTACTTCGTGCGCCTTGACTTTCAGAAGGTTAAACTGTTGCTGATTGCAAGAAGTGTGTGCTTCTCTAATAACATTCCTGATAAAGAATGAGAGTGCATTTTTAGATAAGGGCCTACTGGGGTCCCTTACAGAGCACCAGAGATTGCTCTCATTAGCAGCAAGTCTTTTCTTCCTCTGAAGATAATATTTCAGGCTTCTCACCGGGCAAAGAGATCTCTCCTCTTCTGTCCCAACTAAGGAGGATAAGCTTTTGATTTCGAAGCTCCTGGGCCACGGCGAAGAAGGGTTTTCATTCTTGGCTAGGAAAGCCGGAAGAAAAGAGCAAACCGCGGAGCCTCCTTGGAAACCTACCTCACCTTCTAGAGCCTGCAGCTCGCTGACCCTCTTCGCTGACGCTAACGCACAGAGAAAGAGTCTTCATCGAAAGGTCTCTGAACGAAGCAGCATGGGGAGGTTCGAACCTTGAGGACCTCAGGAAGAGCAGCACAACATCTAGATTCCAGCTAGGCACTAAGGAGGAGGTTCTTTTAACCGTTTCAAACGATCTGATTAAATCATGGAGGTCCTTGTCCTCAGATATGTTTAATCCTCTATGACGAAAAACTTAGGAAAGCATGCTCCTGTATCCCTTGATGGTGGAGACAACCAACCCGCATTTTTCCCTCAGGAAGATAAGGAAATCTGCTATCTGAGTCACAGAGGTACTGGAGGAGGAAACTTTATGAGTCCTGCACCAGCGTCGAAAACATCCCACTTCGACTGGTAGACTCTAGATGTGGAAGGTCTACGTGCATTGGCAATAGCCCTTGCAGACTTTGCCGAAAAGCCCTTAGCTCTGACGAGACTCTTGATAGTCTGAATCCAGTCAGACTGAGAGCGGGGAGGTTTTTGTGAAACCTGTCGAAGTGGGGCTGTTTGAGCAGATTGACTCTTAGAGGTAGGGATCTTGGGACATCCACCAGCCATTCCAGTACCTCTGTGAACCAGCCGTGGGCGGGCCAGAACGGAGCTATCAACGTCATCCTTGCTCCCTCTGACGCTGCGAATTTCCTTAACGTTTCCCCTATAATCTTGAAAGGCGGGAACGCGTAAAGATCCAGATTCCTCCAATCCATCAGGAATGCATCTATTGCCACTGCTCTTGGGTCTGCAATAGGGGAGCAGTATAGATCTATCCGCGCATTCCTGGAGGTCGCAAATAGATCGAGATGGGGCCTGCCCCACGTCCTCCACAGCTCCTGGCATACGTCCGCGTGCAGAGTCCACTCTGAGGGAAGGACTTGATTCCTTCTGCTTAGCAGATCCGCTCTGACATTTCTTTCTCCCTGTACGAACCTGGTGAGAAGCCTTATGTTCCTTTCCTCTGACCACAAGAGGAGCGATCTCGCTGTCTCGTACAGGGAGAAAGAGTGAGTCCCCCCCTGTTTCCGAATGTAAGCCAGGGCTGTAGTGTTGTCGGAGTTGATCTGAACATATTTCCCTTTTACGAGGGGTTCGAAGGTCTTGAGAGCTAACCAAATCGCTGTTAGCTCCTTCTTGTTGATGTGCCAGGACACCTGATCCCCCATCCAGGTGCCTGACACTTCTCTCGACCCGAGAGTAGCTCCCCAACCTTTGTCCGAAGCGTCTGCATACAACACTAGGTTGGGGTTCCGAACCTGCAAGGAAAGGCCTTCCTTGAACAATAGAGGGTCTAGCCACCAACGTAGATCCTCCTTTATCTCTTGCGAAATCTTGAACGCAAAGTCCAGACCTTGAGATTTCCGATCCCAGTCCTCGTCAGGAAGAACTGTAGGGGTCTGAGGTGCAACCTTCCTAGAGAAACGAATTGCTCCAGCGAGGAGAGTGTCCCCAACAGACTCATCCACTCCCTCGCTGTGCATACATCTTTCTCTAGAAAGATTGCTACCTTCTCCAAACCTCGGGTTATCCTCTCTGGGGACGGATACGCCCAAAAAACCTGAGAAGCCATCAGAATCCCCAGATAGATACGCTCTTGACTGGGGATTAGCTGTGACTTCTCAAAATTCACTAGCAAACCCAGAGAAGCTGCTAGATCCAACGTCACTCGTAAGTCCTCCAGACATTTCTCCTTGAATTTGGCCCTGATAAGCCAATCGTCCAAGTAGAGGGAAATCCTCACTCCCTCGAGATGAAGCCACTGGGCAACGTTCTTCATCAGTCCTGTGAATACTTGGGGGGCCGTGGAAAGGCCGAAGCATAGGGCCCTGAACTGAAAAACGTTCCCTCCCCACATGAATCTGAGAAATTTGCAAGAAGAAGGATGGATCGGTACATGGAAGTAAGCGTCCTGAAGGTCCAGCGACACCATCCAGTCCCCGGGACGAAGAGCTGCTAAGACTGATGACGTCGTCTCCATAGCGAACTTCCTCTTCTTCACAAAGACATTCAGGGCGCTCACGTCCAGAACCGGTCTCCATCCTCCTGAGTTCTTGGGAACTAGGAACAGACGGTTGTAGAACCCCGATGAAAGAGGGTCCTGAACCATCTCTATTGCCTCTTTCTCTAACATCAGCTCTACCGCTAGAGCGAGGGCTTGATTCTTAGTGGGTCTTTGTATTTGGCCACCAGTGCCCTTGGAGTGGTGGTCAAGGGTGGTCTCGAGATAAAGGGAATGAGGTATCCCCTCTTGATAATCGCGAGGGACCAGTTGTCCGCCCCCTTTCGTGCCCAGACATCTGCAAAGTCAGAAGTCTGGCACCCACAGTTGTCTGGAGGACACACGAACTACTTCTTGGCCTAATAGACCGGGAGAAGGTCCTTCCTCTTCTAGGTGGTCTCGAACCTCTGGAGGAAGAAGAGCGAGACGAAGGTCCTCCTCGAAAGGGTTCTTGCCTACTTTGAGCCTCTTTCTTCGTCTTCTGTTGAAACGAAGGTTTCGGAATTCTAGCCGAGCGAGCTAGCATATCCTGCGTCGCTTTTGCTGATAACGAGCTGGAGATATCATTAATAGTCTTCTTGGGGAAGAGTTGCGGGGAAAGCTGTGAATACAGCAAGGAAGCTCTCTGTGCGTGAGAAACCGCCTTGGTAAGAAAAGAGCAGAAAACGGCCCTCTTCTTTACCACTCCTGCACCAAAAGTGAAGCAATTTCCCCGGAACCGTCTCTCACTGCCTTGTCCATGCAAGACAGAACTGCGTGGAGGTCTTCAGGCGAAAGAGTGTCTTGCTCTTGAGTCCTCTTAGCAAACACTCCAAGGGTCCAGTCAAGAAAGTTAAAAACTTCTAAGACTCGGAACATTCCCTTCAGAAGGTGATCCAACTCGCTCATACCCCACGTCGTCTTCGCAGAATTCAGCGCCGAGCGACGTGCGGAATCAACCAACGAAGAGAAGTCCGAGTCTGCAGAAGAGGGAAGAGTTAGACCCCAACCCAAGGGCTCTCCTGACTCGTACCAGAACCCCATCTTACCCGTCAGCTTGGACGGGGGAAAAGAAAAAACTGTCTTGCCTTTCTCTTCTTTTGAAAGCAACCAGTCGTCAAAGTTCTTCAGAGCCTTCTTCATAGACACTGTAGGCTTCATCTTAACGACTGAAGACTTCTTAGCCGTATTGGTCGTTGAAAATAAGGACGGAGGAGACGGAGGAGCAACGGCCGAAAGAGACTCCCCAAAATCTTGCAAGAGGAGGTCTGTAAGTCTCTTATACGAAAAAACCAAAGCATCCTTGGGCAAATCTTCCTCCGAATCACCAACAAATTCTTCCGAAGAATGACGTCTAGAAGCTCTACTGCCCGAGGAGAGCTAATCCTTGGAGAGCGCCTGTTCGGAGAGCGCCTACTAGGCAAGCGCCTACTGGGAGAAAAACCACTGGGAGAGCGCTTACACGGGGGAGCGCCTACCAGGAGAGCCCGCCTACCAGGAGCGCCTACTTTGAGACGCCCTCCCAGGAGAGAGCCTACTAGGAGAGCGCCTAGTTGGAGAGCGCCTACTAGGAGAGCGCCTACTTTGAGAGCGCCTACTTGGGGAGCGCCTGCTAGGAGAGCGCCTACTTGGGGAGCGCCTACTAGGAGAGCGCCTACAAGTGGAGGCCCGTCTGTCGGAAACAGATTCTAACTTCACAGAAGAGCGTCTGGATAAGGGAGAGCGCCTATCAGGCTCTCTGCGCCTGCTAGGCTCTTGGCGCCTGCCATCCTCAATACGCCTGCCAGGCTCTTGATGCCTATTGAGCTCAAAACCCCTGCCAGGCTCTTGACGCCTGCCACGGGGAGAGAAAACATCCACAGATGAATCCCTGTCAGAAGCGCGGCGCTTACAAGGCTCTGAGCGCCTATCCAATCAGGAGTGATCTAACGGAGGAGAAAGCTTCCGTTGCCGCCTACCAGGCTCTTGGCGCCTACTAGGCTCTCGACGCCTACTAGGCTCCGAGCGTCCGTCAAAAGGAGAGTGGCCACCAGGCGAAGAACTCTTCCTTCGCTCCTGACGAAAACGAGGCTCTGACGTCTGTCAAGCTCTTGACGCCTAACTGAAGAGGAGCGGAAATCCTGAGGAGAGAGCCTGTCTGGCTCCTTACGCCTTACATGCTCACAACTCTTGCTGGGAAAGAGGAGAGCCTACTCGGAGAAGAAAGATCCCGAGCTCCAGCCTGCACTTCTGACCTCCTACTAACAGGCTCAAAAGCTTCTCTAGCCAAAGGAGATTTAGCCGAAGGAACGTTCTTAGACTTCTTCACCGGAAGTGAGGCGTCCTTCGACGATGAGAAGTCCCGGCAATAGACTCCGCTAAAGCCGCAATCTGCGCCTGCAGACCCGCCAGGATACGCGCAGGAGATCTCTTAAACTCCTCTACAGGGGACGAAGTCCGAGAGCGAACAGGAGAAGCGTAACCGGACGAAATCTTGGTTCTCTTGCGTTCCACTTCTGGCTCTTCCGCGAAGGATTCGGGGCTGGAAGGAAGGGCGCAAGATCCTTCCAGGGCCTCTTGAGAGGGCGAGACGACTCCGAGGCGCTCCATCTACGCTGAGGAGAAGGCGACGACGATGACGAGAAGCACTGGCGCAATAACTCCTTCTTGGTTCGATCCAAGGCAGCCTGGGAACGAGCAACAGGAACTGCCGAGGGGACGCCTGACCGGTGGGGGTTCTCCCTAACCTTCCTGCGGCTTTCGACTTTCCTTCCTCCACTGGGTCTGGGAGTCTGGAAGAGGTCTAGGCCTGGAAGCGTTAGTGAGCCAGTCAGACGCACCCTCCACTGCACTAGGGGCACTGCACTGATCACTTGCACTATCATCACTCTTACCTTGTCGAGAGCGAGCGAGGCTCTCCTTACTCCTGATCGAGGCTCTCCCAGAAGCAACTTCCGAAAACGAATCTTCGGGTTCAAAGCTGGGCGCAGGGGCTGAAACTGGAGAAGGAACTACTTCTACTACAGGATTCTCAGCGTCAACTTCACTCACCCTCGATCTACTAGAACTCTTTGAAGAAGCCTTGCGCACCCTATCCTTCTCTAACTTTCTCACATAAGAAGAAAGAGCCTTCCAACCATCCTCATCCAAATTCTCACACTCTTTGCAAGGGTTAATAAAAGAGCATTCATTCCCTCTACAAGACGCACATACCGAGTGAGGATCTAATGCAGCTTTAGGAAGCCTAACTTTACATTCCTTCTCTGAACAAACCCTAAATAAACTAGGTTTCTTAACTTCAGAATCATCCATGATTATAGATATTGTAAGAGAAATCCAAAAGAAAAATCCAAAAAACAGTCCAAAAAGCGTATGCCAAGCCAACAAACAAAGGGTACTTCACCAAAATCCAAATCGTCGGCAACGAGAACGAATTTTAACTATCGTAAGGACTGAACAACAGGTGTTGTCCAGCCGGCGACAGAAAATAATCTGACAAGAAAGGGGGACTGGTTCTTACACCCGCCTCCCAGCGGCGGGTAAGGTAGATCACCTGACCTACCTGTAGCGTGTGCCGCGAGTTTTGAATTTTCTGTCGTGACGTCAGAGACCTAAGCTAAGTATATATCTGGCAGGGAAGTTCATGTACAAAAATGAAGTTTTTATTGATGTTGATCAGCAAAACTAGAGGAAGAAACCGAAACTGGCATTAGTAAATGGTTTCCACATCATTTACTTTCAACCCTACAGAAATTCTAAACTGCAAAGTATAAAATTACAAATTTCTTCTGCACCTTAGAAAAATGTTACAATGAACAAAATTTTAGATGGAGAGGTATGGTGAAAGGGGAATACCAAGTACTGTTTCTTCATTATTATTTTTGGAATCTAGAGTTCAATAGGTGCACAAGTATATTAATTTACGTAAGCTTGAGCATCACGTATACAAGTATCTTCAGATGACTGAAGATACAGTTGTACCAGCACATTCGAATATATTACCGAGTGATGTTATATGCACCTTTTATTAACAATGCTAGAAAAGGCTAAATGTGTCATTTAACTCGTCAATTTCTTTAAATCATGACAGTTGTTCTACTGAAACTCAGCACTCATTTCAGTCATTTTCGTGTTACTATGCATTACCATGAGATTGGAGAGTGTGTAGCTGGGTAGATGATATGCAAAGAGCTCTATCTGATCAGCAGTTGGATGGAGTCCTGCGTGTTCAATATCCAGTGGGACATTTCCTAAAAGCCTCCTCAAAGTTGGTAGATCTTCAGACTTCATGGTTGTAACATAACCCTGTAAATAACAACTACTATGGGTACCTTAAAAAGTAACAATAAACAATGATAATTATATTAGTTTTATATACAAAATACTAACACTATTATAAATCCTGTGTCTACATACAAGGAAATTACCTTAAAATACAAATGACTTCACTTTCAGAAACTGCTCGGCTTATTAGCATTTTTAAGGACAATAACTTCCCTGTGGAAACTTTAAGAAACTGCAATAAAAATCTACTATAGTACACTCACATGTTCCCACTGTGTTCCATAGCGGCCTGCACGTCCAGCTATTTGCAAAGCTGCTGATACGCTAATGGTTTCCATTTCCTTCTCTCCCTTCTCATTTATTGTGGGTTTGATGAGTGAATAAAATACAATGCGACGGATACTCCTGAATGAAAAATCCAGTACAGTGGTAACTGAATCACTTTATGATGTTTAGTAAAAAAGTCATAAAATGATTATATGCTACAGTAGGTATATATCATAACTCCCATGTTAACAAAACAATCTGGAACACTGTTAATGACATTTACTCTCAAGTTCATCCATATATTCTCAGCTATGTACAAAGGGATACGACCCTCATAAAAGTTCTTTCCATCAACACCACGGTAACACACATTACAAATGCACCACCATAAGGTTAAAATTAAAAAAAAAATAAAAAAACTGTATAACATAAGTTTCTGAAGTAATATCATAAGCCTAACTAAAGTCATTACTAACACCATGAATGATTTTGCATGAGGTTTTCCCTTTAAAGTGGTTAGGAGTCTCAATGAGTACTAATGGCTTTCACTTCCATCTCAGAAACTACTGAAATTCCTATTTGCTCTACATGCTCATCTTAACACTTTCTACATTATTTTCTGGGCTATGCTTGTTAACCATATTACTACTCTGCTAAAGGACTGTTCCTTCCTCCTGATCAGATAGCCAAACATTTCAATCTGTTGAAATCTTAATTTAAGTTCCTGTCACTAAATATATGTCCTTACTACTTCTACCACACTTCAGTTATGGAAAATGCAAAAACAACAATCAAAACAATGAGATAAAACTAGATAAGGATATTGCAAATCAGAACAACCATACTGGTGCCTTTATATTACCATATCCAAGATGCAATTCCATGGTTTCTTCAAACTAACAACTTTATAATTAATATGGTAAATACTATAACTAAAGGAAAGTATGAAGATCCTGAAAAAAGAGTATGGACCTTTACATTACTTGGAAGGAAACCTGAAATTTTATTGGAAACTACCCAAAAATCAATACTTCTACAAAAAGTTTGTCTACATTTAACATATTTGACAATACTCCTAACTAGAATTCAGGAGTAATATCATTACCACTTATTTATGACTTAAATTTGATTTCTCACTACTTGGCTCTTATACTAATTTAATGTTGCTTTGTTCGAATTTTTGCAACCAGCTTCAAAACAATTCTTCAGACAAGCTATTTTAGTCTAGAAATGTGACTTGGCAGACTCAAAAATAAACTAACATCATCATCATCATCTCATAATTAATTTATTAACAATTACAGTAATAACAATAATAATGTAATCTATTCTCATAAGGCTAGGCAAAAATATTTGTTCCCAAATACAGAGGAAAGACCAGAGAAGGAAAAAATGCAAGCAGTTAGACACCATGAGATCAAAGGCAATAAAAGCAAATACCTAGTTTTCTCTCAAGTACACTATACACAAGAGACTGTAGGAAGTAAAGCAACATTCCTGAAGGTTGAAGGTTGGAAAATTACAAAACACATTCTATAGTTTACTTACAGATTAAGGCCCATTCCTATGGCATCTGTTGCTACTAAGACTTTACAGGAGTGATTTGGGTCGTTAAATTTGTAAGCTTGAGCCAATTTGGTTCCAGGAGGCAAACCTGTAAACAAAACAATTTAAACAATTATCTTCATAACAAAGGTTTAAGTCTAGTTTCCTGCCTGAGACTCCCCATGCATGTATGTAAAACTAAAAGCCAATTGTTCTAGAAAAGGCAACTCAATAAAAAAAAATATCCTATGCTTTGTAATTTACTTGTAATCAAAATATATTTAACCCATGATCTATTTAAGAGCGTGTCTTTACGTGCAATTTTTAAACATTTATCGTGAAACATCTTTAATAGCATTTTAAAAATACCAAAAATAAACTTGACTAATGAACACTAAATATTTAAGTCAAAAGCTTAGTTACACTTGACAGTCATTAATTAATTAATAAATCTGCTCAAATACAGGAATCCTAACAATAACTGTTGTAGCTATTTTCCAAAGGGTTTATAACTAGAGATCTAATGATGCAGTTGGCAGTACAATCTCATATTTTAAGTTTTTAGACTCAAAAGAGAAATATTAGTGTTATTTACGCAGTACAAGTTTAGGAAGGTCGAGCATGAAGAGTCAGACAGAATGAAAATAAACAAATTTAAAAAAATAATTTTCCAATGAAATTACTAAAGAGATAACACCTATGTTTGCTAATGGTAACTAAAAGAATACAAAATCAAATTGCAAGGTTCACAGATTCAAAAATTCAATACTCAGAATTAGTAAGTACGTAAACTACTAATTTAAATCTATATTCAAACAAGGCTGCATCTACTATACCTCCATAAATAACAGCTACCTCATGACCTCTTCTTTCAATTTCCCTCGAAACATAATGGATATCTCTCTTGCTAAAACATACTATGCAGTCACCAGGATGAACATTATCTAGGTTTTGCAGTCCAGAATTTTCAATACTTAGGGGAGTCAGCCTCTTATAACGTCTAACCTGAAAATATACAGGGCCATACAAAAATCCCTTCCAACACTTCCTTCTTAACTAGACTACTATGTTTATAGCAAGTTTTTTTTTCATAAAACCCCATTAATGATATGACCATTTTCATGTCCTGAAAGTGCTTAGATCCACATCTTTTGTCTGTAATACAGGAGATAGTTCACAACACATAAGTTACTTGGATCCTCAGTTACATCTCAAGCACCTTCCTCACTTTTCCAATAAACTATGTACGGCAGCAAAATTCCTGAAGCCGAGAGCAGACACCTGGCTCATGGCTACAAAATCAGGAGCAAAAGACCCAATTCTAAAGAGACAATGGATATAACATCTTAAGACTGGGATGTCCCTTAAGGAAGAGTCTCCTACAAGCCAAAGCTTCAATACTTGATAAAAACAATGTCTTGAAGCCTTAACTGCAGACACGGATCGTCTCCTAGGAAATAGGTAAAAGATGGAGACTGCCAATACTGGAAAAGTGGTGTAAGTCATTCACTGGCCCACTGCTTGGTAATGAAGAGTGTCAAGAGAAGGCAGAAAACAGTGGCTAAAATTATAGCAACTTCAAAAATCTTGGACCTCTGAGGTCTAGCCTTGTGAATTCTGGGTGTAAAGATGCAGGACACCCTGGTTAGCATGAGATTGATGATGTGATGCATAACATCTCATTCTAGGTCACTGGAGATTGTGCTGAAGTGAAATACAGTACAGGGACAAATAGTAAAACATTCAGTCTTCCTAACAAACAATAAAAGCCTTATCCATCCATATTCACTATCCAATTTTTTACAATATCTGATGAGTTCAACGCTGGACGAGTGGCTTTCAAGCTCGGCTGCCAATCCGGTAGTCTGAAGTTCGATTCCCTGCTCTGCCAACGCGGAAACAGAGGAATTTATTTCTGGAGATAGAAATTCATTTCTTGATATATAGTGTAGTTTGGATCCCACAATAAACTGTAGGTCCCGCTGCTAGGTGACCAATTTCTTCCTAGCCACGTAAAAATATCTAATCCTTCGGGCCAATCCTAGGAGAGCTATTAATCAGCTCAGTGGTCTGGTTAAACTAAGATATACTTAACTTTTACAATATCTGACGACGTTTCTTGTTGGACGAGTGGATTTCGCATTCGGCTACCAATCCGGTGGTCCGAAGTTCGATTCTTGGCTCAGCCAAAGTGGAACCAGAGGAATTTATTTCTGGTGATAGAAATTCATTTCTCGATATAATATGGTTTGGATCCCACAATAAGCTGTAGGTCCCGTTGCTAGGTGACCAATTGGTTCCTAGCCACGTAAAAATATCTAATCCTTCGGGCCAGCCCTAGGAGAGCTGTTAATCAGCTCAGTGGTCTGGTAAAACTAAGATATATACTTAATATTTGACACACCTTACAGTGGTAACTGATTGGGTGGATGTCATTTGACTGTCTTTGAACTTATGTATTATGCTTGCTGAAGCATCACTAACGCTTTCTACTTATGCTTGCTGAAGCATCACTAACGCTTTCTACTAATGCTTGCTGAAGCATCACTAATGCTATACTACCTGGAAACTAATGCTCACTCTTATAATCAGGAAAGCCGTAAAGGGATAATATTTTAACTTACCTCTACTTCTTCTCCGGCGGCCAATGCCAATTCTCTGATTATATCAATTGCACATTCCTCGCCACAAATATGAACTTCCCGGGCGCAGAGACCGAGAAATGCTCTTGTCCAAGCCCAGCCCCTCTGAGGATCTCTTACCATTTGTATTTCATCAATGACAGCGACATCATCTGATCACAGAAAATTACTTAACTGAAGTTTTGTAAATTATTTATCAAAATGAATCTAAATGAATTTTTTCTTTCTCATAGGTAATTTTCCTGTTTATCATACTAAAAAGTCTTTTAATAATAAAAAGCAAGTGCATGTCATATCATTTTTTACTGTAACATTCAAAGAATTTATCAGATTTTCAAAAGAATACCAAACTATGCGCTAACATGTTTGTAACAAAATCAGTAAGTACAGAAGAGTACTGTAATACACTTACATACAGTATTTACAGAGGCCATTTCTACAGTACAAGCAACATGGTTTGCAGCTGAGCCATCTGTATAGCCAAATCTTCGTTCTTCTCCAGTTACCAGGTCACAAGGTGTACCCTATCAAGGAAAACATGTTCATATCTATACTATATTACCACTATAACAGATCAGTCTCTGCCATTGGCCATAATGGAGGAATATTCTGATTTACAGTTGACTAAGGAAACAACATTATGCAACAAATTTCCTATTTTGATTATAAAAAGCTATCAAATAATTAATCACCACATCTTAGCAATACGTACTTAGTCTTATAGAACTATGGAAAAGTACACAGTACAAGCAAAAAACAATAACAACAAAATAATATATTTCAATGTAAAACCAAAGATGATAAAAGATATTTAACAGCAATTTCTACATGGAGTGTGTGTACAATACAAATAAAATTTTTACCATACCTTCTCATTGCTTTTGTGGAAAACTTCTGTGGCTAAAAGTTTGAGAGGTCCACAATAAACACCAGAGTCGGCACACAAAAACTGCTGCATGGCATGGTATGTTTTACCACTATTTGTTGGCCCTGCATGAAAAATGATCTTCCTATTTAAAGCACGAGCTTCTGGGTACCTGTTGAATAGGAACATGCATTAAGTCATAAAAATAGTAATTTGTAACAATTAGCACTATTTTCCACCTATAAATATAACTAACCAAAGCACACACAAATACACTCACAATTACATCTAAAATATAAAAATATAAAAACATAAAAAGCTTCAATTATCACTACAATTCCAATTACAAAGAATCACTACAATTACAAAGAATCATTTGACCAAACTTGATATATTTCTTAATTATATGGAGTTTCTATTTTAAAAGTGTGCTTATCATTTACAAGTGACTGACCAGATAGATATAGGGAATTTTTTAAATTCTAACATAATTAATGTTCAACCTTAAGAAACATCACAGATAATTTCAATAAATACATATACATACTAGTAATACTAGTGTTTCATCATTCAATGTGCCATCAAGTCCCAAGTATTAATGGTACAGTGTCTTTTTAGAGGTTCTTCTTGTCATATAAACATGACCATTAACCTGATGCTGTCTAAAACTACAAAATTTTTTACACAAAACTAATATATGATGTCATACTTGTTTGTAGAGATATAGATAATAATAAGGTTTTATCAACAGCTACATAAACTGTAATATATAAAATCTCTTACCAGTTGGGAGGAGTTGAAAGGTCGGATATTTTGCAAAGCTCATCAATGCAATTCAAGTGAGGAAAAGTTTTCAGTGCATGTTTTCTAAACTGGGGATATATATCATGAATGTGAGCAGCACCCTGCAATAATACAAGATATAAAATTATATGACAGAATAAAATCATATGAAAGAATAAAATAAATTGGGCCTAAGTGAAACTAGCTTCAACTCTAAAATACAATTTTTTACTGAAAACAATGAAACCTACCGTAATAACTACAGTAATAATACCTATCATCAACTCTCAAGCTTAGAAAATAAAAATTGAAAAGAAACACACTTCTATTGACTAAAATATAAAAAAAAAAAACAATTAAGACCCCTTACCTGTATGATGTCACTTATTATTATATGCAAATCAACAGGTAACGATTCCGATTCAACACAAAATTTCCGAAAGCTGATAAAAGTCTGCTGATACAGGTAATCTGCAATGAAAAATTTAAAATCAAAACAGAGGACATTATTTGCTATAAGGAACTTTATCTAAAAGCTAGTAACTGCATTCTGTACTAACAAAGCATAGAAGTGTTGCAATACAGTCTTCTACCCACCCTATTCTGTTTCTGAATTTGCAGGCTCACTGATTTGTGGATTTTTCTATGGAACATATATACACATTTGTGGAAAATTAAGTCTATTCGCAGTATTTTTCATAGAGAAATATTCACTATTACTGTATTTTCATATCCTTTTCCCAACTAAATGCATTTTTTATGATAAAACTATTATAATACTCAGGTATAAGTGTTTTTTGAGCGGTTTTTTGGTGTTTGAACAATCGAATAGGCAGTTACTTATAAGCGTTTCTAAAGGGGTGTCAAGTATTCACGGATTTTAGCAATTGGCAGGGAGTTGTGGTACACCTCCCCTGGGAATACAAGGGGGCGACTGTATATCTGTTGAGCACCACAACTCGATAAATTTGGCTTTAGTAACTTTAAGATACACATATCAGTACTGTACTCCTAGAATATAAAAGACTTCCTGATGGGTAATTTTACCCATGATATCTATATATTACTGGTACTATATTAGTAGTCAACTCCTTGTCATTATATATACTTGTTCATTATGACTAAGTATCAATTGGGTATTTCAATATGATAATGAATAAAGAGTAAGCATGATGTTCATATATGAACAATTCATCCCAATAGATGAAAAAGAACACTCAGTCCCTGTAGCCTATACTTATGCTACTACATTTACTATATACAAAAATTAATAGTTAAATATCTGCTCAACATTGTTACTACCTTGTACATATGCTTCCTAGCAGTGATCATCGATTGTTTTAGGAAGCAACATGTGCTTTCCATCAATGTACAAGGGAATGAAGTACTGATAAGAACCTTAATTACTTACATCATTAAACAAGCAGCTTTTAATTTCTGACTGACTAACCAAACCTAAATCCTTCTGCACTAAATTATTATATGTATAGCAACCGTACTCTTCCCAAGCAACAAAGACTTAATAGAACTTACTATCTAACCCATGCTCACGAGCCAGTTCTCTGATATCTTCATTGCTGTAGAAACGGTTCAAGACTCTCAGAATATCTTCTTTTTGTAGGGGCCCAGTAATCTCTGCTCCAACATTGATTTCATCAGATCTCGCCTATTCCAAAAAGCTGAAGAATTAGTAAACACTACACGAAATATGATTTTAAAAATTTATAGTATTGGAAGAAAAAAAAAAAATTTCAAAATTTGTATTTTTCCTAAGTATATATAAACCAGAGCCATTCACGTAAGAGTATCTTTCAGCAAAAACTAGAACTGGTTGTTGAAACTTGGTAACAGGGTAGTCAACTGGTGGTAGGGTTAGTAGGGGAAATCCCTGACTCACCTAATATCATGGACCCTTTTCCCCTTCACGATCAAGGAAGAGGCAGGGTGGATGAGATGGGATTGTACTAAGAGGCTCTGGTTTGTATACAGTATCTATGAAAAATAGTTAATTTCAAAAACTGATTTACTCCTGTTGGAATACAAACCACAGTCTTTTATGAAGGACTCATTCCTTAGATGGAAAGTCAATTCTCAACTGATTGGCAAGTTAAATCTCCACCCAGAAATGTCATGTTTCCAGTCACAATAGTAAGCAGTCGAGTGTTGACTCTTGAGACCTCCTATTCAGTCTGGCACTTGGATGACAGAGTGATAGGGCCCTGAGCCTGAGTGAGATGTCTGAAATCTTCTGTTTCTAGGAAAACCTTGGAGAACCAAATGTGAACAATACAATCTTGTAGCCCAAGTTCACTCCTGCCTGCTGCCAATGTGGAATCAAAGGAATTTATTTCTGGCGATTAGAAATTCATTTCTTGATATAATGCAGTTAGGTTAGGATCCCATAATGAGCTTTAGGTCCTGTTGCTAAGTAACAAATTGGTTCCTAACCATGTAAATAAAAATCTAATTTTTTGGGCCAGCCCTAGGAGAGCTGTTAATCAGCTCAGTGGTCTGGTTAAACTAAAATATACTTTTTAACAAGAGATAACACAAGTTTGAAGGCAGCTGAAATCTCATCAATAGAACTAAAGTCCTCAGATTATAGTAAAGTTCTAACTCACCCAACCTTATTTAAGAGTCGAAAGGCTCGCATCTTATAAGCTGAAGCTCAACAATGGTGAGCTTGTGGTTGATTGTGCAGCTTACCAGCACCTGCTCCCAATCTAGCATGTGCTGTACTCAACCCAAGATGCAGCCTTGCTGAGTGAGGAAAAAATGAACGAAGAGAACCCAGTCACTATCATTCAACCCCAGTTTTATGCCCAGTAAGTACCTTTAGCAAGATGATTTTCTGTCCAAAAGGAACTGGGTGACTCCACAACCTGTTGTGTAGGCACAACTGGTCCCCAGGAGAAGGTATCCAGGGCCATATGGTTAATGCCCCTGTTGCTTTAGTTTGACTTCTGGCTTCTCCCAGTTTCACAATCCCCAGGTCATGAAAAAACAGGGGAAGGTGATCTCTGTTTCAGAGCAATTGCATCTCCAAGGGTGCCAGAACTAGCCATTCATCCACATAATACTGCAAGTATATAACTTGTGAATTGGGGACAATCGGACATCAAAGTTAACACTTGTCTTGACACCTGCAGGGCTGTCGCCAGGGAAGCAAAGCTTTGAACTGGTAATCTATCCATTTGCAGTTAAAGTGTAAGTACTCCAGATCCACAGAAATCATGATGTTACCTTCTCATAACGAACTCAACGGAGACCATGCTGCCCTGTCTGCCACAATTGAATGAAAGGCATCCCCCTACTCTTTCAAGATGGAGAGGGGAATGCTACCCTCAGTGTCTCCTTACCTTTTAACTGGGGAGGGGGGGAAAGAGCTACGGTGGCTCCTTGCCCTTTCTAGAGGAAGAAGCTGAGGTTCCTTGTCTCAATTTTTCCAGAGGATGGACCCTCCGAACACCAAACACAAAAGGTGTGGCCAGCCCTGAAGGCTTGGACACAGTTGCCTTCATTCTGCTGGAGGGTTTGAAGGAATTCACCATTTAATTGCCTTGTTACCTAGTGGCAACAAATTATTCCAGTTTAGTCTGAAGAATACTCCCACATAAAAGGTAAAGGTTTATATTACGCAAAAATAATTCTTGATGAAAAAACAACTTGGATTAAATTCCATACACCTTGTAATAACAGCATCTTCAGCTGAATCTTTAAATAACTTACCATTAATTCCACATACAAATTAACATTTAAAACCAAAATCTGTCAGTAACAGTAATTGCATTTGCCTGAAGAATTAGCATGCACTTCAGTATAAAGTAATTTAATTTCAAGAAAAAGCATTTGACTTCCTATCCTTGACTACTCGACTAAAAGTATTGTACCACAGTGATTTAGTAACAAGTTCAAACTTCTATTGTGAAACTTCTTCAGAACTGTTAAAAACAAAATCAATCACTATAATCTTTTAACATGAGGGGGAACTCAGATGCACCTTTCTCATATAACTACAAGATCACAAAAATGGCATCAAAATTACATAGCAAGCCCCACGTTGAGAAGTAGTTGTTATAAATAGTCTGAGATCAGTCCAATGTTTAAAAAGCTTGATGAAAAGTAATCCAAAGTTACATGAATCCTCAGCTCCAGTTCAATGCCAGTAAATAACCAATCACTTAAAATAACAATTTCTACTATTCATATACAGAAAACTTGAATACCTTGACTGGGACGGGAATAAATAGATGCGATATATCATCTCTGCCAGATTTGTTATGTTTACATCTATTGATACAGTGGAATGAAGGATTAATTTTCTTTACATTGCTGGACAATGCCAATCTGTAAATAAACAAGAAAAATCTTTCAAAAAATCATCATTCCTTTACCATAGCTTCAATATACTTCTCTTACTTAATAAAACTAACACAATACATAATTCTTAAATGCGGTAGAGATGAAAATGCCTAAATGGATGTGGGGAGTGACAAAAATGTGCAGGATCGAGAATGAAAGAATAAGAGGTGCTTCTAAAGTTGTAGAACTATCAAAGAAGGCCCAGGAAGAATACTGAAGTGGTATGGTCATGTGATGAGAAGGGATGAGACGTGCAAGGAGGAGAGCGATGCAAATGGAGGTGCCTGGTGGGAGAGCGAGAGGAAGGCCGAAGCAAAAGTGGATGGATAGGCCGAAGCAAAAGTGGATGGATATTGTTAAAGAAGTCCTCAGACAAACGATTGTCTGAGGACAGTGTGTATGACTGAGCCAGGTGGGGGAAAGCTGTCAGAAACATCAACCCCACATAGAAGTGGGAAAAGATACAGATGAACATCTGGAATTAAAGTAAGAAATATATTAAATCCTGACAATGTAGAGGGTAAGTATTTATGCAATAGTAGGTATAGCCTTTAATGTCTGTTGGGAGGGGGACGGTGACAGCAACTTAGACCAGGTTAGGTTAGCCAGAATCACTGCCTTTGAATTATGGAGCTCAAGATTATGTTAGATTGTGGGCAAAGATCCACAGAAGCAAAGGCCATCGATCCAGATACAGACCCAGCTCCCTAACTAGCTTAGAATGCATCCTTGTAAATATAATTGCTACAATATTGATAAATTTGCACTTTAATGATTAACACATTTTGGAATAAAAAATATCATATTCCTAAGTTTTAATGTACTATGCTTTTAAAATTTCTCATGGTATTATTACAGTTACAACCTTATGGGAAATCTATTATATCAATATTTTTCCCGAGTAAAGCACGTGATAGCAAAACACTTCTTCTCAATAAATTACTGTCGCTAATGCATACTTACAGAAAAAAAATATTTGAGGTATTGTAAGTCTTGACCTTTTCTAAGTTCAGTGTATATCTTTCTATGGGTACACGTGGTAGCTCTTGTTAGTTTGTATATCTGTTTTCATCTTTCTTGGCTCCTCCCCATTGCGTAATGTGACAATATTTTCCTAAATGCGCATTTCCTCCTCCCACTAATGTCGTTCCTCCAATCAAAATACAGGGATCTTTTCAAGAGTTATTATTGGCTTCCTGCTAGTAATGTCACTCTTCCAATGAAATTACAGTTTTTTTTTTTAAAAGGGTTATCCTTGGCTATTTTTTTCCCCCTTATAATTTTTTTTCGTCTATGACAATGTTCACACATAATCAAATTATCATTCATTTCTGGCCCCATTCTTAAGAAATTTTTTGTAGAAACTATCGTAAGGAAAGGCTTGCGGAAATACTGGACGATTCATTTTTTCTCTTATTCTTATCCTAAGGATCTGTTTTTCATGCAATATACCATTGTAACCAATAGTATTTTGTTTTTTCCTATTTCATTGCGGGAGAAACACCTGATTGTCGTTTGTTTTCGCTTTAAAACTATAGGTACAATGAAAATACTGAACTCTGATTGGATGCATTTTTCATTATATCCAATCACCTGCGATTTTGAAACCTACTGGTCTCTATAGGTTCAGCAGTCTCGTTACTTAGCTGTCATGGATCCTCCGGTGCAGGTGTGCAATTTATGTCGCTATTCTTATTTTGAGGTGATTGCTCGATTTCATGGTACTCAGGAGGTTGTGAGTAGGTTTCTTCAAGAGCATTCAATATTACCCATAAGTGTTAAGTGTGCTAAATGTGATTCACCTTTACTTTTCCGTGAGGATAGGCATTTGTGTTACTATACAAAATCAGTAAAAATACCTAAAACGAGTAAAAGAGGTTTGTGTAATTATAGTGTTAGTGACTGTAAGGGAACCTTTCTTCACGGGTCCCACCTTCCCCCGTGGAAGTTAATTTATTTGTTAATCACTGGTTGCATAAGTGTTGAGACCACCATTTTGTTATTAAGGGGCTTAGTATATCTCCCTCTACTAGTGTAGACCAGTGAAACTTTTGTTCAGAAGTGACTGCATATGCTTTTGATAATCAAGAGGCTATTGGTGGTGATGGTGTCTTCGTTGAGATTGACAAATCTCATTTTGGAAAACGTAAGTATGACAGTGGAAGGCCTCTGAGTGACATATGGGTGCTCGGGGGTATTGAGAGGCAGTCCAAGAAAATATTTATTGTGCCTTTAATCGACCCATTACCATGGAAGCATGATGCAGCTACCCTCATCCCTTTATCAGAAGTACATTAAAGGGGGCAGCATTGTTTTTAGTGATAAGTGGGGGCTCATAACTGTCTGCAGTCTCTCGGATACGATCACCGTACTGTTAACCATACAGAAAATTTTGTGGATCCTTCAAACCCCGACACCCATATGCAAAATATTGACCGTATTTGGCAGGAGCAAAAGGAGTGGATACAATGGCCTGGTAACTGTTGTGAATACTTCAGCCAGTATTTATCACGATTTATTTTTATACACAAATGCGCCAAGGAGGAGCTGCTCCATCATTTTTTCATTACAGCCAGCCAATTGTATCCTCCACAATCTGAGGCACAACATGTTCCCGTAGGCATAGATCATTCACAAGAGGCTCAACCACAACCTTCCACGTCTTCATCGTCAGGTTCCATTTAAGGTATGAAGTGACTTAGCAAAATATATATTTAAATTTAGCCCGGGGTAAAGGGGGGATCGCAGGGGGGGAGGGGCAAAGTGACACCCCCCCCTCCCCCGCGGTAGGTAAGGAAGGAGCTAGGTAGGACATGGGTTTTAGGATAGGTTAGGTGGGATGGTTAGGTTAGCTGGTGTTCAGGTGATTGGGATAGGTCTAGGGTCTGTGACCAGTGTCTTCTAGGTTAGGTTAGGGGTTTGTTAGGTTACCTGGTTTAGTTTAGGGATAGGTTTAGGTAGGTCTAGGGTCTGTGACTGGGGGCCTTCTAGGTTAGGTTAGGGGGGTTTGTTAGGTTACCTGGTTTAGTTTAAGGATAGGTTTAGGGTTTGTGACGAAAGATTAAGGTCTTTAGTATACTTAACTGCTATAAGGATTTGTTATCCAACATAAAAAAAACATTTTTTTATTGGAAATATCATTTTACCCCACCCAAAATCCCGGTTCCCACCTGGTGTCCCCCATAATTGTTGGGATTATGTAGGGTCTTTCTAAACAGAAATCTTATGGAGGAGTTATGGAGTTCCATTTGACAACGTCTTTGGGTGTGTGTGTGTGTGTGTGTGTGTGTGTGAGAGAGAGAGAGAGAGAGAGAGAGAGAGAGAGAGAGAGAGAGAGAGAGAGAGAATTTGGTGGTTGGATGGTTAGTGATTGGATTGGCTGTTGGAGAGTTCTGGGTTGTCTGTTGGTGCTGTTGTTGTTAGAGTTCTGTGTTTTGAGTGACTGTTTTTGGTCAGTCTTTGGTGAGAGCTGGTGATAGACAATAGTGTGGGCAGCAATCTGGTGATGCATTGAGATTCGTTTGAGTTGTGTTTTGTTGATTTGTTTTTGGTTATTGTTAAGTTTCGTGTTGTTAGTGTGATGCCTTTTGTGATGTTGGTGATTGGTTGTGCAGTGGTCTTGGGTTATGATTGTGTTCCTTTTTTGTTGTTGTGTTGTTGAGTTGTGGTTGTGTTTCTTGGTTGTTGTGTTGTTGTGGTCCTTGATTGTTGTGTTGTTGAATTGTGGTTGTGTTCCCTGGTTGTTGTTGTGTTGTTGTTGAGTTGTGGTCTTTTGTTGTGGTTGATATCTCTGTGAACCTCGACCGGCAGACAGCACAAGATAGCCCGGAGTATATAGAGTGGTTGGGTAAGTACATGTGTTTTGAGTTTTTTGTTTCTTGTGTTTTTTTTTTTTTTCTGTGTGTAGGTAGGTCAATTGTCCTGCATATTCCGTAGTGTGAAGAAGAAAGTGTGACTGAGGGTGAGTTGGGCAGCTGGAGTGATTAAGTTTATGTGGGGGGGATTTGCCAGCTTGTTTTTTTTAAGCTTGTGATCCTACCCCAATCTGTGCTTTTACAACTGTTCATTACAACATGAGACAAAAACAATGAAAACATGGAAACAAACACAGATTTTTCTGGAAAAACTCGTTGTTTTAACTCCAATTACATAGTAAATCTCTAAATTGGATGGTTTGCGGTCAAAAGAAACATTATATCTGTTGGAACTACACTATTTCTGATGCAACAAATATATTTTTTATTCCAGTTTTCCTATAATGGTCAAAACTGTAATTTTACCTTTCTCATATTTGTTTTATTAGCAAATAAGTACTTTCATAAATAATACAGGACCTTAGGAACAAGGGAATTTTTGAGTGGAAGAGAACACAAAACAAATGAAAAAATGAAATGGCTACATGGATGGATTAAGTTAAGTTAATCCATCCATGTAGCCATTTCATAACCAAGGGGGCAGGCTCCTTAACTAGCAGGGGTGAGCTTCATGCTCTGTCATTACCTAGCCCTTAGACCCCTACTTTACTTCGCCTTGGGGACTGTATCCATACCTAGCACTTGACCCCCTACTTACCTAACCTAAGGTGCTGCAAATGAATACCTACCTAGTATAATAAGGTTGTAATCTAGCAAAGTAAACCAAACCTACATAAACTTACCCTAACCCAAATGAGAAGTACTTAAGGAGGCTAAATAGGATTAGTAGGTAGCTATGTACCTGTTTATCTAGCCTAATATACTAGTAATCCCAAAAACCTCACCTTCCCACTGCAATCCCCAAAATTGTAGGATTTACCTAGGTACACAATGAGTTCCAATTAGCTACTGCTAAAACTAGCCTAGTATCCACTAGCTAATGAAACGGATACCATAATAAGAGTAAAACTTTACTTTAGTTGCGCGGCCTGATTCCCGCCAGTTGCCAATCAGGACAGGTGACTGCCTTATTTGCGGGGTTTACCCCTAGTTAATATAGCTAGGAGGTACTAGCTAGGTAGTACTACCTACTAGTAGTATATACCTATACTACTCACTTCCTACTTTTCTGGCTGATGAATTTTTTTTATCGATTTTGCTGAAAACCCTGTTTGCCAAAGGGGTCCCTCATACTACCTAGCCTAGGTAGCCTAATTGCTGAATATAAGAGTAGCCTAAATAAAAATTATATATTTCTGTGATTGACACCAACAAAACCAGTTAGAAATAAATAAAAGATAATCTAGGCTAAATTACCTAGGTACTACTACCTAGTAGTGCTAATACTACTAGGCTAGCTAGCCTAATCATAGGTTTCGTGTAGATAACAACTTACAGTGGCCTTGTTCCTTGCTTCCTGCTGAGGATTTGACGATCAGGGAGAAATTTGTCATCATGGTTAAATATTCCGGATGCTAATCCTCGTACTGTTTGTGAATTTGCCGCACACCTGTTTTCAATGCACAGCAAACTTCTGGACAAGTTAACAGGGTTCTTCCACATTGCTCGGATTTGTCCGCAATAATAGAAGTAGTAGTAGTAGTAGTATTTGTAGTAAACACCGAACGTCATATCCGCCTAACTATTTGGGATATGTAACAGCCCATCCCTAATCGAAGCTTTCTTCCTTGGAAAGCTGTTACAGCTCATTGCTTTTAGTTTCAGTTCTTCCTTTTCTCAGTCGTTCCACCTCCCTTTCTTTGCAGTTTCATACAAACTTTTTTCTTGTCCCGGTATCATTCCCCTTCCCCCTACAGAGGATATTTACCCTCAGTTCTCAGATCTTTCTTATCAGAGGATTACATTCCCTTTTCTGTACATTCTCTTGGTTGCTTCAGTAATCTTTGTTGTTATATTTAGATATCATACAATGCACATTAATGTATCTTTTGTTTTTAGATAATACACATTTTATTTTATGCTGTATTTCCATAGACTGAGAATAACATTTTCAATCACGAACTCATTCGACATAATGGTTTTCTATAGGCTATCGGGCAATATCTATTTTGCCTTATTTATTATTATTTTTACATTAGTGTTATTTTAACTTCAACAGCAATGTATGTTTTATATGTGTGTTTTTGTGTGTGTGTATATAACACTTTGAAAGAATAAAAAATTGAGGACAAGGGATGAATTATTTTAGAAAAAAAAAAAAATAGATGTAATGGTGAAAAAAGGATTGGCTGGGAATATAACTAATCTTTAGTTAGTTAGAGCGGCGCATACACACACACACACACACACACACACACACACACATATATATATATATATATATATATATATATATATATATATATATATATGATGTTAATGTGAATTAGCTAAATAAAAATAGTCTAATTAAAAACATTTGCTGAAGAAAAGGTGGGCTATATCAGGAACTGTCAAACCTGTCAACAATTATAACTTACATCAGAGACAATAAAATATGAGAAAAAGAGCATTTCCACTTGAAGGCAAGGAAAAGTGTTGCCTCGAATGACGTCATGAACGTCCGGATATAACTGGTAATTACTGCGTATATTCGAAGAATAAAGTTCCTTATATAGACTATGAGCCAAACATATATAAGCTTATATATGAGCTTGCAAGTAAAGACGACGATAAACTATGAAATAACAGATGACACACTTAAAAATGTAATAAAATATCTTTTGAAACAAAAACAATTATTTATTATTATTATTATTATTATATTATTATATTATTATTATTATTATTATTATTATTATTATTATTATTATTATTATTATTATTATTATTATTAAATGACAGAAAAGCCATGTTAAAGACTATGTTCTTAAGTAACCTTGAGGATTCGCTACTTAGAAGTTTGCGAATATGGAAGGAAGTACTACAAAAGACCATTCTATATACCTTGCAAAAGACAATGCCAACGTGCTTGACTTCCAGAAATGCAACAGCCAAATACCAGGCACAAGAGAACTCATTTGCCTAAGAATTTTATTTTTGATGGCTAAATCTACAAATGTTTAAAAAAAATGAAAGATTACTTCTTTTCATTTATGGAAATTTTCAAAGAAAAATGTGAAAATTGGTCTTCCTGCTTATATCTACAGATGTTTCCACAGCTTCCCATTGTGTCCTTCAAGAACATAACAATGGCTTTGTCAGGTGCCGGATATTTGCTTGCAGAGTTTCTGAACCATGTTGGTTACTTTCATCCAACGATCTCCGGTGTGTGTTACGCCTCAGTACTGATAGCTCACGTCATATTGAAGAGTCAGCCTGAAGGAAATACTCCAGGAAATTTGGATGATGAACAATGGACTGAGCAGGAAGACCAGTTTCGAAGCGGGTTAGCTCCCGTGAAGGTAAATGGCAATACAGAATCTCACAAAAACATGAAAGAGAAAGCTGCAGAGAATCAGCCATTGAAGATTTGGCCAAAATCGTCTGCTAGTGTAACACACTTTTCGAATGAGGCCGAGCTAGAATGTTACGAAATCTCTCAAGACATGGATGAAAAGGAAGAAGATATCGACGACTTCGTCGCTCAGAAACAGAGTGTGTGTGTTCAAGTTGTGAACCAGAAAGACAACATTCTTTGTACAGTCGATGGACCAAGGCTTAGTAAAAGAGAGTCTACAGATAATAAAAGTTCTCTGAAGATGCTGCAAGATTTGCCCTCTCAAAATGTTAAGTGTTGCCAGACCTTTGATGAAACCAGCTTTAAACCAGAGAAGTTAACCAGCAAGAAACCTTTTCTGAGGGCCCCAAGAGTAGACTGCAGTACTATCTATCAGCAAATTAATCTAACACTGGCAGCCATCAACAAAATAGAGTTCAAGGGTGACTCTTCACCGGTTGGCACATCCGGTGGAACCCAGATCAAAGCACAAATTGGAAGCAAAGGTCTTCCTTCCAAGATACCTCGGGTAGTCTGCAATCCTGTGTCAAGCGAAATGTGTAAGATGAGAGCTGCCCAAAGATGTTTCGAGAATTTTAGACATGAAAACAAAATTCGTCTAAGACGAATACTCTTGGAGTCTGTAAAGGTGCAGAGGCTCTTCAAGGTTAACTCTGTCACATAAGGATTAATCATTCTCATGTGTCTTTTTAAAAACCAAACCCATGTTATTTTCAAAGGGACAAAAATTATTTTTAAGAACCCAAGGATATAATAATAAAAATTATTTTGCAGAAGTTATGATTTAATTATTCTCTTGGAAGTTCATGTAATATTTTATGTCACATAGGAAGTTCATGTTAAATTTTATATCACATAGGAATTTCACGTTATATTTTATGTCATATAGGAAGTTCATGTTATATTTTACGCATGTTAAATAAAAAATAATCCATTGCTAGTGGTATCATTTAACAGACCTTGGTAAGATAATAGGTTTTAAAGTGTTGCCTCTTGGCACAGATTTATTACCAATTATTCTCAAAGTTAGGCAGAAGAATTAGTACAACCTGGGAACACACTACAATAATAATTCGAAGAAATCACAGGTGAATTTTTGCTATTTCTATCATTGTAAGTTTTCACCATATCTTATGAATATACACTGCCGATTTTTCCATATTTATCACTCACTCAATTATACTTGTACTCGGGATAAATGCATAAATCCCCCAGTCTATTTCGATGTTACGTAACCTCCAGTTTGGCCACACCCCTTTATTGCTGTCATGTTACACACACACACACACACACACACATATATATATATATATATATATATATATATATATATATATATATATATATAGTATATATATATATATATATACATATATAGATATATCTATCTATATATATATATATATATTATATATATATATATATATATATATTAGATATGAGCCAGTCATAAAGAGGGCGTGGCCAAACTGGAGATTAGGTAACTTCGAAGAATATATATATATATATATATATATATATATATATATATATATATATATATATATATATTGCTACTTTTAAAATGCATATATCTCTTCTGTGACTGTATAAAATGTTATGTAGAATTGTGCAACATTTTTTCAGATTCCTAGATAGCTTAGAGATAGGATGTTTTAAATGTGTGTTCAGATTTCGCATAACATAATATTGTAAAAGAATATATATATAACGTAGAATGTAAAAAGAGAGAGATTTTCTTTGTCCATTCGAAACTATGATTGTGTCCCTATTATGTCAGCATTGTGAGATTAGAGGAACTGCAAGATCCATTTGCATTCCTAATCTGTCAACACGTTTGATAAGCAACCTCGAATCTTCATTTGTGTTTTGAGAATCTGTCATCATGTGTGATAAGGGTTTCTGCTTCGGTCGATCGAGTAGAGTACGTGTCTTTTCTTTTTTAACAGACTGGTCTCATACGTGTATGTCTTTGTCAAAGCCACGTGCAGGTTACACATTTTGTGAGTAAATTTGCGTAAGATTTTGAAGCTTCTAGAAGAATTATTGAGCCAAAAACGTTTTGTGTCATATCCCCTGTCCAGCTTCCGAGAGGAAGAGATTTCATTACATCCTAGATACTCAAGGCGTTAACATCTCTCTCTCTCTCTCTCTCTCTCTCTCTCTCTCTCTCCCTCGACATCCTTGAGATTATATTAGCGTAATGTAAATTGGTCACTCGTAACTTGAGGATTTCATATTTGATATTTCTTAGAGTTTATTTAGTGTTATATAGTATTTTTGTGGAATCTGAACAAACATTGTTTCGTAACGGTGCCTGGTTTTTGTGAAAGTGAATTTTTTTGAAGGAAGAAGTTGGTATACTAAGGTAAAGTGTGTTATATTTTTATTAGTTGCAACTAATATCTAATGGTTATGATGGTTTGGTAAGAAACTAATAACGGATAGGAACCGTGGTTAACTAATAACTAATAACAGAGGGTTACAAAGGTTTGGTAAAAACTGATGGTTAAAATGTTTTGAGTGAAAAGATATACACTTTTACCCATTGCAAATTTTTGTGTTTTGTGTTTGTTTCGTTTTGTGCATTTTTTTCATTTTCTTGTTGAAGTGTGCCTTTTTATTTTGATACTGTCCACATTTTTCTGTATTTACATTTGCATTCACAATTTAATTGACTTAGTTATTTTCATTGCTTAATCATTGCACATTTAATTAAATTTAACACTTGTGAATTAATTTGCATTTACTTAGAATTCTTTTCAAGTTTTATTATTGTTTAGCACTTGTGAATTAATTTCAAATTTTCAATTATTGTCTAACACTTTTGAATTTCAATTGAATTAATTTTCTTGAATTTTGTGATAAATTAATTTTGATTTAATTTTACTTAATTTAATTCAAGAATTAATTAAACTTTACTTTGTTTTCAAGTAACAGTAATTTTCCCTGATGTTGTGAATTTCACTTATAAACTTTGAGTTTAATAATAAATTTTTGTATTTAAAATTTTTATAAGTATTTCATTTCTAACCAGTATATTTGCATTTGATTATATTGATGATAGGTAGAAACATAGAGTGGTAATTGATCGGCTTTCCTTCAATTTACTTGAAGTGACTTAGAACCAGGGAAGTACTTAGACTTCTGAAATCAGGGAAATACTTAGACTTTAAAAGTTGTTGATGGAGTGATGCCCTTTGATTAATTTAATTACTTACAAGATTACCTCACACCTGTTTTGATGAACTTAGTCTGATTTTCTGCAATATTGGTAAGTTGTTAAGGGATCACTGTTGCCTTTAGAGTATTCAGTCGTTTAATACCTGTGATGAGAGTTCAGGTGTCTGGCTTTTGTGAGGTAACAATAAATGAATGGTAAGCGTAGTAACCAGATACTTGGCACTTCGTAATAATATATATATATATATATATATTATATATATATATATAAAGGTATAAGCCACGAAGAAAAAATAAACAACGGAGTTGCTACAAGATCTTTCGACTCAACGTCCAGTTTATCTGCTGTGTAGGACGTTGAGTCGAAAGATCTTGGAGAAACTCCGTTGTTTATTTTTCCTTCGTGGCTTATACCTTTATTTATGGATTTATCACGTTCCAAACTTTCGTGATTCAGTTATACATATATATGTGTGCGTGTGTGTATATACATGTGTGTGAGGATAATCCTTGTTTGCATTTTCAAGAAGCTAGCTATAGCAATATGGTAAGTAATCAAATAAACAAATAACACTATACAGTGTAATAATGGTATGACGAAGACTAATTTATCATAATAACTGATTAATATCCTTTATCCAACAGGATTCTGTTTATTTATTTATTGTCCCTGGTAGGCACGATGTGTTTAGAGGTTAGGGTAAACTAGCGACAAAACGAACCTGTTGAAAAATGTTATACAGCAAAAAATACATAAACAACTAGGAAAAGCTAGTTTATAAACTGGGAAAGCTAAATAAGGCAAGATGTACCAGCAGATCTTCAGCCCAGTCTACACACTATGAGTAAACATAATAATTCATGGTGAAATGGCGTCTTCAACATGTGGACTTGCAGGCAGCTAGTCCCATTGTAACACGTAATCTTCGTTATGCAACAAACGATACCTAGGGACCATCCCTCATCTTGCATCCCAGTACAAGTCCCCTAGACACCCTACACAACGGAGAACCTCCTCCCTCTATAGCATCTTATTAACGCGATAAAACAATAAAGAAAACAAAATTCGTTAGCCTTTGACATAGCATTCAAAGTAGGTGGTGGATGCCGTCTAGTGGTTGCACAAACTAATGATAAAACAACTCTGATCTCTTACTTTTTTTAAAATACTTGGCAACTTCTAGCGTGGTGTTCAAAGTCAATAAAGGGTGTCTGATATACTTTACCGTTTATACCAAAAACTTAAATAATTTAAATAGAGACGGCATAACATTGTTTGATCTGTATTTGTATGGTGCTGCATTAAAAGGAACCGACAGTCTTAAAAAAAAACACAAAATATAATACTGTTGATGTTATGAAAGACGATCAAGTTTAAGAAGAGAGAGAGTGGGAGAGAGAGAGAGAGGAGAGAGAGAGAGAGAAAAACGAGAGAGAGAGAGAGAGAGAGATAAAGAAGAAGAGGAGAGGAGAAAGGAAGAGATGAGAGAGAGGTCCAATTTCAAGTGATTACCTCTGCCTCTGGCTCCTCAAGTACTCTCACCCAACTTGACAAATTCTCACCCTCCTCTGCTTTAGAATAAATTTGGGTAATGTTTCGACTGTACATCTAAAGCCAATTAACTGTACATTTTACATAAATTCATTAGACATAATAGCAATAGTAATTATAACACATGCAAAGAGCACATATCCAGCTGGGTAGTAGAGGGACCTGCGTCACATATGTGGGATATGCCGCAAACGCTGTTCGATTTATACAGACACACACACACACACACAGACACACACACACACACACACATATATATATATATATATATATACTATATATATATAATATATATAGATATATATATATTATACATTTATATATAATGTGTGTTAGATGCTCCATTGTCCTTCAGATTTACTTTTGGAAGCACTCCCATCGAACCTTTATATATATATATATATATATATATATATATAATATATTATATATATATATATATGACTGGTAAAAATGTTCTGTAACAACAGAATTCCATCTAATAAAAGGAGCCCATAAAAACACAAAAATGTAGAGAGAAAAGTACTATATTTCAGAGACTGCTGTCTCTCTCTTCAGGTATATGAATGAGAAAAGTTTACAGAAAAGATGGTATTTATACCAAGAGATTCGTCCACAAGTAAGCCAATTTAGGTCACCCCCGCTGATAATCTTCCTTTAATCTTCTTAAGCGTTGGTTGAATGAACACTGCGTCGACGATATCTGATATCCAATTCCCGTTTTGAGAATGTTCATTACCTGCTTCTCTTTTGTTTTATTAAGGCCGATTCCATCATTTGACTCTTGTACCGGCAGTTGCTGCTATAAATTACATGTGACATATTCCAGTTTATTCTATGGTTATGTTCATTTATATGGTTGAAAATAGCCGAGTTCTGTTGTCCATACCTAACTGACCGTTTGTGTTGTATTAATCTCTGGGGAAGTGATTTACCTGTAAATCCGATGTAAGATTGGTCACAGTCCTGGCATCTTTAAAGTATCCTGACCATATAATTGAGAAAGCAATTCAAAAAGCAAACGTAATTTTCTACCGACCCCCTAAAGACAAGACCAGAGACACACCCAACAATAAAATAAAAATTCCCCACCTGGAGACGATTAAGAGAGTAACTCACACCCTTGGGAAATCCAACCCTTTTGCATTTTACCTACCAAATACCTTAGCCAAATCCCTGATTAACGTCCAACAAAAGACATCTCCCAAAGACTCTGGGGTATATGAAGATCCCATGCCAGGACTGTGACCAATCTTACATCGGATTTACAGGTAAACTCACTTCCCCAGAGATTAATACAACACAAACGGTCAGTTAGGTATGGACAACAGAACTCGGCTATTTTCAACCATATAAATGAACATAACCATAGAATAAACTGGAATATGTCACGTGTAATTTATAGCAGCAACTGCCGGTACAAGAGTCAAATGATGGAATCGGCCTTAATAAAAGAGAAGCAGGTAATGAACATCTCAAAAGGGAATTGGATATCAGATATCGTCGACGCAGTGTTCATTCAACCAACGCTTAAGAAGATTAAAGGAAGATTATCAGCGGGGTGACCTAAATTGGCTTACTTGTGGACGAATCTCTTGGTATAAATACCATCTTTTCTGTAAACTTTTTTCTCATTCATATACCTGAAGAGAGACAGCAGTCTCTGAAATATAGTACTTTTCTCTCTACATTTTTGGTGTTTTTATGGGCTCCTTTTATTAGATATATATATATATATATAGATATATATATATATATATATATATATATATATATATATATATAAGATCTTTTAACTTTTTGGTGGCATAGCTTTTTAACAAAAATCTTTATATTCCTAAAAAAAAAATTTCACAAGCACTTGAAGGTTCATCTCCCAACACGCTTTTTTTTTTAACTTTTTACTTCATATTAGTAATTTGCCGCATGTAACTAGTCTGGAAATTCCGTTCGTTGAATAAAAGAGCATGTTTTACCGTATTGTCAATTCACGAGTAAACTAACGCATTGTTTTCGGTTCCACAGCTTCCACTGTAGGGTCATTTAATTTCATACTTGAGTTTTAATTTGCCTGTAACAGTTTACTCCATCAAACTGAACACTTTATTTTCCATATATTCGCTCATGGATTCTATTTTCGTCATGTAACCGCTTACTTTATAGTCCCCACGGCTGCGTGAGGCAACGCGGCAGCTATTTTTAAGCTGAAGAAGCGCTACCAACGAATTTTTCTGACACATGACAGCAACATCATCTGATGTTGATGCCCGCTGTCTGAAATACTATGCGAATACACATACGATACGTACCTCTACACACCCAAACTCGTGAATTCAAATTCAAATTAAAAAAAAATTATTGACAAAAAAAGGCGTCAAAAGGAGTTGTTAGTCTTGCTAGACAGCCCACTCAAAAAATCAATGACGTTACGACCAGTTTTAACAAATGAAAAGGCTTTCTACATAAATTTCGAAATTACAAAAAGTGAATGAACACAAACAAGTCAGTAATGATTGTTAATGTTAACAGTAATGATCGTTATTGTTAACGGCAATTTAAGTAATGGCTCCACCTTCGAACAGTTCAAGGCAACGAACTTCCGATTGGTGTATTAGATTTTTTTTAAAGCCTAAGACGCTTTTTATCACATGTAACTTGAAAGCTGTTAATCGTCAACTTGAATTCTTTGTGCATATTTTGCATTTTCAATATCATCGTATATAACTAACAAAAATGTTAAGAAGCTCCCAGTTTAACCATCGAGGTTACTCATATTCATCCTTATGACTGCATTTTTAAACAAATGAAATAAACTTTCAATCGATCTTAGATAATAATTTATTATTGATGTCAAATAACAATATGATATCATCTTTAAGGAATTTATCCACAAATTAACTGTTCAGTTGTTTAGGTAAAGTATATAAGCATAAATTTGTAAAGCCAAAACCATCAGGGGCAGAAATCACAGTTAAAATATTGTCCTTGTGAAGCTGGTTAACAGTACTGTATTGAAAACGAAAACACAAACAAAGGAAATAAAAACTTCTTAAAAACATGCAGGTTATGCAGGCAAGCTCCCTATACTATAGTCCACATAGAACGTAATCTTGCGAATGCAATAAACGATAAGTACGTACTTGACTTCATGCCCCCTTACGTCCCAGCATAAGTTATTTAGGTATACATTCTAAAAGGTCGAAACTTCCTCACCTTGGAGCACCCCAATTCGGAAAAAAAAAACTTTCTAACTCTTGACTTTGCGTTTAAAGTAGGAAATGGATGCCCTCTGGTGGCTGCACAATTAAATAGTGTTCAAGGAGAAAAAATAATAATAAACTTGACGTTTCACTTTCTAATTTGTGGTAACTCTGGCAGGGAGAATGAAGTATTTTTTTATTGCTATCTAGTTTTTGTACAAAGAAATAAAAAACTCTCTTAGAATAGAATAAAACTTGAGGTATGGTTTCTTACACTAGGAAAAATAAACGTGACCCTAAAAGCAATTGATTTTATACCGTGACAACCATTTTACCATTGATACTGAAAACATTTCTGCACTTTTTAAAATTTTTGCAGAATGAGGAACATGACTAATTCGTAAAAATGGGCACATTTTAATGGAGGCCTGTCGATTTCTTTTTCATATAAATTGCATAGCAACGATCCATATACGGCAAAACGAATGCTTCCTACAATTTTAGTCACTTTAGATGATAGTAAAATGATTTGTTATTGATATCGCTTATAAGTTCATCTGTCTTTTTCTTATATGCCGTCACCAACTATAATAAGACTAAATTGTAATGAACTAAAATACTTAATATACGAATTTTAAAAATGCTTCGTTTGTTTTATATGGTTAATCTTTATGATAATTATGATATACATAGGTTTACCACCTAACTGGATAACCCTGACCCAATCACAGAATAATTTTAAGCCTCACATGCATATATATATATATATATATATATATATATATATATATATATATATATATATATATTATAAGCCCATTTCTACAAATGTATTAAATCCCACGTATACAGTCCAGTCCTGGCTGGTCTATCCCCCTCCTCAATGACCTCGCAACGAGAGACGAAAATGGAGTTTTCTTATGACGCGGGAGTGAGGGTGTTTGCCAAGAACCTTGAAAAAAGAATGAAAGTTCTAAATAATTAACGGTTTAGGCACTACACATTGCTATATATTAATTTAGTCATTTTATGTAACCTACGGTTTTACAAAGTATTAGGCCCTCATTTTTATATATTTGATACATCACCATAATTTCAGGGACGTATGAATAATTTCTTAAATTCGCAATAACTGGTCATACAAACGGGAATTCACTATAATACTATTTACATGTATTTGATCATGCAACAAATAAACCTCCCCCCCCTCAAGGTCACCAGTTGATAGCGTAGCGGGAATATTTTATCTTGGAATCAGTCATTAACTCCGGTATATTGCAATGATTAACTACACAAAAATGCATCAGTTGCAGAGAGAGAGAGAGAGAGAGAGAGAGAGAGAGAGAGAGAGAGAGAGAGAGAGAGAGAGAGAGAGAGAGAGAGCATAACATTATGCTCGTAGCTTAATTTACCGTCGATGGTTATAAGTGGAGTGACTGAAGTCACACCGTCGCTTATTCAGTGGAGTGACCATTCATAAATATTCTGCTATCCGGAAACAGGAGTGCACTTTTTGTATTTTTTAAGTAAATGTAAATAAATGTGCCAATTATATTTTTGTTATTCTGTTCACGATCAAAAGTTTGAAATTGGCATACTTTCTTGACCTGTCAAGCAGCCTAACCTTAATACTTAAAAAGGTAGGTCAAATGTGTAGGGTTACACCACTTAATCTCACACTCTCAGATATTTGCGCGATCCTCGGCTGTTGCTCATAAAGTGTCATCGATTATATACAATTGTGTTATTTTGGAACTAATCTTGGCCATCTAATAAGAACATTTAGTGGTTGTTACGCTTTATCAGCTGGTTAGGAGGATTATCTTTAAAGCTCCCGCTTACTCGTGACTTTGACGTCATTAGTGTCACAACCCAGTGTTTACCAAAAGTATAAGTAACACAAAGATCATAAGTACAAGTAACGGATACTATATCAGAAGAGAGATTCAACGCAGGACCAAATCAGCGTTCCATTTTCGATGCTCTTTTGTTTTAAGTCATCCCGGATTGTGCAATATTTTTGTTGAATTCCTCCGTCTATAGTGGAGACGAATGATTCAGGACCAGGGAAGGCCGTAGCAATCATGTCTTCGACATCGGCGTTACAGGTAATTCTGGAGTGAATTCTCATTCAACCATTAAAGAAGCACATATCTGTGTACCAAGTAAGGTGCAAGAATTTATGAGGGCCAAACAAAATGTCCTGAGGACTGCCTGCGAGGGCCACTTTCTTCGTGTCTGGGCCCTCGGCTATTCCTGGCCTGTTATCTTTCTGCATTTTTTTTATTTGTTTTGCCAGGCTTACGTCAGTGATGCCCGTGTTTAAACATTTATAGGGGTAGGAATTCATTGAAGATACCCTTATGATGATATACAAATTGTCTGTTGTCCTCTGTTACCTTTTGTCAATGACGGCCCACAACCAGGTAGTAGGCTAGTACCTATGTTAGGCTAGGCCGTCATAAATGTCCTAACGTCATACACGTATCTGATAAATTAACAGTTTTACGGTGTCAAAAACTTTATTCCAATAACACACACAAGATTCTAGTAAGCTAACTACTGCATATGAACTTACTGAATAACAGGTATCCTTTTGGAACACTGCAGTCTCATTTTGAAACTAGGCTAGGTACCTACTTCTAGTATCTCGAAAATTAACAAAGGTAATAAAAATGGTGCATAAAGAGTTAAAATATTGGTACCTTTCGTTCATAAAACCTACAACTTTCTGCTTAATTTTTGGACTGACATCAATTAGGGTAGAACATCACAGCAGGCCAAGCAGGCCACCTACAATCAATGCAAGCCACCCTCCGAAAAAGTACATTATAACGCGTCCTGACACCCGAGATGGGCATCAGTCGCGACTTGTTGTTGGTGAGAAACGGAGCTAAAGACCTCTACTCTCCTTTCGAAGTAAGTATTTTCTCCAAAGTTAGAAATTAAGGCCAAATTTTAAGATTTAAACAGAGGTACTGAAAATGGCGCCCCCCACGGCAGTGGAAATCTCACCAAAACAAAAGCTTTAGAAATTTTACTTACAACTAAAAATGTTTCGAAGATTGACGCCATCTCGATGTTTACGGAGTCAAGCGCTTGTGTCAACAAACTTTCCATTTCCTGTGATAAATCCGCACACCACTTGTACCCACAGACGCTGGAGCACTTTTATCACAACAATCGAAACACGATTTCTCACCAACAACAAGCCAGGCGTAAACAGCTGTTTGGGTAGAAGATGACGAGAAGCGTGCTCTTAGGCTAATTTTTAATAAGTAGTAAAACCATCAATATTTTACATATTTATGATGATTAATTTGAAAATATTCGTTATTGATAAAGTAACTCGACTCTGACTCAAATTTAAGTAATTATTTTTCTGAATTAGAACGTTCTTTCAAGTTCTGTATTATGACGTCACGACATCTTGACTTTCGTACCTATTGTAAATAATTGCTATACTCAACTGTCATTGCAGAACAGTTACCAGTTATTCATGCAGATTGTTATCAGCTATACATGTAATTGTTATAATCGTAATGCGCATATATATCTTTATTATTTACTTTTTTGGATATATGAAGATGTTTTACTGCTGGATTATCGCCGTAGTGTGACGCAATCGTTTCGGTCCATGGGCCTCTGTCTGTTTTCGCACCATAAGAAATTATGGGGCCGAATTTGCAATGACCAGAAAGTCGTTTAAAAGAGGAAAGTTCCAGAAAGTCGTTAAAAGAGGGAAATTAGCATTGAGGGGCATATGTTTTGACTGAGAAAAATACAAATTTATTCAATAGCTAGCTTGTAAAAAATACTTGGTTATAAAAACTTGATTGACAACTAAGCAGCATGTCTACTATGGGTTTCAGAGACAGTGCAAGCACGTTTTTGGGCAATACCTATTTCTGTAACGAACACTCTTAACAGAACGAGATTTTGCTATAGTGCATTACACCCAGTGCCGTAATTTATAAGGGTATCGTGAATCACTAATCGTAAAGAATAACGACACTTGTTCCTTTCCTTGTACCAAGAGACAAAAACTCCATTATGCAGAAATGGATACGAACAGCGTATAAAGCTCCACCTACCCTCTCCCCACCCCCCCCCCCCCCCTCCACCGCCATCCCTTTCTTCTTCGTTCCCTCCGCCTCTCTCTCTCTCTCTCTCTCTCTCTCTCTCTCTCTCTCTCTCTCTCTCTCTCTCTCTCTCTCTCTCTGTTGCCATTCGGCATGTGTTGACCCTCCAAACTGGGTATAAGAACTACACACAAAACGTTGAAATTGGTGAAATTAGGCTATGTATTGGAAGTATATATCATAAATATTAAAGCAATTTTATCATTATTGCATTACTATGACAACTAGAATTCATGAAAACAGTTTATAACCTGTTAAGCGTCACCCACGTAATAATACGTTTACCGCGATCTACTCGGTAGCGCCTTCAACGGGATATTACGTTCAAGACTTTAACTGTGCTTGTCAAGCCGTCAGCCCCGTAATAATACGTTTACTCGTAGAGAAAGTGTAGGAACATCATTTGGTAACACTCTCAGCACATGGGAAACTTATTTCCAGCCTGGCAACTCTTTCTTGGTGGTCGCTTATGCTAGAAAACTGCCTGTCCCTGTTGGTTTTCTTTCAATACGCTTCGGGCGTTTATCGAGGACAAATTGGATTTCGCGTCTTTCACAATGAATGTCCCAAAGAGGAGGCATATTTCTTCAGGTGAGATCAATCAAATACTAGATGAGGAGTGTGATATTGATAACCTATTTGATGATGAGAGCTCTAGTTCTGAATCCTCCAGTGATGATACAAACTTTTCTTCCAATTGCAGGTGAAGTGAAGATGACTTTTCTTTGCCGAGTGACTGGACTCCGAGAGAGAGAGAGAGACCGAGAGAGAGAGAGAGAGAGACCGAGAGAGAAGAGAGAGAGAGAGAGAGAGAGAATTTCCTACAGTTAATTACAGTATGAATAACAAGCATAAAAATCAATATTAACTTTGAAAAACTATCATCAGTGCTATGATCGCTGATTACAAAAAAAGCGTGACGGTAACGTTAGCAGCGAGCTCATCAGGGCGACGCTTAACAGGATAATAATGGAACGGCGTATGTGTGGGAAAGCCCTCCACTAATGTGGGCATACTATGATTTTGCCATTCTTAGCATGCAAACATTAAAAAGCATGCAAACATTAAAGGTTACATTTATTTCTGGCATACGATTATTAAAGAAATTCAAAATCCAAAATACTAATAAAGACTGAAATCAATGAAAAGTGCTAGCAAAAACAAAAAAGCAAAAAAAAAAAAAACGTAGTCGTTCCTCTGCACTTTTCCGTATTCGTTCCTCTATGGTTTTCGGCAGCCAGATGTACGAAAACGTTAGAAACATTTGATTTTATCTACTTTAGAAATATCTGTAATTTTTCGGGGTAATTTGGTTGCTATATTAAATCAAAATTTTTAAATAAAGTAAATTTAAACTAAATAACGAGTAAAGTAAACAGTTTAGGGAATAAAACTTTGCAGTTTCGTCGTCTGTCGTCGTCTGCTGTTCGAAATTGTGTTTATGGCGCGCGCGCTTAGAAACCAGGAACAGCAATGGGTTTAAAGTGCAATGTGGAGTGAACTGAGACCAAAATGTGTATAATAACAATCAAATAAGCACTGTGGAGTTTCAGTTGTGATGGCAGTAAGGATACCGCCGATTACAAGGTAAGAATGAATTCAGTTCCAACCATAACCCCGGGAATAACAAGTTTCATACTTTCACTAATATAGGCAACAAAATGTTGTTTTATTGTGCTGATTACAACTGCAATCTTGAGTAAGATCAATAAACGTTACATACATACGCTAACATTGTTCAAATGAGTGCTGGGAAGGCTGGGGAAAGATGGTGGCCGTCACTGATGAGAACCGTCCATGCAAAACGTAGCCGCCATATTGGATTTCAAAACTGCCTTGAAAACATATTTTACGAAGAGCTCACATGCTTATTTTAGTTCGTATGGGGCTTTCATATATCACAATATGTTGACGAAACTTCAGTCTTTTAAATGGTATGCTTAGAGTTGCAATTGTATTCATGTTTCACCAATTAAATATAGAGTGAATAAGACCCGTCTACCGTGATGAGGGTTGGCCTGTCGTGATGTTTCCCCCTATCAGTGCTAGCCTGTTCACAAAAAAAATGCGTTTATGGCATATCCTCTGTAAAGTTTTTTAGATGACATCATTCGATGTCATGTCATCAGAATGACACGCCTTTACCAATTAGCCTATGTTACTCTGCAAGTACCTTAGGTCTCAACTTTTGTCAAAGCCACAGGTCTTTGCAGTCAAGCCCCGCCCACTGCACACCAGTCATTAACCAGCTCTCGGAAGGGGAATGACATCATGCTAGTAAACGGTCCAAATGATTACCAGCACAGATTTGAGTTCTCGGGATTGTGGAGATGCAGTTGATATCTAGTATGATAAGAGTGATATAGGCTACATATTAAGTTATATAGGGTAAAAAACCGCATGGTACAGGGGTGGACCATGTACGATCAATGTGTACAACCCCAAAAAAAGTACATTATAACGCGTCCTGACATCGGAGATGGGCATCAGACGTGACTTGTTGTTGGTGAGAAACGGAGCTAAAGACCTCTACTCCGGTGTCAGGACGCGTTATAATGTACTTTTCTTGGGGTTGTATACATTGATTGTACATGGTCCACCCCTGTACCATGCGGTTTTTTACCCTAATGTCATTATGAAGGTCCTTGACCATTCTATCTATGCACCTTTTTTATTTCTTAAATAGACAAGCATCTTGTGGTTCTGCTTAGGTCACATTAATTTTAGTGAAGCAGAGAGTTATGGGTACTGCCAGTTCTGACATTAGGGAATTAACAAATCATAATGCTGCATGACAAATATTAATATTGTGAGATTGGGCCTGCATTTAAATTTCTTATATTTCGAGGCAATGAGAGGACAGAGGTCTACACTCAAATTTTTATATTTTGAGACAGGGCATAGGCCTACACTTCAATTTCTTGTCATAAACAGTTTTCTATTTGTAGCCTATATGTTGGAAATAGGGTAGCTTTTAGTTACTGTAGCTTTGACCCCACAATATGAAATGTATGTGCATACTGTGGAATGTACACATAAGCACATGCATAGTGTACACATGTTGATGACCATAGTAAACACATACGTGTATGCATAGTGTACACATGTTGATGACCATAGTAATTATAACACCACACATACCAGAGAATAAAAGTGAAACTTGTGGGCATGTAGCCAGTGGCACGCATAGACCAATGATAGTGGCTGTCTCAGCCTGCTACACAACTATCAAATCGCAGTTAATAAATTATATAGAAAATATATTTCAAAAAGGGCCTAACAAGTTTTATTACTGGAATGATTTAAATATAAGGCTGCTGTGGCATTTTTGTGAAAATGAAGGCTATGGTAGGAAGGCATAAGATAAATAATGAAATAAGAAAAAACAAATGATAGATGTAAATGACATGTATTAGATAGATGTAAAAGACATGCACACATTTCAGAGGTTGTTAGTGTCAGGAGAAAAGGTATCAGTTATCTCCACACTTCAATATAAACCTTGTTCTGAGAAGACATGATCACCAGTTTAAGCATTTCATTTGATAAGTTTGAGTTCAGGTTAGCCTGTATGTGCAAAATGGTTAGGGCTTTGGTTTTTCTCAACTCTTTCTGAAGGGTCAAACTGAGATGATGGTGGAGAAGAGGTGTTGTGATAGCCAGAACACTTAAATCTATTGTTCAGTGTAAAGGGAACTGCAGCCAAGCCATCAGAGGTTGCCATATTTTTCGTGTCTAGTACCAGTAAGGCTCAGATTTAAACTCCAACAGGAAGCTTGGGTTCTTTATCTTTATGAAAGGTTTGATAATATATGAAAGTTTGGTCTAATGACTGGGCTTTGAACCATTTTGTTGTACCATGATGAGAATGATGAGAATGGTTTGAAGTTATAGACCACATTTCAAGGGCCCTGCTTCTGTCCTACCTTCCAGGATGTTCCAAGCTTTGGGCAATGGTGGAAAAGATTGTGTTGCAAGTTATAGCCGACCTGTCTTTTGCTTGGGACTGTCAACTTTTCCTGGTTGAGAAGTCAACTGGGACCTTAAGACTAGTTATTGGTCTCCACTCAAATGCATTTGTGTCGTAGTCTTGGCTCAAGATGGAAATAACTCATTCTGTGATAGACTTCATCTGAAAGGGCAACTTCATACTATCAGTGGATCTGAATGATGCATATTTCTAGACACCCATCTATGAGTCTTTCATGAAATACCTGTGCCTTGTCTGTGAAGGAATTGCATACCAGTTCAAAGATATGTGCTTCAGGCTGGCAACAGCCTCTAGGGTGTATACATATGCAAGTGTTCACTTGGATGTTAGCTTGGCCCCTCTTGTGTGAGTTACGTCTTTTATATTATCGACGAGTAGGTAGTTCCGGTGGTCTCAGATGCACAGTTGCTTTCTCACACTTTGTCACCATGTGGGAATCACAATAAATTGGAAGAAGTCAGACCTCGGCCAAGCAGCAGGTACTCAACTAGGCATGCTCATGTTAAAGACTTTGAGCAGCAACTTTTTCCAATAGACACTCTTGTCAGCAAGCACAGGGAGGGGACTGCATGCCGTTCTTGTCTCAACAGGAACAACCAATGCTGCTTTTGCAGTTTGTTTTCAGTTACCTGTAGTTCTTTAAGAAGCTAGTGGCCAGGAGATGCCTTCATCAGTGTTTGTGTTAGTGGCAACTGAAGCAATATTGGTCGATCTCAAATGGCCCACCTCACCCCATGCCCTTGAGCTGAGAAGTGAGGGAGAACCTTGCTTGGTGGCTTGACGATGGAAACCTTTAAACTCAACCTCTGGAGATACTTCTGTTTTCAGATTGTATAGGAGGTTACAGGAGTCAGTGGTCCTGTTCTGAAGATTGTGACTGGGAGCATGGCATTTTTGGGTTCAGATTCAATTTGCCAGTTACTCGAGATACTATTATCTTCCCACTTAAGGCATCTCTCCTACATTAAAGGCAGTGGTTTTTATTTTGGTAGGAACAGGTACAATATTTTTAGTGTAATTTACTTTTTTCCCCAGTTGTACTAGACACTCCAAGGAGATACTTGTAGTCTAACCATCGGGCTAAGTCCTGTCTTACTTCGCAGAGAGGAAGGGATGGTATGGGGAGATCTTGTGTCAAAGACCAGAACCCCTTAAATTGCACAAATTAAAGGAGGAGGAGAAACTTCCCATGAAGAACTGGCCTCCCCTGTGATGACAGGTGATCATGTAGGGCTTTGTAACTGCGAAGCTGGTTGTCCCTGCTGTATCTGTTAGCTGTACAGATACGTATCCTTACTTGGATGAGAGATTGGACTTTTGTAGAACATTCAGCTCTCACGCTGTGACAAAATCTGAGAAGTCAGTCCTGTCCTAGAGACACTGAGACACCAGGAGAAGTACCCTGAACGAACATGTCCTAGTAGAAACCAAGGTGAAGTCAGATGAAAAACTTGGGGAGAGGTGAAAAGCATACAACAAAGATAGGCATGCTATCCCCTATGTAAAGACCTCAGGTTTGTATTTTAGGAAAAATACAACTTACTTGAAAATTTGACTTTTTATCATACTTAAAAATTTGTCGTCATTTTATTATAATCCCACCTCAATCACCTGGTTTATGGCAGGTAAGGTGGTACCCCACCTTTTGATAAGTTTCAATTATTGTTTCCAGCGCATACTGAGGAATATTACATAAAAGTGCCTGGTTTTTATATGTAGGAAAAATACAAAATTACTTTTAAAACTGCGTTTTCTCGTACATAAAATTTTTTATAGCTTTTAAATATTACTCAGATACTACATGTGCATCGTATTTAATGAATTTTTTTTTGCCTTCTGTTGTATAGTATTTTACACACTGCCTCTCAATACACTTATAATGCCAAATGTTTTTCAATCTTTCAGAAAGCTATTGAGCTTGTAACAAAAGCAACAGAGGAAGATAAAAACAAGAACTATTCTGAAGCATTACGTCTCTATGAATCTGCTGTTGAGTATTTCCTTCATGCCATGAAATGTAAGTTCTGAAGTGTTCTTTGTATTCAGTTTGTGTTGTTTCTTATTTGAAAATTTAGTCAAAGCTTGTTTATTTTACAAGAATCTGTCATTTTGGAAGAAATATTAATTTTTCTGTAGACAGTCAAAATGCAATCTGTTATGCATTTTTTAGGTAGTGAAGTTATGTACATACAGTAGCAGCTACCTAGTCCAAAATGCTAACAGAGCTACTCTATGCAATCTTGAGAGCTTGCTGGAGTATTTGACTTGGTTACTTTCTCTAAAGAGCTGATTGCGGGTAAGCTAGAAGTGCCTCGGGTAATACTATTATGCTTTAATTTCCTACCAAGTACATCAACAATATATTTTTTGGACTGCTTGATATGCTGTATATATATCTGGCTATTGTTGCAACAGAGAACTTATTTTTTTCACTAAACCCCTATATGTTACAATTGTATAGGAACCTTGGTTAGAAATTAGGGTTTACAGGAAGGATCCAGAATTGCGATAGCACGAATGATGTGCGATGTATAAAATGTAAGATATGCAGCAAACTTTCCCTTCCCTGGAACCCCCCCACCCCCCCACAAAACCTGACCCGTCTTTCTCTAATGTAACCTATGGTGCTAACTCCTTAAATAGACCAGGCTTTCCCCAGCCTAACCTGACCTAGAGGTCATAAATCATACAAGTGAAATATAGAAATTCATATCAATTTAACCTTGTACACCATGTTTTAACTGGCAAGTGGGCCATCTCTTGTCTCCCCACTAGCAAATTCCTAACCTTATGGTGGGATGGTCAGTTAGAAGGCAAATATATGTTCAGTTTGTCTCAATCTTGGTAATTCAACAAAGTTTGAATAGGCATTATCAGTAATAGGGTTTATGGTACCTCCAGTTAGATAGAAGTGGTTTGCGTTCAAGTATGTTATATATATTATTATTGGCTAGAATTGCACTTGTGTATCAATTGCTTTTAAAAGTTCATTTTAGTTTTCATATGGTATGCCTTTTAGTTACAGTGGTACCTCGACATACGAAAGGCTCAACTTACGAAAAACTCGAGATACGAAAGCAAATACGAAAAATTTTACGGCTCTACATACAAAAATTGCTCAATTTTGTACATGAACTTCCCTGACAGATATATACTTAGCTATAGTCTCCGACGTTCCCGACAGAATTTCAAATCTCGCGGCACACGCGACAGGTAGGTCAGGTGGTCTACCTTACCCGCCGCTGGGTGGCGGATGTACGAACCACTCCCGTAAGCTTGTCAGATTTTTCTCTGTCGCGGGAACGATAACAACTGTTGTCGGTTCCTCTCGATAGTTTTTCGATTCTCGCTTGCCTGGAGTTAATTTGGACTTCTTTTGGTGACGTATTCGCTTTGTTTGGCTTGGCATACGCTGATTGTGGACCGGTTTGATTTTGAGTTTGAATTTCTTTAACGATGTCTGATCTAGATTCGGTAGTTAAAACTTCGGTTTTGTTTAGGGTTTGCGTGAATGAAGGATGTAAGGTGAGGTTGCCGAAAGCTTCGGTAGACCCCCACACGGTTTGCATGAAATGCAGGGGGAATGAATGTTCTTTTGCTAACCCTTGTAGTGAGTGTAAGGGATTGAATGAAGAAGAATATAAGGCTCTCTCTTCTTATGTTAGGAAGTTGGAACGTGATAGAGTGCGTAAGGCTTCCTCTAGAAGTTCTAGCAGATCTAGAATGAGTGAGTTGGATGTGGACCCTAATAGTACTAACGTAGAATTAGAACCTTCTTCCCAAGTTGCAGCCCCGGCTCCCCGCACCGAAGCCGAAGATTCGCCTTCGGAGGCGGCAGCTCTGAAAGCCACGAATCGTTCTATGGATCAGAAGATTCGTCAGTTGGAAGGTAAGGAGAGTGTTAGTGATCAGTGCAGTGTCCCCAGTGTTGTGGAGGGTGCGTCTGACCGGCTCCTTAGTGCCTCTAGGCCTAGACCTCTTCCAGACTCCCAGTTCCAGTGGAGGAGGAAAGTCGAAAAGCCGCAGGAGGGCTAGGGAGAGCCCCCACCGGTCAGGCGTTCCCCTCGGCAGATCCTGAAGTACGCTCCCAGGCTGCCTCGGATCGCTACAAGAAGGAGCTCCTACGCCAATGCTTCTCCTCTTCGTCGTCTCCCTCTCCGAAGAGAGGTTGGAACTCCCCGGATGCGTCGCGCCCGTTGAAGAGGGCTTGGAAGGCTCCCTGCAGTCCTTTGGCTTCTAGTCCGGAGGTTTTCCCGGAAGAATCGTCGGTGGAGGCGAAGAAACCCAAGAAATCCTGTGATCGTTCTTCTTCTCGCGCTCCGCGCTCGGCGCCTGCTTCCGAGGAAGAACAAGAAGATTCTCCTACGAGAGTACTCGCTGGACTTCAAGCTCAGATCACGGCGCTAGCAGACTCTCTAGCAGTTAGATCACGTAGGAAGAAGGACGTTTCTCTTCCGATCAAGAGATCTAGGCGCCGCTCTTCGGAGGATCGTTCTCCTTCATATGGGGAGGTTTCGTATGAAGGTGGGGGCTCGCGTGAGCGCCCTCGCTCGCGTGAGCGCCCTCGCTCGCGTGAGCGCCCTCGCTCGCCTGGCTCTCTTTCGATTTCAAGGCGCCAAACATCGGTAGGACGCTCTATGGAGAAAGAAGTTTTTTCTCCAGATTGGATTCCCGCTTCCGGTAAGCGCACTGCACCTGCTCATCACGCGATTTCTTCAACTCCCTCGCGTGAGACTTCTCCTCAGCAGCCTCAAGATTCTAGAAGGCGCCCTTATACAAATAGGCGTTTTATTGTAGTGTCTTACCGAACAATTATAGAGCCGTGATTTCCACGAGCGGCAGGATACTAAATTCAAATTTAGCGCGTCGGCGTCGCCAACACTGGTGGTGATGACGTCATCTCCCTCCACTCGCGGGAGAACCAGGTACAACTGCCCAGGTGAATCCAATTCTTTTCCTGCCGGCGTCCGGTGAACATCGGTGGTCGGTGCGGTTTGGATGACTTTGCTTCGCTTTTTTTCTTGTGAAATTGATCTTCGGAATTGGTGAAGTACTCTTTTTTGGCGTTGTTGTTATTTTGCTTTTTATTTAGGCGTTGCCATGTCGGATTCTAGTCCGTCGGGAGTTAGGTTTTGCATCTCAGGATGTAAAACTAGATTATCCAAGTTAGAATATGATTCTCACACTAAATGTGTTAAGTGTAGGGGACAGGTTTGTTCAGCAGATCGAACATGTAACGAGTGTAGTGATTGGACTGATTCTCAATGGAAGTTTTTTAGTTCATACTCGGAGAAATTAGCTAAAGACAAAATTAGAAAAGCAGCGCTTAGGGAAAGTAGACTTAGCTCCGCTTCGTCTTGCGATGCTTCTGTTCCTTCTGTTTCTCCTCAAATTGTTATGTCTCCTTTAACTACACCTCCTATTCCTCCTACTAATCCCGCTTCTCCGGCTTCCCGTGTAGTTTCTTCCGACACCATTGCCAGTCTGGAATCGAGGCTAGATCAGAAATTTTCGGTACTAGCGAATACGGTTTTGCAACTTGGTAATTCAGTTAAGACGTTTTGGAGAAAGCGGCTTCAGGTAAGAGTGAGTTGAGGGTGCGTCTGTCTGTCCTGACACGTCTCCTAGACAAAGGTCACTGTCCAGCTCCCCCGCACCGGGGAGAAGACATACCGGAAGTCCAAGGGAGTCGATCGGGATTTGCCCACAGACAGGCGCCTCTCTTGTTGAGCCTGTTGCGCCTCAACAGGGCTCGGTTAAGCGTTGGAAAGGTGTTGCGGTCAGACGCCTTTCGAATGATTCAAGCGATTCGTCTCCGGTCGCGCGGCGCTCTTGGCGAGATTCGCGTTTCGCGTCCCTTAAAGAGGCGTTCAGGCGCCGATTCTTCGCCTCCTCCAGTCAAGCGGTATAAGGAGACTGAGAGTAGGGTTGCGCCGCGACCATTAGCGGCCTCGTTCGTCGCCTCAATCTGTGCCTTTTTCGGCTCCATCTACTAGTAGAGATTGTGGTTTTAGCGCTGTAGCTAGCAGTTCTAAGGGTGTTTCTTTAGGCGCTTTTTCGTCTGTTACGCCTGATGCGCCTGTTTCGCCTCGAATTTCGGCGGCTACGAGCGAGGCGCAAGTAGTTTTTCCGCCTCCTGCTGAACATTTAGGCTCTTCCAAGCCTACGTTAACTGTTTTTGATTCGTCTCTGGCGCCTTTGCGCAAGCAGTTAGAGATGTTAACCAACTGGATGAATGAGTCCAAGGGTGGTTCGAAACCTTCAGATCCGGTTGTAGTTCCGTCTACTTCTTCGGCGGTATCGGAGAATGAAGAAGAAGTAGAGGAGGAGGATTCACATCACCTCTCGTGTTATTCACGTCTCCTTAGATTTCTTCTGGTATCTTATCCAGATAGATTATTTGAGAAAGCGGCCCCGCGCTCCCCAACTTCGACTTTTTTGATGAGGAGGAAAACTTCAGACCCTCTCCTCCCAAAACTTGTTCTATCTAAAGCGGTTAGACATTCGTTGAAAGAGACGGAGAAATGGATGTCTATGAAAAGAGACTTAGGGAAGGCTCTTTTTGCTTACCCTCCCTCTCTAAGTTGCTTCGTAAGAGGTATAGGTTTTATGTAACTGGGGGTAAGCTCCTTCTCTGGGAGTCTGCCTCCTCCCAGGGAGACTTCTCCAGTTTAATCGACTCCTCTAGAAGATCTGCTTTCGCCGCAGCGAAAAGTTTTCTTTACAGCGCCTGAGTTGGACCACGTTGTAAAGAATCAATTTAAACTTTTGGAAGTCTTTAGCTTCCTTGATTGGACTATTGGCGCTTTAGCGGCCAAGATCGAAGACTGTCCTTCTCTTTCTCAGGAGTTAGCGGAGGATTGGATTGGTGTTCTGTCCTGTGCGGACAAATCCATTAGGGATGGATGTGATGAGTTAGCTTCACTCATCGCCTTTGGTACACTTAAGAAAAGGCAACTTTGGTGCTCCTTTGCTTCTAAAAGGGTTACGTCCCAACAGAAGTCTGCTCTCTTGTTTGCTCCTTTTGTGAAAGATAACCTCTTTCCAGTACGATGTAGTGTTGTCAATTTCGTCTGCGCTAGATAAGAAATCTACTTCGGATTTACTGGCACAGTCTACTAAGAGACCTAAAGCTCCTGTGGAGACTGTTCCTTCGGTTTCTCCTCTGACCCAAGCGCCTTTTCGAGGGAGAAAACCCAAGCGCTTCTTTCGGCCGAAGTCGAATTTGCGACCTCAGTCTAAGGCCTCGGACAAGGTTAACAAACCTTCCAAATGAAAGCTCGGTTCTTCATGCACCAGTGGGAGCCAGGCTGGCGCTGTTTTGGGAGGAATGGGAAAACAGAGGAGCAGAAGCCTGGGTAGTGCAAGTACTCAAGTTCGGCTATCGTATTCCTCTCGTTTCACCTCCCTCGCTCTCTACCTGTGCCAATTCCATTCCAGGCATACTCTCCGGGCTCAGACAAATTTCTGGCGCTAGCCGCAGAAGTGGAAGCGCTTGTTCTCAAAGAAGCGATAGAACAGATAGAAGGGGATTTTCCTCCAGGCTTTTACAATCGCCTTTTTGTAGTTCCCAAGTCATCAGGGGGCTGGAGGCCGGTTTTGGATGTGAGCGCCCTGAACTTGCATGTCCAGAAAACAAAATTTCATATGGAGACCACTCGTCGTTCTGGAGTCCATCAGACAGGGGGATTGGATGGTCTCTCTGGACATGCAAGACGCTTATTTTCACATTCCGATACATCGCGAATCTCGGAAGTACCTGAGGTTCATGTTCGAAGGCAAGGTGTTTCAGTTTCGGGCGCTTTGCTTCGGACTAGCAACCGCTCCTCAAGTTTTCACCAGGGTTCTATCCCCGATAGGAAGCTGGTGGCTGCACATATTAGGAGTAAGAATCTCCCTCTATCTGGACGATTGGCTTCTCCGGTCGGAATCAGAGAGTCGGTGCATGAAAGACCTTGGAAACAACTCTGGATCTTGCCAGAAAGTTAGGAATTTCTGGTCAACAAACAGAAGTCCCAGTTGGTTCCATCTCAGAGCATCCTTTATTTGGGGATGATTCTGAATGCTCAAGTTTTTTCGGGCTTTTCTGTCCCCGAAGAGGGTTCAAGGCTGTCTGGAGACAGTTCAGGAGTTCTTGGACAAAAAGGTATTAAGTTGTTCTGCCAATCAGTGGATGAGGCTCCTGGGCAAATTGACGTCAGTGGAGAAATTTGTGACGTTGGGAAGACGCCCATGAGACCTCTGCAGTTTTTCCTGAGAGCCTCTTGGTGCAGGAAGACACAACCAGACTCGATTACCTTTCCTGTCACAGATCAAATAAAAGAGGACCTAAGGTGGTGGCTCTCTCGAGCAAGGTTGGAAGAAGGGTTAGATTTACGACCCATCCTCCCGAACCTACAGTTCTTTTCCGACGCATCGAACACAGGTTGGGGAGCCACTACTGGGAAATCAACGGACTTCAGGAGCTTGGTCGGAGAAGGAGAAGAAGTTCCACATAAATGTAAAGGAACTGTTAGCAATTTTCTTGGGGCTCAGACAGTTTCGCGGAGCTTAGTAGAAGGTCGAGTAGTGGCAGTGCATTCCGACAACTCCACGGCTCTCTCGTACGTGCGGAGGACAGGGGGGGACTCAGTCTTTCTCTCTGTACGAAGTAGCCAAGGATCTCCTCCTGTGGTCAAACGAAGCGAAGGTTCAGCTAGTCCCGAGATTTGTTCCGGGAAAGATGAACGTCCTGGCGGACGAGTTAAGTCGTCAACAGCAAGTGTTACCTCTCGAGTGGACTTTGGACAACAAGATTTGTCAGAAACTTTGGCGCCTTTGGGGACGACCGTCAATAGACCTGTTCGCGACATCAAGGAACAACCGTCTTCCTCTCTTTTGTTCGCCAGTCCCAGATCCTCTAGCTTGGTCGGTTGGACGCAAATGCTGTTGGATTGGTCGGGTCTGGAAGCTTATGCATTCCCTCCGTTCGGTCTAATAAGAGAGGTGCTGAACAAGTTCATGTCGCACAGCAATGTAAACGCTAACGTTAATCGCTCCCTTTTGGTTTTGGCCCAGGAACGAGTGGTTCCCGGACCTTCTCCAGTTGTTAGTAGACTTCCCCAGACTTCTTCCTCCAGAGAAGTGGCTTCTCAAACAACCTCACTTCAAGAGGTTCCACCAAAACTTGTCCGCTCTAGCTCTGACAGGGTTCAGACTGTCCGGAATCTTGTCAGAGCGAAAGGATTTTCAAGAAGAGCTGCAGAAGCTATCGCTCGTTGTAGGAGAGAGTCTTCTAACAAACTCTATCAAGGGAAGTGGAGAATCTTCAGAGAGTGGTGTAGAAGTGCTAAAGTCTCTACTTCTGCGACCTCTTTAACTTAGAAATAGCAGATTTTCTTCTATTTCTTAGGAACTCTAAGAAACTGGCTCCTTCGACGATCAGAGGATATAGAGCCATGCTCTCTTCGGTTTTTCGACATCGAGGTTTGGATATTTCCTCCAATTCAGATCTGTCGGACCTCATTAGGTCTTTCGAAACCACTAAGCTCCCGCAAGATACAGTGGCTTGAACTTAGATGTGGTGCTTAAGTTCCTCATGGGGCCACGTTTGAGCCTTTGAAGTCGGCTTCACTCAGGAACTTGACTAAGAAGGCACTCTTTCTTATTGCACTAGCTTCTGCTAAGCGTGTCATCGAATTGCACGCTATAGACAAAAGAGTCGGTTTCTCTCAAGGCAATGCTGTATTTTCGGTTTCTTTCTTTACCTTTCTAGCCAAAAATGAGAATCCTTCTAATCCTTGGCCGAGGAGTTTTGTGGTAAGGAACTTATCTGATTTGGTTGGACATGAGGAGGAGGAAAAGGCTCTCATTTGTCAAGGTCAGGCATATTAAGCAAGTATCTGTTTGCCACAAGGGTATTAGAGGACAATCTTCTAAGCTCTGGACCTCGGTTCAAAATCCCTCTCGTCCTCTTTCTAAGAATGCTATATCGTTCTTTATTAGAGAGGCTTATCAGGGGAAGCTCCCTCGCAGTCCGAGAACGACAATCTTTCCGTTCTGAGAGTTAAAGCTCACGAGGTTAGAGCAGTGGCAACTTCTTTAGCATTCAGAAAGAATTTATCTTTAGCTTCGATTCTTCAGAGCACGTTCTGGAGATCGAATTCGGTTTTTGCGAGTCATTATCTCAAAGAGATAGAAACGGTTTTCGATGAATTGTAAAACGTTAGGTCCGGTGGCGGTTTCTGGCATGGTGTTGGGAGAAACGGCACAGGGGTCGTCACCTCTATGCTAACTTTTCACCTTGAATAGGTTGTCGAGTTCAAGGGAAGCTGGGGGTACTGAGTACCTGGGATACTCACCAGTCTGTTAGGTCAGATTTTACAATGGTTGGGTATATGTGTTTTTAAATCTGGTGTTGGTGACAAATGTTTTGTATGATTGAATTTCTGGTCTTAGCCCAGGGCAAGGGCAATCTTTGTTGTTACTATCCTCCGTCAGTCAGCCTTGACTCGCTTGAAACTACGGAAGGATTCCACTCCTGTAGAGGCTAACTTTGGTCAAATTCCAATTCCTCTACATTAGTAAGAAGAGCACCGACCAGAGGCAGTAACAGTCTGCTGTAGCTCTCTTACAAGGTAAGGTACAACAGACACCTTGAGTGTTTACTGGTATTGCAATAAATGTAACCATTTAAAAATACTAGTGGTCCACTGAATCCCACCTTCCCATAAATGTGTAATCAGCTCTATAATTGTTCGGTAAGACACTACAATAAAAATGAAATTTTCATTATTAAAATGAAGTTTTATTGTATACTTACCGAACAATTTATGATTATACCCCACCCTCCTCCCCTTAGGTGGACGGACGGGCAGAAAGAATTGGATTCACCTGGGCAGTTGTACCTGGTTCTCCCGCGAGTGGAGGGAGATGACGTCATCACCACCAGTGTTGGCGACGCCGACGCGCTAAATTTGAATTAGTATCCTGCCGCTCGTGGAAATCACGGCTCTATATTGTTCGGTAAGTATACAATAAACTTCATTTTAATAATGAAAATTTCATTTCTTCTTCCAGATGTCACTCTCCTCGAGTGTCGGATCGTGACTTCTCTCCTGACAGGCATCTAGAGTCTGGTAGGAGTCCGTGTGCATGATAGGACGGCCTACTGTTAGCCGCTCCCAGCAAGGTAGGCGCCAAGAGCCTACTGCACATAGATCTCCTAGTAGGCGCTCGTCTCTTTTAAGGCGTCATACTCCTGATTATTCTCCTAGGGGCAGACAACAAGAGTCTTTCAAGCGCCCTTCTCCATGTAGGCGCTCTCCCGCTTCTAGGCGCACTTCTCCTGACCGTTTGTCTCTTGGTAGGCACCAGGAATCCCGGAAGCGCCCTTCTCCAAGTAGGCGCTTCGTTAGTTTTGAACAAAGCGCCCTTCTCCTGAATGTTACCCCTCTTGTTAGACGTCAAGAGTCTCGCAAGCAGCCTTCTCCTAGTAGGCGCATTTCGCCTTCTAGTCGAACTTCCGTTGATCGTACGCAACTGGGACAGGTATGGAGAGCCGCGCAAGCGCTCTGCTCTCGATAGGCGCTCTTCTACCTGGCAGCCGCTCGCCTCAGGATAGGCGCATAGAGTATAGTAGGCGCTCGCCTCCTCGTAAGCGCCCTGTGGATATTTCCGAGGATTCTCGGAGTAGGAGCCCTACCTCTCCTTCGGCTGAGATTCCGGATACCTCGAAGAGGGAGTCTCATCGTAGACATCCCAGATCTTCTCATCGTTCTCCAGTGGATGTGAACTCTTCTAAGAGAGGGCGTTCTCCAACCTCTCGCTCAACTCCTGCTAGGATCCCTTCGTCACCTAAGGATCTTCCGCGCTCGCCTCGACAAGACGTCCTAGAAGGTTCGGATGAGGAACCGAACACTTCTGCTGCTGTCTCTTCTTACAAGAAGCTTACAGAGCTACTTTTACAAGTTTTTGGGGATTCCCTTACTCCTACGGCTCCTCCTTCTCCTCACTCACTTTTTTAACAACGGCGAAGACAGCGAAGAGTTCTTCTTGTGTGAGGATGAAGCCAACTCTTTCAATGAAGAAGGCACTGAGGAGTTTTGGTTCCTGGATGGCTTCCAAAGAAGAAGCGGGGAAAACGATGTTCGCCTTCCTCCTTCGAAGTTATCAGGACGCGCTGGTTCTGGTACGAAACAGGAGAGCCCTTAGGATTGGGTCTACCGTCGTCGGCTGATTCGGATTTTTCGGCGCTGGTAGATTCGACAAGGAGAACTGCCCTTAACTCTGCTAAGACGACTTGGGCAATGAATGAATTGGATCATTTGCTCAAAGGTATGTTTAGAGTGCTAAAAGTATTTAACTTCCTTGATTGGTCGTTGGGAGTCTAGCCAAGAAAATTGAAGTGCCAGAGTCAATTTCGCCAGAAGATCTTATGTGTGTTTTGTCTTGTATGGACAAGTCGGTAAGAGACGGAGCGAGTGAAATCGCCTCCCTTTATGGGGCCGGGATCGTGAAGAAGAGGTCGGTTTATTGTTCCTTCTTAACGAAGTCGGTCTCCCATGCTCAGAGGTCTTCTTTGCTGTTTGCTCCTCTGTCTACGCAGTTGTTCCCGAAACATCGAGTGCAGGACATTTCGAGGTCACTTTCGGCCAAAGCCACCCAGGACCTTTTGGCACAGTCGGCAAGAAAACCTCGCCCTTCCTTCCCTACCAAGGCTAAGAAGGAAAAGGCAAGTGTTCGAGAACCCTTTCGAGGGGCATCTTCATCAAGAACCTCTACGTTTAGAGGTCGTAGACCTTCAAGAAGGTGGTAAGACTTTCGCCAAGTCTGTTAAAGCCCCCAAATAACTTGCAAGTCCTTCAAACAACGGTGGGCGCCAGACTCTTAGAGTTTGCAGAAGTCTGGGCCCAAAAAGGGGCGGATCCTTGGACCCTTTCTATTTTGAGGAGAGGTTACCTCATCCCTTTCGTCGAAAGACCTCCCTTGACGACCATCCCAAGGGAACTGACGGCCAGGTACAGAGACCCCATTTTGAATCAAGCTCTCCATCTAGCAGTAGATCAGATGCTGGAGAAGGGGGCTATCGAACTAGTGACAGACCATCATTCATCGGGCTTCTACAACCGCCTTTTCCTAGTTCCGAAGTCCTCAGGGGGATGGAGACCGGTGTTGGATGTAAGCGCCCTGAACTTCTTCGTAGAAAAGAAGAAGTTCACGATGGAAACACCTTCATCAGTGCTGGCAGCACTTCGTCCAGGGGACTGGATGGTTTCCTTGGATTTACAGGACGCTTACTTCCACGTACCGATCCATCCTTCCTCGAGGAAGTTTCTCAGATTCATGATGGGGGGGAAAATTTTTCAGTTCAGGGCTCTGTGTTTCGGCCTCTCGACGGCCCCTCAAGTGTTCACGGGGATTTTGAGGAATGTGGCTCAATGGCTTCATTTGAAAGGGGTGAGGATATCCATGTACCTCGACGATTCGGCTAATAAGGGCCAATTCAGAAGATCGTTGTTTGAAGGACTTACAAGTAACTTTAGAATTGACGAAGGCTTTGGGACTTCTCGTCAATTTCAAGAAGTCATCACTAATTCCCGAGCAAGAGTGTGTGTATCTCGGGATACAGATGAACTCTCTGAGTTTTCGGGCTTTTCCCTCGCAGGAAAGGATAGCCCGAGGATTCGAGAGAGTAACAACCTTCTTAGGGAAAGAAGTATGCACAGTGAGGGAGTGGATGAGTCTGCTGGGGACGCTCTCCTCTCTGGAGCAATTTGTTTCCCTAGGAAGGTTGCACCTGAGACCGCTCCAATTCTTTCTTCATCGGAATTGGAGTCGTCGTTCTCAGGATTTGACGTTCTCCCTGTCGTTATCCCAGGACATCAAGAAACATCTCTTATGGTGGACAGATCCCAACCTCTTTGCGAAGGGACTGTCTCTTCAATCACAGACCTCCCCCAACCTGGTGTTGTTCTCCGACGCGTCGGACATGGGGTGGGGTGCAACTCTGGGAACCAGCGAAGTGTCAGGTACCTGGGTGGGGGACCAGGTAGCCTGGCACATCAACAGAAAGGAGTTGATGGCTGTGTGGTTGGCTCTGAAGGCTTTCGAGCCCAAAGTCAGAAGATCGGTAGTGCAGGTCAACGCGGACAACACTACAGCTCTGGCATATATCAGGAAACAGGGGGGGGACGCATTCCTTCTCCCTGTACGAGACAGCAAGAGACCTTCTTCTGTGGCAGAAGAAAGAGGAATCAAGCTTCTCACCAGGTTCGTGCAGGGAGAAAGGAATGTAAGAGCAGATCTCCTCAGCAGGAAAGATCAGGTCCTTCCCACAGAGTGGACCCTTCATCTGGATGTATGCCAGAGCCTGTGGAAGTATGGGGCAGGCCACACATAGACCTCTTTGCCACGTTAAAGAACAAGAGGCTGGATCCTTACTGCTCTCCGATATCGGATCCAGAGGCAGTAGCAATAGATGCTCTTCTTCTAGACTGGAACGGACTCGACGTCTACGCGTTTCCCCCCTTCAAGATCCTGGGGCTAACCATCAAGAAGTTCGTAGAGTCCGATTCAACGAGAATGACCTTAATCGCTCCCTTTTGGCCGGCCCAAGAATGGTTCACAGAGGTATGGAATGGTTGGTGGACCTTCCAAGATCGCTCCCGCTAAGGAGCGATCTACTCAGACAACCCCACTTCGAACAGGTACCGCGGAACAAAAATGTCCTCGCTCTCAGTCTGACTGGCTTCAGACTGTCCAAAGTTTGGTCAGAGCGAAAGGCTTTTCAGCAACAGCTACTAAAGCAATCGCAAGAGCGAGGAGACCTTCCCACCACCTTGCGTGTATACCAGTCAAAGTGGGATGTCTTCAGACGTTGGTGCAAGAGGAAGAACATTTCCTCTTCCAGTACCTCTGTGACCCAAATTGCGGATTTCCTTATTTTCCTCAAAGAAGAATGTCATCTGGTTGTGTCAACTATTAAGGGATACCGCAGTATGTTGGCGGCGGTATTTCGGCATAGAGGCTTAAATATATCCGATGATAAGGACCTGCATGATCTTATTAGATCATTTGAAACCATTAAGCGTCCTCATATAGTACCGAACTGGAATCTAGACGTAGTTCTACAATTCCTTGGATCGTCTAGATTCGAACCTCCTGGCTTAGCCTCTTTCAAGGATCTGACGAAGAAGCTATCTTCCTTTTGGCCCTAGCTACAGCTAAGAGAGTGAGTGAGCTCCAAGAAGCTATTGAGGGCAATGTAGGGTTTAAGGAAGATTCTATGGTATGTTCGTTTCTTCCAAGTTTCCTTGCAAAGAATGAAAACCCATCACGCCCTTGGCCCAGGAGCTTTGAAGTTCGTAGTTTATCTTTTCTAGTAGGGGGAGAGCCCCCTGAAAGAACTCTTTTGCCCTATGAGAATTATTGATATTTCCTAAGAGGATTTTTTTGGAACAACTTAAGGCTAATCAAGATGTGCTTTGGTGCTCCGTAAAGGACCCCACTCGGCCCATGTCGAAGAATGCTCTTTCCTTTTTTCTGAGAAGCCTTATTACAGAGGCACATGTTGCCTGTAAGGAAGAACATTTTAGACTACTGAAAGTGAAAGCTCACGAGGTGAGAGCCATCGCAACTTCGCTTGCATTCAGAAAAAATATGTCTGTGCGGAACTTGATGGAGGCGACTTTTTGGAGATGCCAATCGGTTTTCGCAACCACTACCTACGTGATGTAAAAATCACATATGATAAATGCTTCGCCTTGGGTCCTTTCGTATCGGCGGATTCGGTGCTGGGGCAGGGAGCTGAAACTTATCCTGTGTAAATTTTTTATATGTTCCCTATATTTTATATTGTTGTTGTTTGGTTGTCTAAAGAAAGAGGTTGCAGGAGGCACCTCTTTTTGTCGTAATATTAACCCTTTGTACTTTGGTTAGGTGGTCTGGTTGGTTTTGGCTCCTTGCAGAGGTAGTGGTAAGGATCTGTTAGGTAAGCGGACAAGGTCCCTCTAACAGGCATCCGACTTAGGGATTTCTACCACAATAGGGGATCACATATCCCAGTGGTAGATCCGAGAGTCTTTCAGCATCAGGTCACGTCCTAGCTGTAGCTCTCCAGGCAATGCAGACTCAGAGATAGTATCTATGAAGTCTTCATCCTGAAAAGGTGAGAACCAAGGTTTTTATATCCTACAACATTAGTTGTTTCCCGTCTTACCTGTATTATTGAGCTGTCTCTTACCCTCCACCAAGGGTGCCAATCAGCTAAGTATATATCTGTCAGGGAAGTTCATGTACAAAAATGATATTGTTAAACTACAATAAAGTTTTGTACATATCTTACCCTGGCAGGATCTAATGCCGATTAATGGCCCACCCAGCCTCCCCATCAGGAGACAGGTGGAAGAGAAAAATCTGACAAGCTTACGGGAGTGGTTCGTACAATCCCCGCCCACCCAGCGGCGGGTAAGGTAGACCACCTGACCTACCTGTCGCGTGTGCCGCGAGATTTGAAATTCTGTCGGGAACGTCGGAGACTATAGCTAAGTATATATCTGCCAGGTAAGTATGTACAAAACTTTATTGTAGTTTAACAATATCATGTTACGAAAGGTTGTTGCTGTAAAGTCCCGAGATTCGCCTGGACCACCAAGAACTATTTTAAAACTAGCGCCCCGCCAACTGAGTAAACTCGCCACCATCCTCCCGCTCTCCCATTGGTTCCTGATGCTAGTCACCCCATTAGATCCTGCTCTCCTATTGGTCAGCATCTACCCCTTGTGCTTTATGTATTCTATTGGTAAAAGGATGCTGTAAATTGAAAAACTTACTCATGCAATACATTTAATAAAAAAAAAACATTAGGTAAAGATAGAATAAAGAATAGAAATGAATGGTTATTATACTGTTTGGTAATTTCAGTAGTTGAAGAGAGATAATGAAAATTTATGGCTTACTGTGTACTAGGAAAAGTGATTGCTTGGCGATCGTTCGGTACTCGTAAGTGCTGGATGTAAACAGAAGTTTGGAATCTTTTTTTTTGTTTGTTTGTTTATTATAGTTAATGGTTACTTAATAATTATTTGAAATGAGTACATGCAATACATTTAATAAAAAAAATTGTGAATTAGATATCATAAAATATAAAATAAATCAGACTGCTATCATCGAGGCCAAATATGCTAAAATCCTAATATATGCAGTAAAAATGGGTTTGAGCATTACATGCAGTTGAATATTACTCAAGTATGTACGTACAGTATTTTGCCTCTTTGGAGTCATATTTCTAACGTCGGATCGGCGTCATGACCCTAGAACGTGTTGTAGGCCTGGAAATATAATTTACTGGGGTGTTTTTGTAGGGCTTGGAACAGATTAGGCATTTTACATGTAAAATGCGGTTCAAGATACGAAAAACTCATGATTTGAAGGCCGCCTTGGAACGGATTAATTTCATATCTCGAGGTACCACTGTACAACAAAATTTGCAAGCAGGAAGGGAGATGAACAAATCCACTGTGACATTACAGTAGTATGACAGTTAAATTCTTTTTTTTTTGTACATGAAAACTTACCCAGCAGATATATACTTAGCTATAGACTCGGTCGTCCCGACAGAATTTCAAAACTCCCGGCACACGCGACAGGTAGGTCAGGTGATCCACCATTCCCGCCGCTGGGTGGTGGGATCTGGAACCATTCCCGTTTTCTAAGTCATAATTTCTCTGTCGGTTGAACGGACAACACCTATTGTTCGTTCCTCCATCTTGGATTTCAACTCGTTTGCCGAGAATTTGGATTGGTTTTTTGGTGACGTATTCTGTTTTTTCTCTGGCTTGGCATACGCTTATTGTGGACTGTTTTTCGACTTTGGTATTGGCTACTCTTTCACGATGTCTGACGCTAAGGCTTCACCTATGTTTAGAGTTTGTAGTAGGGAAGGTTGCAAGGTTAGGCTACCGAAATCGGCGGTAGATCCTCATAATGTTTGCGCTAAATGCAGAGAGAATGAATGTTCTTTTAATAACACCTGTATTGAGTGCGAAAACCTAACAGAGCTTGAATGGAAGGAGTTATCTTCATATGTTAGGAAGCTTGAGAGAGATAGAGTAAGGAAAGCTTCAGCTAGGTCATCTAGTAGATCTTGTTCTCTAGAACAAGAAGTTGTTAACTCTCCTACTACTAACGATTTTCCCTTAGCCACAGCTGCTTCTCCCTGTACTGAATCCAAAGATTCTTCTTCAGAAAGGGAAAATGTGAAAGCTTCTATCAAGAAACTACAAGCTCAGTTACGAGCTCTAAATGAAGGTAAGAGTGGTGATAGTGATTTACACAGTGTCCCCAGTGCAGTGGAGGGGGGCGTCTGACTGGTTCCTCATTGCTCCTAGGCCTAGACCTCTTCCAAACTCCCAGGACCAGGGGAGGAGGAATGTTGAAAGCCGCAGGGAGGATGCAGAACATCCCCAACGGTCAGGCGTCCCTTCGGCAGATCCTGTTGTAAAGTCCCAGGCTGCCTTGGATAGCCGCAGAAAAGGCATCCTAAGGGAGTGTTTTTCGTCTGAACTCTTCCTCCTCCTTAAAACGAGGATGGAGTTCGGCCTCTCAATCGCGCCCTTTGAAGAGAGCCTGGAAGGCGCCAAAAGGAGACGCGGCTGATTCCAGCCCAGAGCGTTTTCCCGAGTATTGGCCCTCGGAACTAAGAGACGAGCAGGAGGAGCCCTCTCTTCAGGATCCAACGAAGAAGTTCCTGATTAATCTGCAAGAGCAGTTGTCCTCTTTAGTAGGCTCCTTCACTAAAGATTCAACAAGGAGGAAAGATGTTTCGCTCCCTGTTAAGAGTTCCTCTAAGCGCCCCTCTTCGTATAGGAGAGAACCCCCACAATCTCCAAGGCGATTATCGCCTTCGTCGAGAGACTCGTCGGACAGGAGTTGTTCTCCTGACAGGCGAGTCCTTTCGCCCTATAGGCTTTCTTCTCCAAAGCTCCCTCTGGTGGACAAGGCTTTGAATCCTGGCAGACAGGAAGTACGTAGCCTCTCTCCTGCGAGACGCCGTGAATCGAGCAGAAGTCTCGATCGGTTTAGGTTCAAGGAACCTGAAGAGAAACTAAACCAATTCAGGTATCAGGATCCTTTGGGACTACAGGACCAGGAGCCAGTCAGGCGCAAAGAGGCAGTGAGACGCAAGAAAGGGTGTCAAGAGCCTCTCAAGCCACAGGATTCAGGACGTCAGGAGTCTGCTAGAAGGCAGGAGTCAGGACGCCAGGATCAGGGCGCCAGGAGTCAGGACGAACCAGGAGTACGTTAGGCGTCAAGAGGTCAGGAACGCCAGGAGCCTGTTAGGCGTCAGGAGTCAGGGCGCAGGGATCCATTCAAGCGCCCTGAATCAGGGCGTCAGGAGCCTATCAAGCGCCGCGAGTCTGGTGAACCTAAGTGCCTAGGCAACAAGAGTCTAGTAGGCGCAAGAATGTTTCGGACCGACAGGAGCCTCATTCTTCGTATAGAAGTTCGATCTTTCAGCGCTCCCCTTCTCGGGAAAGGAGTACTTCTCCCGGGAAGAGCCCGATCACTCCCAAACGGTCTCCTTCAGTGGATCCGTTGGAACAAGTATCGGACGAGGAGGAGCCCGTAGATGTAGCAGTTTCTGACTACAAGAGGCTCTCTTTCTTTGCTTCTCGAGGAGTTCGGAGACTCCCTTCATCCTGCTGATCCTCCTTCACCAGGATCATTAATGTCGAGTACAAAAGCTCAACAAGTCGTCTTCCTTCGTCAAGATGCGCCCTGCTCTCTGTATGAAAAAGGCTTTAAAGACCTTTTCGGAGTGGTTAACCTCAAGAAGGGAAGTGGGCAAAACAGTTTTTTCCTGCCCTCCTTCCAAGTTAACAGGGAAACCGGGAAGGTGGTACGAGACCAAGGAACCCATGGGGTTAGGCCTCCCTTCATCCGCAGACGCGGATTTTGCCTCTCTAGTGGACTCCTCCAGGAGGAAGTCTTTGCTTTCTGCTAAAGCAACATGGGGCATGTGTGAGCTGGACCACCTTCTAAAGGGCCTCTTTAAGACCCTAGAAGTGTTCAATTTCATGGACTGGGTATTGGGAGCATTAGCTAAGAGAGCTCAGGACACTGACTTTGTCTCCATGGAAGAACTTTCAAGCGTCCTGGCTTGCTTGGACAGAGCGGTTATGGACGGTTCCGTAGAAGTTGCCTCACTTTTCGGAACAGGAGTCTTAAAGAAGAGATCGGTCTTTAGCTCTTTTCTAGCAAGAGCCGTATCACCTTTACAAAGAGCATCTCTTCTTTTTGCACCTTTGTCCCCTCATCTGTTCCCACAGGAGACTGTTAAGGAGGTTGCAAAATCTCTTACGGAGAAGGCAACTCAGGATCTCCTCACTCACTCAGCCAAGAAGTTTAGGCCGGCCGTGCCTATCGAAAAAAGAGAGAGACCCTCTTTTGTACAGCCCTTTCGAGGTGCCTCCTCTTCTAGGACCCCTCTTAGAGGTCACAGACCAGAAAGAAGGAGTAGACCATCTAGAAGGTCCTTCGGGAAGTCTAGATGAACAGGGAGTCCTCCAGACAAAAGTAGGCGCCAGACTACTCCAGTTTGCAAAAGTCTGGGCGCCAAAAGGGACGGCCGAGGCGGATTCCTTGGTCCCTCTCGATCCTGAAAAAAGGATACTTGATCCCCTTCAGGGAAAATCCTCCCTTGACGACAACTCCAAGGGAGTTGACTGCAAGATACTCGGATCCGGTCCGAAAACTTGCTATTTTACAGGCAGTGGAACAGATGATTTCCAAAGAAGCGGTAGAACTGGTTCAAGATCTCCAGTCTCCAGGATTTTACAATCGGTAGTTCCTGGTACCGAAAGCATCGGGGGGATGGAGACCGGTTCTAGACGTCAGTGCCCTGAATTTCTTTGTTTTGAAGAAGAAATTCGATGGAGACGTCTTCCTCTGTTCTGTCCTCGCTTTCTTCGTCCAGGGGACTGGATGGTGTCCCTGGTCCTTCAAGATGCGTATTCCATGTGCCAATCATCCGGCAGCAAGGAAATATCTAAGATTCATGTTCCAAGGGAAACAAGTTATTACCAAGTTCCTCCGAGCGATGTTTTTGTTTCGGTACTTTTCGACTGCCCCTCAAGTCTTCACAGACATCATGAAGAATGTAGCTTATTGGGCTATATCTGGAAGGGATCAGGATCTCATTATATTCTGGACGATTGGCTAATAAGAGCCCAATCGGAGAAAAAATGTCTAGGGGGACCTTTTACTTACTCTAAAATTGACAAAGTCCCTGGGACTTTTAGTCAATCGCGAGAAATCCATGCTGACTCCCCAGCAAAGTATTGTCTATCTGGGGATTCAGATGGATTCTCAGGATTTTCTAGCGTATCCTTCGCAGGAAAGGAGAGAACGCTGCCTGGAAAAGGTGGCAGTCTTCTTAAGGAAAGAACATTTTTATACATGCGACTTACCAGGCAGATATATACTTAGCTATAGACTCCGTCGTCCCGACAGAATTCAAAAACTCGCGGCACACGCTACCGGTAGGTCAGGTGATCTACCATTCCGCCGCTGGGTGGCGGAATCCCAACCATTCCCGTTTTCTGAGCCAGATTTTCTCTGTCGCTGAGGCCGGCAACAACTGTTGTTTGGTCTCTCCTGATTGGAATTCTGCTCTTTTGCCGAGAATTGGTTGGACTCATTTGGTGAAGTACTCTTGTTTATTCTCGGGATTGGCATACGCTTATTTTGGACTGGATTAGGACTTGGATTTGGTTTTTTCTATTAAGATGGCTGAAGTTAAAGTAACACCTAAGTTTAGGGTTTGTGCAAGGGAAGAATGCAGAACTAGGTTGTTTAAAGCAGAGGTAGATCCTCATACGCTTGTAGTAAATGTAGAGGTTCTGAATGTGCGGTTGATAGAACTTGTGCTGAATGTGAAGGGCTTTCGGAGCAAGGATGGAAGGATTTAGCTTCTTATATTAAGAAAAGAGAGAAGGATAGAGCTAGGAAAGCGTCAGCTAGAAGCTCGAGTAGAGCTTGTTCTTTTGAGCCTGAATCAGAAATTAACAAACTAGATGATGTTTCTCCCATAACCTCAGCCCCTTCTCCCTGTGTTGAATCTAAGGGTTCATTTTCAGAAATGGAAAAAATGAGATCCTCGATCAGGGAGCTTCAGGAGCAGCTTAAAGCCATGGAAACACAAGGTAAGAGTGTCAGTGAATACAGTGACCCCAGTGCAGTGGAGGGGGCGTCTGATCGGCTCCGCATTGCTCCTAGGCCTAGACCGCTTCCAAACTCCCAGGACCAGGGGAGGAGGAATGTCAAAAGCCGCAGGGAGGATGTGGAGCATCCCCAACGATCAGGCGTCCCTTCGGCAGACCCTGAAGTATCGACCCAGGCTGCCTTGGATAGCCGTAGAAAAGGCATCCTGGAAGAGTGTTTTTCTAGCGTCGGACTCCTCCTCGTCCAGGCGTGGATGGAGCTCTGCTTCGAAGTCTCGTCCTCTGAAGAGATCGTGGGTAGCGCGAAAGAGACGCTTTTGATTCAAAGCCCAGAGCGATTTCCAGAGGATTTTCCTTCGACTAGTAAGAGGGCGAGAAGACCGTCTCCAGCGCCTCAAGATCCGACAAAGCTTTTCCTGCTTAATCTACAGGAGCAAATATCCGTCCGTTGGTAGGCGCTTCTACATAAGGATTCGTCTCGAAGGAAAGACTCCTCCCTTCCAGTGAAGAGATCAAAATTATCTTCTCCTGGTAGGAGAGAAGTTCCTCACTCTAGCAGGCGCTCGTCTCCGGAGAGACTCTCTCGTTCTCCCTTTAAACGATCCTCTCCTATCTATAGGAAGAAAGTTCCCAGCGGTAGCCGCTCGCAGAGCAAGCGGTCAGCTACGTCTCTTAGGAGAAGTCAGGAGTCGGACTCCTCTTCTGAGGATCAGGATAGGCGTCAAGAGCCTAAGAAGCAGGAGCTTGTGAGAAACATAGAGTTGACAGAGCCTAGTAGGCGCCAAGAATATTACAGGCGTATAGAGCCTAACAGACGCCAGGAGTCTTGTGAGAGGCGTCAAGAGCCTACAAGGAGTCACGACAAGCGCCAGGAGTCAAGCAGGCGCCAGGAATCAAGCAGGCTTCAGGAGTCGAGCAGGCGTCAGGAGTCGGGCAGGCGTCAGGAGTCGGGTAGGCGCCAGGAGTCTAACAGACGCCAGGAGTCGAGCAGGCGTCAGGAGTCGAGTAGGCGCCAGGCGCCTTGTACGAGCTTAGGGCAGAGTAAGACCCCTTCGCACTTTATGAGTTCTTCGGAGAGTAGGAGCCCTTCACCTGGTAGGAAACAGGTGCCTGAGAGAAGATCTAGTGCGTTTAAGAACTCTATTGCGCCTTGTAGTAGCAAGGATTTGTCACACGGACAACGTTCTTCTTCGTTTGACAGAAGTCCCTCGACAACTAAGAACCGCTCTTCTCCGAAAGGATCCCCAGGCAGCCGAGACTTAGAAGAAGTCTCGGATGAAGAATTCACCTGTGGATGTAGTAGTCTCTGATTATAAGAGATTGTCCTTGTTGTTGTTGCAGGAGTTCGGAGATAATCTTTCAAACCAGCGGATCCGCCCTCTCCAGGATCTTTGCTATCGAGCACGAAGTCTCCAAAGGCATCCTCATTTGTAAAAATGCGTCCAGCCCTTGAGTATGAAAAAAGCGTTCAAAGGATTTGGAGAATGGCTTAAGAATAAAAAGAGAGGCGGGCAAGACTGTTTTTTCATGCCCTCCTTCAAAGTTGACGGGTAAACCTGGAAGATGGTACGATACCCATAACCTATTGGGCCTTTAGGAACTTGGCCGTTCATCGGCAGACGCAGATTACGCCTTCCTTAGTTCGAATTCTTCCAAGGATGCTCGCTCTACAGACTACTATCAGCAAAAGCTACTTGGGGATGTGTGAACTGGACCATCTACTAAAGGGACTCTTTAGGACGCTCGAAGTATTTAATTTTCTGGACTGGGCTTTGGGAGCCCTTGCGAAGAGAGCCAAGATCCCGAATTTGTCACGATGGAAGAATTATCGAGCGTGTTATCGTGTCTGGACAGAGCGGTGATGGACGGTTCGGTGGAAGTGGCTGCTCTTTTTGGATCGGGAGTTTTGAAAAAGAGAGCAGTGTATGGGTCTTTCCTGTCCAAGTCAGTATCTCCTCTACAGAGGTCGGCCTTGCTATATTCGCCGCTTTCGAACCACCTTTTCCCACAGACACGGTGAGGGATGTAGCAAAATCATTAGCTGGAAAAGCCACACAGGATTTACTGACACAGTCAGCAAAGAGGTTCAAGCCTGCGGTTCCTTTTCAAAAGAAGGATAAAGCACCTCTCAGCAGCCCTTTCGAGGAGCCTCTTCCTCCTAAGAACCCCTTTTAGAGGTAGAAGACCGGATACCAGAGGAAGACCTTCCAGGAGGCTGCCAGGGAAGGCAAAATGAAGAAGAAGTCCTCCAGATAGCGGTAGGCGCCAGGACTGTCGAAATTTGCCAGAGTCTGGGCGAGAGAGGGCGGACAGCTGGACCCTCTCGATCCTCGAGAGAGGATACCTCATCCCCTTCAGGGAATATCCTCCCTTAACAAGAACTCCAAGGGAGTTAACAGCGAGATACAACGATCTTGTCAAGAGTCAAGCTCTCCTGCAAGCAGTAGAACTTATGTTGTAGAAAAGGGCAATAGAACCGGTTCAAGATCTCCATTCACCAGGTTTCTACAACCGTCTATTCCTGGTACCAAAAGCCTCGGGCGGGTGGAGGCCGGTTCTGGACGTAAGTGCGCTGAACGTCTTTGTGATCAAGAAGAAGTTCTCGATGGAGACCTCTTCCTCTGTACTTTCTGCTCTTCGCTCCAGGGGACTGGATGGTATCCCTGGACCTTCAAGATGCATATTTCCATGTGCCAATTCATCCGGCATCAAGGAAATACCTAAGATTCATGTCACAGGGAAGAGTGTTTCAATTTCGAGCGCTTTGCTTCGGACTTTCGACGGCCCCGCAAGTCTTCACGGGTATCCTAAGGAATGTGGCTCATTGGCTACATTTAGAGGGGATCAGAATCTCGATGTATTTGGACGACTGGCTAATACGAGCAAAGTCGAAGCAACAGTGTCTTGGAGGACCTTTCGATCAACATTAAAGATGACGCAGTCATTGGGACTCCTAGTCAACCCCAAGAAGTCCCAGCTGGATCCCCAGCAGAACATAGTTTATCTGGGGATTCGGATGGATTCTCGGGGTTTTCTAGCGTCTCCGTCAACAGAGAGAATAGAACGCTGCCTTACAAAGGTGTCGGGGATTTCTAGGAAAGAACATTGTTCCGCGAGGGAGTGGATGAGTTTGCTGGGAACCATTTCCTCGTTGGAACAGTTCGTTTCCCTAGGGAGACTGCACCTAAGACCACTTCAGTATTATCTGAAGGAGAACTGGGATCAAAGTTCCCAGGACCTCGAAGAGTCATTCAGGATAACGGACAAGGTCAAACAAGATCTTCGGTGGTGGTTAGACCCGAAGAAACTCGGTCAAGGAATATCCTTGCACATAAAGAGCTCCCTCCGAGCGTTGTTTGCAGACGCATCGGACGTAGGGTGGGGAGCAACGTTGGATTCGCAAGAAGTGTCGGGAACTGGGAAGGAGCTCAAGTGTCCTGGCACATAAACAAAAAGGAACTGAAAGCCATTCACCTAGCTCTCTTGCACTTTCAAGAACAGATATTAGGATCGATCATTCAGGTCAATTCAGACAACACGACAGCCCTAGCATATATCAGGAAGCAAGGGGGAACTCATTCATTCTCCCTTTACGAGACAGCGAGGGAGTTGTTGCTTTGGGCGCAAGAGAAGCAGATCTCTCTTCTAACGAGATTTATTCAGGGAGAGAGAAATGTTCGAGCGGATCTGCTAAGCAGAAGAGACCAAGTGCTCCCCACCGAATGGACTCTCCACCCTCAAGTGTGCGATCAGTTATGGGGGTTATGGGGAAGGCCGAACGTAGACTTGTTCGCAACCAACTGGAACAAGAGGTTGGAAAATTATTGCTCCCCCATCGCGGATCCAAGAGCAATAGCGATAGACGGTCTCCTCATGGACTGGAAGGGAATAGACGGGTACGCTTTTCCCCCCTTCAAACTGGTAGGGGAAGTAATAAGAAAGTTTGCCTCCTCAGAGGGAACGAAATTAACTTTGATCGCTCCCTTTTGGCCAGCCCTAGATTGGGTGACAGAGTTGCTGGAGTGGATAGTGGATCTTCCCAGATCGCTCACACTAAGGAGCGATCTTCTCAAACAACCCCACTTCGACAGGTATCACAAAAACCTCCCCGCTCTAAGTCTGACTGCCTTCAGACTATCGAAGGACTCGTTAGAGCGAGGGGTTTTCTCGCGAAGCTTCAAAAGCAATCGCAAGAGCCAGGAGACCATCCACATTACGGGTGTACCAGTCGAAGTGGGAAGTGTTTAGAAGATGGTGCAGGACGCATGAGCTATCCTCTTCCAGTACCTCTATAATCGACATTGCAAATTTTCTTCTTTACCTTAGAAGAAAGTGTGGCCTAGCGGTATCTACGATCAAGGGGTATAGAAGTATGCTGGCCTCGGTGTTTAGGCATAGGGTCTGGAGGTGTCGGACAATAAGGATCTACATGACCTTATTAGGTCTTTCGAGACCTCAAAAAGTCAGATTAATAAAAATCCCAGTTGGAACTTGGATATAGTGCTGCATTACTTGATGTCTGAAAGATTCGTACCTTCCAATAATTGTTCTTTAGGGATTTGACGAGGAAATCTCTATTCCTGTTCGCCTTAGCCACGGCAAAAAGGGTGAGTGAACTTCAAGCGTTAGAGGGCAGAGTGGGGTTTAAGAAGGAGGCTGCAATTTGCTCTTTTAGCCTCTCTTGGCCTTGGACCAAGAACGAAAACCCATCAAAAATCCGTGGCCTAGAAGCTTCGAAGTGAAGGCACTCTCTTCTCTTACGGGGGAAGAAAAGGAAAAGACCCTTTGTCCAGTAAGAGCGCTAAAATTTATCTACAAAGAAAGTCTCTTTTGGGAGGTACGCAGGAAAGTCTTTGTGTTCGGTCAAAGATCCTACAAGGACCAATATCAAAAAACGCCCTTACGTTTTTTCATTAAAGACGTTATTAAGGAAGCGCATCTTAAATGTGGTGAAGAACAATTTAAACTCCTCAGGGTAAAAGCACACGAAGTGAGGGCCATAGCAACCTCAATGGCTTTTCATAAAACGTGGTCCCTTCAAAATCTAATTGAATCCACGTATTGGAAGTGTAACTCAGTGTTCGCCTCTCACTATCTAAAGGATGTGAGAGTTACTTATGAGAAGTGCTTTTCACTGGGAGCATATGTTGTCCGCGGATTTAGTGCTGGGAGGAGGAGCTGAGGTTAATCCTAATTAGTTAGGTTATGTAATTTTAACATTATGGTGTTTGGTTTTTATGGTTGACTGAAAGAGGGTATAGGAAGAACCCTTTTCAGTTCTTAGATTTAACATGGTTAGAGAGGTCAGGTGGTCGGGATTAACTTTTGGTCTCCTCGTTGTGCATTATGTAAAGCCTAAAGCTCTGTCATGTAAGAGGGCTAGCCCCCATTGATAAGATACAGGTCAGGCTCTGCCATGTAAGCGGGTAAGCCCCATTGGTACGATCCATGCAGGTTCTGTCGCGTAAGCGGGCTAGCCCCCATTGACATGATCCAGAAGGGCTGTTCGGTCATAGGTGGTTTACCTCACTGAAGCTCTTGAGGCAGCAGACTAAATGACAGTAATCATGAAGTCTTCAGCAAAACAGGTAAGAACCAAGGATTGATATCCTACAACAATTGTTGTTTCCCGTTATTAGAATTTTGTTTATATATATAGCTGTCTCTCGCCCTCCACCAAGGGTGTCAATCAGCTAAGTATATATCTGCCTGGTAAGTCGCATGTATAAAAATGATATTGTTAAGATACAATAAAGTTTTATACATACTTACCTGGCAGATATATACGATTAAGGGCCCACCCAGCCTCCCCTCAGGAGACAGGTGTAAGAGAAAATCTGGCTCAGAAAACGGGAATGGTTGGGATTCCGCCACCCAGCGGCGGGGAATGGTAGATCACCTGACCTACCGGTAGCGTGTGGCCGCGAAGTTTTTGAATTCTGTCGGGACGACGGAGTCATATAGCTAAGTATATATCTGCAGGTAAGTATGTATAAAACTTTATTTTGTATCTTAAAAACAATATCATTGTTCCGCGAGGGAATGGATTGAGCTCTGGGGACCCTCCCTCCCTCCGATGGAACGGTTCGTTTCCTTAGGAAGACTACACTTAAGACCCCTTCAATTTTATCTGAAGAAGAGATGGGATTGGAAGTCCAAAAATCTGGGAGAAACCTTTCCGATCTCGAAAGGAATCAAGGAGAATATACGCTGGTGGTTAGATCCACAAAAAAACTAAGCAAGGAATCTCCCTTCACTTTAGAGAACCCTCGCCTAGCGTTATTTGCAGACGCCTCGGATTCAGGGTGGGGGAGCGACCCTAGGTTCGGAAGAAGTGTCAGGCACTTGGGAAGGAGAACAAGTGTCCTGGCACATAACAACACGAAAGAACTAACCATACCATTCATCTAGACTCTAGTTCATTTTATTCGAGGAACAGGTCTCAGGTCTGGGGATTCAAATCCACTCGGACAACACAACAGCCCTCGCATATATAAAGAAACGGGGGGACGCATTCCTTTTCCCTGTACGAATCAGCAAAGGATCTGCTGATTTGGGCTCAGGAAAGGAAGATCTCTCTTCTCACAAGGTTTGTGCAGGGAGAGAGAAATGTCCGGGCAGATCTGTTGAGCAGAAAAGACCAAGTCCTACCCACGGAATGGACTCTCAATCCTCAGATTTGCCAACAACTGTGGCATCTGTGGGGAAGGCCCAATATAGACCTGTTCGCGACCAACGGGAATCACAGATTAGAGAACTATTGCTCCCCGATCTCGGATCCACAAGCAGTAGCAGTAGACAGCTTTCTGCTAGATTGGACAGGCTTGGACACATACGCCTTCCCTCCTTTCAAGATAGTAGGGGAAGTATTGAGGAAATTCGCTTGCTCGGAAGGAACAAGAATGACCCTCATCGCTCCCTTTTGGCCAGCTCTCGATTGGTTCACAGAGGTGCTGGAGTGGTTAGTAGATTTTCCAAGATCGCTTCCACTAAGGAACGATCTTCTCAAACAACCCCACTTTGACAGATTTCACAAAAACCTCCCCGCTCTAAGTCTGACCGCCTTCAGACTGTCGAAGGACTCGTCAGAGCAAGGGGCTTTTCGCGCAAAGTGGCGAAGGCTATTGCAAGAGCCAGAAGATTCTCCACCTCTAGGGTGTATCAGTCGAAGTGGGAGTTGTTTAGAAGATGGTGTAAGGGGAAGAAAATATCCTCTTCCAGTACCTCTGTAACTGAAATCGCAGATTTTCTTCTATTTTTGAGAAAGGACTGTAACCTGGCAGTATCAACAGTAAAAGGTTACAGGAGTATGCTGGCCTCAGTCACTCGACATAGAGGACTAGATCTGACCAGTAATAAAGATCTCCATGACCTTATAAGGTCTTTCGAAACCACGAAAGACCATATAATCAAGAAACCTAGCTGGAACTTGGATGTGGTCCTCAAGTTCCTAATGTCGGAAAAACTCGTACCGTCTCACACAGCTTCATTTAGAGACTTAACTAGAAAGTCCTTATTCCTCTTTGCTTTAGCGACAGCTAAGAGAATTAGCGAGTTGCAAGCTTTGGAAGGTAAGTGGGTTTTTAAGAAGGATTCAGCGATTTGCACCTTTAAAACACTTTTTCTAGCAAAGAAACGAAAATCCCTCAAAACCTTGGCAAGAAGCTTTGAGATAAAAGGACTCTCTTCACTAACAGGAAGAGAACTAGAGAGGACTTTGTGTCCAGTCAGGGCACTCAAGTTCTACCTGAAGAAGAAAGCGTTGCTAGGTGGTACAGAAGAAAGTCATTGGTGCTCTGTAAGAGATCCGAAAAGATAGATTTCAAAGAATGCCCTTACGTTCTTCATAAAGGATGTAATAAAGGAAGCTCACCTTAATTGCAATGAAGAGCACCTCAAGGTTCTCAGAGTAAGAGCGCATGAAGTGAGAGCCATAGCTACGTCAATGGCATTTCACAAAACATGGTCTCTTCAGGCACTTATTAAGTGTCTACGTTTTGGTGGAGATGTAATTCGGTGTTTGTCTCCAATTACCTAAGAGACGTAATGATTTCTTACGAAAAGTGCTTTGCTCTGGGAGCGTATGTTTCGGCGAATTCCAGTGCTGGGCAGGGAAGGAAGGAGCTGAGGCTAATCCTTCTTAACTTACTTTAGTGTTTAAATTTGTCTTTATTGGTGGTTGTTTTTATTGGTTGATTGTTAGAGGGAATAGGGGACCCTCTTGCAATTCATAGGTTATAACAGTACTAACGTGGTCAGGTGATCGGGATTGGCTTCAGTGCTCCTTGTGTTTATTTATAGAAACCTTAACTCTGTCATGTAAGAGGGCGAGTCCCCATTGATATGACAAAGGTCAAGGCTCTACCATGTAAGTGGGTCAGCCCCCATTGGTACGATCCAGAGTAGGCTCTGTCGCATAAGCGGGCTAGCCCCCATTGACACGATCCAAAGAGTTATTCAGCCATAGGTCCATACCTCGCTGGGACTCTTGAGGCAGGCAGACTCATCGACAGTAGTCATGAAGTCTTCAGCCCAATCAGGTAGGAACCATGGATTATTATATCCAAGAACATATGTTGTTTTTTCCCTGTTTTGTAATGTATTTACTATTAGTATTATCATTATGTTTTAGCTGTCTCTTACCCTCCACCAAGGGTGCCAATCAGCTAAGTATATATCTGCTGGGTAAGTTTTCATGTACAAAAATGATATTATTGTTAAGATACAATAAAGTTTTGTACATACTTACCTGGCAGATATATACGATTAATGGCCCACCCATCCTCCCCTCAGGAGACAGGTGGAAGAGAAATTATGGCTTAGAAAACGGGAATGATTCCAGATCCCGCCACCCAGCGGCGGGAATGGTGGATCACCTGACCTACCTGTCGCGTGTGCCGCGAGTTTTGAAATTCTGTCGGGACGACCGAGTCTATAGCTAAGTATATATCTGCCAGGTAAGTATGTACAAAACTTTATTGTATCTTAACAATATCATTTTTCTTTTTCCTTAAGCCACAAAAAATTTATATTAAATTCTATACATTGCTTTAGGTTAATGTAAATTTATGCAGGAAAGAATTGTATGGTCTTTTGATGTCACTCGCCTTTGGTGTGTGTTTCTAGAAACAAGCCATCAAGATGGCTAGTAAGCTAATAGATAAAAATTAAAAAAAAAAAATTTTCTTTTATAGATGAAGTCCCAAATGAACGCGCTAAGGAAAGCATCAGAGGAAAATGTAAGCAGTACCTTGATAGAGCAGAAAAGCTCAAGGACTACATAGAAAAGAACAAAGACAGAAAGAAGCCTGTAAAAGCAGGGGAAGGAAATTCAGGGTAGGTATCAAAGAGAAAAACTATCTTGCACCTGTTTCTCATGTAGAATTTGAACAAATGTTTTGAAAAAATTAGTTTTAAAGAAGAGAATTTTATTGAAATAAGTGATGAAGGCATTTTATTGGAAATTTGATTTTGTACAATATTAAGGTTTTAGATCTGTTAAGTCACTTGTATACATTTCTGATCAGGAAAAAAGGTGGAAAAGATTCAGATTCAGATGATGAATCAGATCCTGCCAAGAAAAGGATGGAATCCAAAATGGAAGGTGCTATTGTTGCAGAAAAACCCAATGTAAGTTGGGATGATGTGGCAGGCTTAGAGGGAGCAAAGGCAGCCTTGAAAGAGGCTGTTATATTGCCAATTAAATTCCCACACATGTTCACAGGCAAGAGACAAGCTTGGAGAGGCATCCTGCTGTTTGGGGTTAGTACCCTTAACGTTAAGGTATCAACAAACGCTGTAAAACATGTAATACATTGTGAGGACCTGTTATGTTTATGGGGTGTCATGCTATTATTTTTTGTTTGTTGTCCTTATAAAAATAAAATCTGGATTTTCAGGCCCTCCTCTATTATTAATTTCTTTTTGTATAGCCTCCAGGAACTGGTAAAACTTACCTAGCTAAAGCTGTTGCAACTGAAGCAAACAACTCAACATTCTTCAGTGTTAGTTCAGCAGATCTGGTTTCAAAATGGTTGGGAGAATCTGAACAGCACGTGAAGACACTCTTTGAAATGGCTCGTGAACATAAACCATCCATTATCTTCATTGATGAAGTGGACTCCCTCTGTGCCTCAAGATCAGAACAAGAGTCAGAGTCTGCCAGACGAATCAAGACAGAATTTCTTGTACAGATGCAGGGTAAGTTTGCTGTTCCTTAACCACTGGACGTGGCTTAAATGTCTGCTGGCATATATTAAAGCTTTTTATATACCTAAGAGGTGATTCTTAACTTGTTCCGTAGTAGTTGCACTACAGTAAGTTAACAAGGCACTTTTTTTTTTTTTTTTTTTTTTATACACTAAAAGATTTTATCTTTGACAACCCTGCACAGTTTTAAATATAATTTTAGTAACTTGTGGAAAACATAAGGTAAGGTTGGATGCTATATCTCCTTACTTGAAGAATTTGATTAACTGATGTTGTGCAGCGTTGGAAGCTGATGTCAGGTTCTGTTTCTTTTACCAGGTCAGATCTTTATGAACAAATAACCGTAAGGCAGTAGGATCATTGTGTATTTCTAGATATAGGCCAAAGGTGGCCAATTGGAGAGGGTTTGATATAATTTGACTCTGTAAGACTATAGCATTATAAGTTGTGATAATAATGTAAAAGTCAGTATTGTACAACAAAGCATAATGAAAAGCATTCAAACTACAGTAGTTTTACCAAAAATTAAATAGAAGACTTAAGAAATAAGCACCTTCCCAAGTAGAAGAACGTAAAGGAATATCATTAAAGATAGTTAAATTTATTGGGATATAATAAACAAACCTTGCCATCAAGAATTGAAGTCTTTGGACATAGTAGGGAACTTCGACCATACATTTTCAAACTCCTCCAGTACACAAACTGGTCAAAGGATGAACTTGAAAGAAAAAGACCAACGGCAAAGATAAATTTTTGAACAGGCGAGTTCGATTCTTGGGCATTCCATTGAGGAGTGAGAGATGTGTATTTCTGGTGATAGAAGTTCACTCTTGACGTGGTTCGGAAGTCATGTAAACCCGTTGGTCCCATTGCTGAATAACCACTGGTTCCATGCAACGTAAAAACACCGTACAAACAAACAAAATAATGTTTATGATCTAGTACAGTATTAAAAATAAACCTTTTGAGGCCATCCCCTGAGAACCAAGTGTTTACCTGATTAGCCATAATATTTTAGAAAAGTATTTGAGTCATATGTTTCATGTTTTTCTTTTTGCTGTTTAGATTTACTATAGTGACTTGTTTAAAATTAACCAATAGGGTAATATATGGTCATGAGAGCAAAGTTCTTCCCTTTATCTAAGTTTGGATAATGTTTGCTTTGCAGGTGTTGGAAATCAAAATGATGGAGTTTTGGTTCTTGGAGCAACCAATATACCTTGGGTGCTAGATTCTGCCATCAGGAGACGATTTGAGAAACGTATTTATATTCCACTCCCTGAAGCAAATGCTCGTACAAGTATGTTCAAGCTGAATTTAGGAGACACGCCTCACAGTCTTCATGAGGAAGATTTCAGGTTACTTGGTTGCAGAACAGAAGGGTAAGTAATAGATGTGTATAGTGTATATTATATATATATATACGTATACAGGCAGCCCCCGGTTATCAGCACGACAGGTTATTGGAGTTTCAGTTTTATGGTGCTTGTCCAATGTATTTATTACTTGGGTTTACAGAGCTGTTGTCTGGTTATAGGTGGCTTAGCCTAAGTGCCGTGAGACCCTCATAAGATACAAACGTAACGAATATGCATCTTTTCCTTGGATCTTTTAAAATTTATGCTTTACTTCACTGTATCCAGTAATACTGTATGTAGTCAATTATTACTATTGTATTTTAAAATACAAACAGACCAATCAATGTTTTTATACATTCAACTTACCTGTCAGATATATACATAGCTATTACTCGGTCGTCCGACAGAAATTCGAATTTCGCGGCACACGCGGCAGGTAGGTCAGGTGATCTACCCCCCCGCGCTGTGGCGGGAATAGGAAACCATACCCACCCGTTTCTAATTCATATTTTGTTCATGAAACTTACCTGTCATATATATATAGCTGTATTTTCTGAAGTCCGACAGAATTTTAAAAACTTCCGACACACGCAGTGGTCGGCCAGGTGGTTAGTACCCATTCCCGCCGCTGGGAGGCGGGTATCAGGAACCATTCCCATTTTCTATTCATAATTTTTCTGTCGCCGGTGCTGAAAACACCTGTTTTCAGTACCTCCGTCTTAGGATTTTGGAAACTTCATTGCCGCTAAGTATCCTAATTGTCTTTGATTTATTTTACTTGGATTTGTGGCTAGGCATACGCTATCTTAAATTGATTTGAATGTGATTCATTTTTGCTTAAAATATCTGAATCTAGTTAGGCTAGTTTCAGACGGGGTTGTCTGCAAAGATAGGGTGTGGCTACCGAAAGCTTCGGTAGATCCGCACTTGGTATGTACGAGGGGTATGGGTCTTCCTTCTTTGTTGAGATTTGTCATGTAAGGAGTGTGAGACTGTCTATTCCGTAAGGAAGCATATGATTCGTATGTACGCAATTAATCAGTAAACATGTCTAATTCCGTAAGGAAGACGTATGATTCGTATGTACGCAATTAATCAGTAACAAAAGTCAGGGTAGTGAACCTGCTAACCTTCCTGTAGACTTTATTTTGCCTAACCCTGTAGTATGGCCTACGGGCTATGAATATGTCTGCGAGAGGTGCTCGCTCTTCTTCATTGCTGTGAAGTGCTACTTCTGTAATTATTACTCCTAACCCTGCAGTATTGCCTTCGGGCCCTAAGCAGTGTCTGTAGAGGAATTGCCCTTTCTCTTATACTCTTTCGATTCGTAACTTAGAATCGAAAGTGCTTGCTTTAGAGAGTAAAAGTGAAGTGCAGAAGTGCAGTGATACCCCTTGTAGTGGAGGGTGCGTCAGATCGGCCTCGTTTCGCCTCTCAGGCCGGGACCTCTGCTTGACTCCCAGGACCCGGGGAGGGAGCATGTCGAAAGCCTAAGGAGGGTTACAAGGAACCCCCACCGATCTGGCGTGCCTTCGGCAGTTTCTGATGAAAATCCCCAGACTGCCAAAGTGCGTGCGCGTGCACGAATCCTGAAAGTTTGCTTCTCGTCCTCCGAAGCGTCCTCTCCGTGCAGGGGTTGGAGCTTTCGGAAGGACTCGCGCCCTCTAAATAGAAGCTTTATAGAAGAGGACGCTTCACGTCCTCTCTCTCTCGTTATGCGTTCAGTGAGAAGTAAGAAGGCGAACGTCGCCTGAACTCGTGTCCGTCTTTCCACCGAGAAATACGTAAAAGAAGTCATAGTAGCAGGAAGCTTTTGAGAGCGGACGCCTGGGACGCTCGGATGGACTCCAGGCGCTCGGCGGGTTGCACGCCAAGCGCGCCGCGCGCCTCAGGTGGACGCCGAGCGCTGCTCCCAAGTGGACGCCGAGGCGCGCTCCAGTGGACGCCGAGCCTCCAATGCCGCCAGCTCGGCCCAGGGACCCGCCGATCGTGCCACCAGCGCGACGCCAGGGTGTGTCGCCTGGCTGAACGTTTCTGTTGAACTCTTCAAGCTCTTGTTTCAGATTTGGGCCTAAAGAATTTTTACATCTACCTTCGGTGATACCTTCTACCTCACCTGCAAAAGTGTGAAGTAGGCAGTGCTTCGGAGGAAGCTTAAAGTGAACAGACAACTTCTTCTTCGAAACCCAGCAAGACATCGGGTTTCTGAATTCAAGAGGTCTCTGTCAATTAATATTGCTTTTCGCATAGGTGGATGGAGTTAAGGAAGATCTCGTTTGCTCTACCGCAACCTTTGCCATCTCTGCCCAATAAATTTAAGTTGCCTCTACCGCAGTCAAGGGACTTGCGATAAGGCAGTTACGGGTTATGTAAGGCTCGATGTCCTGCACGTCAGGACTCTCGGCAACGTTCAGTAGGATTCTGCAAAGGCTCTCATCAAAAGGACGCTCTTCAGGAAAGCGCAAGACAGGACTTCCTTTGCCATACTGCCAATAATTTTAAGCTTTAGCAGGCATTAGTTGTGATACGGGAGAGGAAGCTGGTTGGAGAGTTTCTTCCTCTTCCCAGGATAATTTTCAAGCTTTTTAGCCCATCTGAAAGGGTTTTTCAGATGATAGATTTTGTTAGTTTTCTAGTCGGGACTACGCTGCCGAATTGAACATCGTCGTCCTACTTGCCGTAAGCCAGTCTCTTAACAGATTCTTGCCCCTTCCTCGTTTGAGACGGGAATCGGAAAAATTAAATGCTCGACTCCCTGGATTACGTTTTGTCAATTCAGTGACTTTCCCCCATTGACAATATACTTTCGTTTTGTCAAGTAAGTGGGTATCCCCTCTTTGACAAAATATCTCTTTGTCCCGTAAATGGGTTAGTTCTCATGACAAATATCTTATTAACTTGATATTGCGTAAGCGAATAAGCTCTTATTGACAAGATTCGGAAGAGCTCTCATTCGTCATTCGCAGACTCGTACAAGAAATAGACTTGTAGACTACGTCAATGAACGCTTATGTCCAATAACATAAGAAGCTTGAGCTGACTGCTTCGACTGCTTCGATTCTCTTAAGTTTTGTTCATGAAACTTGCCTGTCAGATATGTATGTAGCTGTATTTCCGAATTCAGCTATATATATGTCTGCCAGGTAAGTAGGAACAAACTTTATTGGGATATAATTTCATTTTTTGCCTTGCGTTATTTTACTTCTGGTTGGTTCAAGTCATATACGCTTGCTGTAGTTACCTCTTCGGATGGCAACCGAGAGGTCTATTGTCTATTTTAAGGACATTTAATCGTTACTCCCTGCAGCCTAACAGGAGTTTCCGATTTATCTTTTACCGTTGTATGGTAGTGTTCTGACGACACTAACGCATCTATATATTTAGCGTTTTCTGTTTCGCTTAAATATACCAGCTTGAGAGTCTTTCTGCTCAAAAAATAACGGACCTATTTCTTCGTAGAATAGGGTAGCTGGCAACCCAGACATAAAGTTACGAGACGACGTTCGTAAGCTGCTTGCTGCTGCTGTCACGCTGTCTGTCCTCCAGTCCAACCGAGCCAGTATTCAGTAACAGATCGTACGCTGTCATGCGTGGTAGGTTACGTCTCTCTCTCCTGCGGGATTGACTGACTAACCGTATCTCTGTGCTGACGGTTACGTCTCTCCTGCGGGATTGACTGACTAACTCTATCTCTGTCCTATAATCACGGACTTTAGCCTAAGATTGAGGGGATTTCTTACGTGAATGAATAAACGTTGCATTCGTTTTGCCTTACTATGTTCAATAGAGTTATCTCTTAATCCTTTCGGTGCTCGTTACCGCACGGTATGGAACTACGAGTCTACCGCAACATTGCACTTTTATTTGCTCTCCTGCTTAGGCAAAGCGCAGCCTTATTTAGGGAAGTAAACATACTCGGGGAGGGAATGGATGAGCTTGCTGGGGACCATTTCCTTCCTGAAGAAGTTTGTTTCCCCGAATAGACTGCAATTCAGACCACAGTTTTTTCCTACCGGGAAACAAATATTATTCAAGATCTAGCAATGATTCTGAACATCTCTCAGTGCGTCTATCACCTGAGGTGATAGAAAGAAGGTGCCGGACATCTGGATAGGGTTTCAGATGTCCTGGATCTTAATCTGAAAGAAGTAAAAGCGATTCGGTAGTCCCTCCAGTCCTAGAAACGAGTTTTTGGGAACCAGTGGTCCAGATCAACTCTGATATTCCACAGCTCTCTCATATCTTAAGAAGTATCTTCTCTCGGTCCTTGTTCGAGTTTACGAGAAAGAGCCTATTATAACAACAGGCGTAAAATGTAACGATCCTCTACAGGTTCGTTACAGGATTGCAAAAGTCCGTACGAATCGTCTCGATCGACGGCAGCAACTATTCACTTCCGAGTGGAATCTTTCTTTAGAAGTAAGTTGAGAGTTGTGTAGACTTTAGGGACGCCCTTTCATTCTTCTCTTCGATATGTTGAGGACGAAGAGGCGGCTTTTTCTCTGCTCCCTTATTCTCGATCCGGGATCGGTACCATTAAACGCCATCCTATGATATTGAACGGGGATGGATGTTTAGTCTCTTTTTTCCCCTTTTTCAATCGCTTAGGAAATGTAATAAGAGGATTTATGACGTCACAGGGAGCGACAATAACGCTGATCGCCCCATGTTGGCCTTCAGAATCCTGGGATTCACAGATGGTCACATACTTCCTAGTTCACTTTCCAAGGACCTTTTCCGAGAGAGTCGGTCTACTCTAACTCGAAAGGTACCTATAACCTCTCCGCTCTGAGTCTGACTACGTTCAGACTATCGAGAGGTTGACAGGAATAAGATTGCCGTCTTCCTTTTCCGTCTGAAGAATGGGATAAGCTGGCAGTCACAACTATTAAAGAATATGCAAATATGTTGACGGCCTTTGGGCTCAGAGATTTGCGTCTGTCAAACAACAAAGCCCTTCACGATCTTTGAGTTCTGTGGAATCTCGAAACTCGCTCACCATCTACTTTTTGTCTCACCTGTTTTCGCGGAGTCAGACACTCGTGCGAGATCAGGTGACATATAGTAGCCCTGAGTTTCTTGTTGACGAAGTCAGTTGCGTTTATACACCCCCGATGATCGTGTAATATGAGATGAGACCAGGTTGGACTGTCAGGCATTCTTCCTTCGGGACTGAATCGCCTTTTTGCTCCTCGCTCCTTTCTCCTGGCACCAGAAGCTCGAGTCAGGAGTTGATTCGCTGACGACGTTGGGTTGCGTTGATACACCCCCAAGGTTTGCTTAGATTGAATCGCCCAGGCAGTCCAGACACTCATCCTTCAGCGAAAGAATAGTGCCTTATGGTCTTCAGAGTACAGCCTTGCTGTCCTTGATTCGTCTGACTGGTCAACTGGTCGGTCACCTGACTTTAGTACAGACGGACTGACTGTGCATGTCCAGATCGAAGCTTTCAATATGGAACTTAGACGTAGTCTGAAGTTCTTGATGTTAAAGCATTCGAACCTCTCCTACCTGTTATCTTTTTGCATGTGATCAGGAAGGCCTTCTTCTAACCACCCTAGATACCGACAAAGAGGTTAGTGAAATTTTAAGCCATCGTCACAAGTTTTGGCTTTAGAGAAGACAAGGCGGTGTGCTCTCTAAGCCTTCCGTTGTGGCCTAAGAATGGAAACCCGTTTTGTCCTTGGGCCAGAGCTTGGAAGCAAGGATGGCACAAGTTAGTGGGCAGGAGCCAGAGAGAGTCCTGTGCCCTGTCGGGTCTCTCAAGTTTTAACTACATAAAACTCAAGAAAGTCGAAGTCATTCGGGCAATCTGCAGTGTTCCGAAAAAGACCAGACTTGCCCATATCGAAGAACACCCTGGCTTTAGTGTTAAGGAGTTCTTTCAAAAAAAAAAAAAAAAAAAAAAAAAAAAAAAAAAAAAAAAATGCTCCTTCATTGTGTTTGCACAAAGATTTGAAATCTTTTTATCTAAATGCTCACGAGGTGAGGGCGCGGCCTCGGAAGCATTTCAACAGAGCATGGCACTCAGTAACATCCTGAGTACCATGTTTTAGCGAAGCAACTCTGTGTTCACTTCACACTCCCTGCGAGATGTTGAAGATGGCGAGTATGAGATTCTGCTGCTCGCTAGGGCCATACGTATCTGCATGGACACAATCTTGGGGGCAAGAAGTACCACTCATCCTATACTGTAGAAAATGGTTAGGAAGTGCTCTTAATTTAGTTGATGAGTCGCCGACAACGGCGACTTCTTAACTCTTAAGCCTTAGTTAAAACACCTTAACTTTGGCTAGGTTGGTCAGGTGGTGATATATATATTTCTTATATTTATTATAATATTATATTTATTTTTATATTTATTTACTTCTTAGCCCTCATGGTATGGTCAATATGGTCTAGTCCACGTCGTGGTCTCGCCCCTGTTGACAGATCATCTGGAGTGCACCAGCTTATATAGGTCTCTACCTCGCTGGCAACTCTAGTAGCACAAGCAGACTTACGTGGCAGTAACCACGAAGCCAGCTATGCTAACAGGTGGAACCAAGATGTAAATCATCTGCATGCATTTGTTTCCTAAAATCCTTCTATTCTGTCCCTTCCCACCTCCAAAGGTGGGATTCAGCTATATATATATCTGACAGGTAAGTTTCATGAACAAAATGATATTGTTATGATACAATAAAGTTTGTTCATACTTACCTGGCAGATATATATAATCAAGTAAGTACCCACCCACCTCCCCTCAGGGGACAGTGGAAATAAAAATTATGAATAGAAAATGGGAATGGTTCCTGATACCCGCCTCCCAGCGGCGGGAAGGGAATGGGTACTACCACCTGGCCGACCACTGCGTGTGTCGGAAGTTTTTTAAAATTCTGTCGGACTTCAGAAATACAGCTATATATATATCTGCCAGGTAAGTATGAACAAACTTAATTGTATCATAACAATATCATTTTTTCTGTCGCTTGGAATGTAAACAACGTTTGCAGTTCCTCCTGATGGATTTTCGTGTTTCATCGCCATCGATCGTCCTGGGCCAACTTTACAGGGAAGTAATGGATCTTTGGGTCGGCATACGCTTTTGTTAACTTAGAATTTTTTGATAAAATTAACTTCGAAAATTTAGAAGAGTAGTGACGTGTAACTACCGAAGTTTTCGGTAGACACTCGTCCACTTTCACGAAAGTGAATTACGTATACTTTCATGAAAGGGAATTACTTATATTTATTCATTAATACAAATAAGTGTTAGAGTTTGATTGAGGAAATGTATATCTTTCTTCCTAGTTGGGGAAGTCAGAAAAGTAACTATCCTTTAGAAGCTTTATTAGCTCTTGTGTTAACGAGCAATTATAGTAGTAACAGTACTAGTAGTTGTTGCATCCTCATCACCTTCTTACTCCGCAGAATCTACAATATCATATTTGCAAATTGTAGACTTTGGATATAGTTCGAATGCGAACTCTTAGAACGTAAGAAGTGAATATAGTGTTTCCCCCACCATTACAATGGAGGGTGCGTCTGATCGGCTCTGTCTCGCTCTCAGGTCTAGACCTCTTCCAAGCTCACAAGCCCAGAGGAGAAGGAATGTCGAAAACCGTAAGGAGGTTTCAGAGAATCCCCACCGGTCAGGCGTCCCCTCGGCAGGTTCTGTAGAGCGTCCCAGACTGCCAGGATAGCCATTGGAAAGGCATCCTAATACAGTGTTTCTCCCTTTTTATGCGTACGGTTCCTCGATGGATAGAAGAACTTCAAATGAATGAAATTGGCAAAGATCCTCGTATAATGCCTTCTGGTAGAATTATTCAAAATGAGAATGACATTAATCGATCCACCTTTCGGAATCAGGCGACGATTTAGCGCCTTCTAATATTAGAGATCATTCGATAACATTGGTGATAAAGTCATTGTTCGAACATTTTTTTTTCGCAACTAGACGAGAGCGCTATCCAATGGGGGTATGAAATTGTTATTTCAACATAAGATTCCCCATCGGTGCATTTTTTAGATATAAATCTATATGATGATGAACGATTTAGATTGTTTGTCAATCGAATGAATTATATGGATATCGTTGAGTGATAAAGCATATATGTATGACTTTTAAGCTTCTAGCTCCTACCATGCTTAGGACAAATCGCCTTAGGACTACGGTATGGCAAGGCATAGACACATACCGAAATTTATGCTATAATGGTCAAGTGAAATCCTTACAAAATTTCCTAAATTAATACGGTTTACCTTAATGTAACAGTATTATAGAGGATTCTATTAAGCTAGAGTATGAGTTATATGATGCTATCGTGTCTTCGAGAAGTGATCGGAGAAGCATATCTTTATTGGTGGATTGAGAGTAGGGTAGAACATTTTTCTTCGTGTTAGAAGAGGTTTCCATGAATTACCAGTACCCTTCTAGGACTTTCCTAGGAAGGAATAGGTTTAAAAGAATTGTTTAGACGACACCTATTTAGTTTCTAGACTTGTCGAAGTCTCGTTAGCTTAATTATGCTTATATAAAAACTTCCTGAAGTTCGATAATAATTTATAAGATTCCTTTATTTAATGGAGTAACTGGCAACTATGGAAAGGGAAGGCCAGACTGCTTTCGCTTTGAAGACCAACCAACGCAGTCGCAGTACCATCTTGTTCTCAGTCGTGAGAGGTCGTTTACAGCTCTCTCTCCTGCGGAATGGGATAACTAACCGTATCTCTTCCCTACAATCGTGGTCTTAGCCTCGGATTGAGGGAATACTGAAGCTATCATAAATAATATAGTGTCTGCCTTTTGTTAGGAATCTTTCAATAAGAAGGATATTACAACCTTTCAATGCTGTTTACCGTAGGTAACATGATTAAAGGATTCTAATGCAGCAGAACATGATATTATTTATTTAATGCACTCGTACTTACGAAAGCATGGCTTATTAGAATACATACTTAGTGAGAAGAGAGATGTAATAGAGATTCACTTCAAGACTACGGTATGGTTAAGTCTTTCGAAAAAGGGGACAACCGTATTTAGAATCGGATATTGCTCAGAAGTTGTATGAGTCGGGTGGGAAACATTCTTTTAGTGGGAAATGGTTTCCCTGAATGGATTATACTACGTATATAAAAGTTTTTCATATTAAGAACGGAATTAACATATGAAAGGATGTCGGGTACCATAAAGACACAGATGTTCTGGCACATAACATAAAGATAATTAGTAGGAGGCGCCAGCCTGGCGCAGATGCGCCACCCTGGCGCGGGTTGCGCCGGCCTGCGCAACCTGGCGCAAGTTGCGCCAGCCTGGCGCGAGTTGCGCCACCCTGGCGCAAATTGCGCCAGCTTGGTGCAATAAGCCTAGAGCACCATCCAAAATATTTCTCGTTTGAGCGAGTTATTAAATAAAAGCAATGCAAGAATTTGCGAGTCCGTGAGAACCTCGATCGACGATAATAACTGTTAAAGTATGTCTAACATTTATTGCAAAGAGTTGTGAGAACCTGCGAGAAGTCTTCTTCATAGATCTCTTAGCAAGAAGAAGACGAACAGTCTTCCTGTAGACTGCTTCCTTTTCCTCAAACCATGCCATAAGGAATCATAAGCGCCAGCCAGACGCCTGGCTCTAACTAGAAAATAATTAGTTAATAGATATACCTTAGAGCAAATTATGCTTTCCTACATAGAGCTGGGCGCCAGCCAGGCGCGAGGCGCCAGCCAGGCGCGAGGCGTCAGCCAGGCGCAAGACATCAGGATCTCCAATTTCTCAGTATTTGGAGATAGACTTTCCAAGAGTTTCCTCTTTGAGAACTGACACAAGATCAGTTTTTTCCTGACAGGGACACAAGTTGTCGCACAGGCGGCCGTGGCCCTTGTCAGGATTAACTGAAATTGCGGAAGTCTCTAACAAGAACAGACTTCTCATGTCAGGTAATATAGTGGTCGCGTGAGCGACTTCTTTCCTGGCAAGAGGAGTTGTTTTGGGAGAAACTCTTTTTGCCAGATCAACCCTCTACTGACAATTATTCTAGATATCGCACAGGCGAACGTAGTACGTGTCAGGATCGTGTGGGTTCTTCTGCTTTATAGACCTTTACATGGTGAAGAGAACTGATATCTTTAGAGGTCTCTCGCTTTCCTCAACCTTATGAGACAAGTGATAGAAAATAATCGGACTCAATAAGTTAATCTGGGTGCAGGTTTTAGAAAGACCTTGGCAACCCCTTTTTTTATTGCACGTTTCGGCTAGTCCCTTGAACCATGCAGCTCCTCTTTCATTGTTATTAACAGGATGGTATATTATCCTACTCCTATGTAAACATATAACAAGGGAGACCTTGTAATGTTTTGGTACTGGAAAAGACTCGTAGGAGCTCTCAGTATTGGGTGAGAGGCTCTTTCAAGTATCTGAACCGTACATTACGGCCTGATGTCCTAGGATAGGAATCTTGAATGATTCTCCTCGATCCTGGATCAGTTAGTAGGAGAATAGGATAATAATAATTTGTTTTGCAGAATAACGATGATAGAAATTTTTCATTCTCTCGTTGCCCAGGCACGAGGACAGGAAGAAAGAATATAAGAGAGAGGTAGCAATATAAGCGCCATCTTTATGTTATAGAAAGGGGAATAAAATTTAGTCTTTTTTCCCCACTAAAAAGATAAACAAACTCTTTACAGAATGTAAGACAAAGGGCGTCAAAGAAAGAGAGGATATATGTTATGCCTCATTTTAGACTTAGTGAGGTTGGATTCTCAGAGGTCACGTTCTTCTCACAGCAGGTTTTGGAAGTCTTTTCCAAGACAGTCTGAATATTCTTTCAATATCTATTTTAAATGGACCTTAACAACCTCTCCACTCTGAGTCTGTCTGCGTGCAGACTGACCAGAAGTGGACATGAATGAGAGGATGTTTCAAGGTAAATGACGGTAGTCATGGATAAGATATATAATTACTGCAGATCGTGCTTGAGGGAATGAGGAAACTGTCCTCTTCCGATACCTATGTGAACCACATAGCGGTTTTTTCTTCCCTTTCAGAGGGAAGAACTACCTTTATATATCTGCTATCAAAGAACGCAGTAAAAGGCTATAGTACTCTGTCTCTATAAAGGGAATTGGAGATAGCAGAGCATTAAGATCTTCGGGATCTTACACAATACTTCTATACGACAAGACTTGGAGATCTTATAGTTACCAATGGGATCCTATTTGGGCCTCAGATTCCGTGGTCTGACAAGATGGAACTGCTCCTCATCAATGTTTCTCTTGGTACTAATCGACCAAAAGGACGAGTGAGATTCTTTTGGGCTTGGAATCTGGATCAAATTCTAGAAAGACTCGGCAATGGGTTCCTGCCAGCATGGTATGTTTGGCAAAAGAACTATAACCTTTTATTCCTGGATCAACGCTTTCAGATAAAGGATTCGTTGTCCAGGCAATGTATTTACATTGTTATCTACAAAAGAAGATAAGGTTTAAACGTTTGCTGACAGAGTCTTTGGAATACGATGAGGGCTCAAAACTACTTCCCAGAAGGTTCGAAGAGATATATTTAAAAAGAGCTAGATCGGGAATCCTCCCAATTTCAGCTCAAGAGTCTCCTTAAACTTCCAGGCTCTTTCCCTGCCTTCGTGCAAGGATAGGGAAGATTTTGCAACGAGAGAACTCGTCAACATGTAGAAGAGTGCTCGTTAGCAACTGAAGTATCAAGTATGATCCTCCTCGGAGGAAGACTGGTCTCTCGGACTATTAGATTTCCTATCGTCTACTGGATGTAGCCGACTAAATTACCTCCCCTTGTTGCAGAGGCCATAAGCTCAAAGTGAAAGAATTTCTTCCACCCTTTTCCATTCTCCTGATAACGATTGTGGATGTTCAGACTTTCCGGACAATGTAGCGCCAATCAAGGCGCCAAATGGCCAAAACAGGCGCGTAAAAGACGCCAGAGCAAGACAGTCCAAATAAACACTGTCATTGTCTGATGAGGAGAAGGAGTAGGCCTCCAATCTGGCGCAGATGCGCTAGAGGCGAATAAATCAGGCAAATAAAGTGTCCGAGGTGGACATCGCCAGTTTTCATCGAGACTCTTAACAAGCTCGAATCTCCTGCAAGTGGGGAGAAGTCAGCCAGGTGCGAGGCGCCAGGCAAGCGAAGCACCAGCCAGACGCGAGGCGCCAGCCAGGCGCGAGACGCCAGGCAGGCGCGAGACGCCAGGCAGCGCGGAGGCTCCAGCCAGGCGCGAGGCGCCAGTCAGGGGCGAGGCGCCAGGCTCTAGCCAGGCGCGAGTGAGGCGCCGCATCCAAAGCCCGAGGCGCCAGGCAGGCGCGTGGCGCCAGCCAGACGCGAGGCGCCAGGCAGGCGCGAGGCGCCAGGCAGGCGCGTGGCGCCAGCCAGGGGGGAGGCGCAGGCAGGGCTCTGGGCTTCATCCAGAAGAGATCTGTTGCAAAGAAAGCCCTGGTCTTCTTTGGAAGAGTGGAATTTCTAAAGCACTTCTTGAGTAACTTGATGTTTCCTTCAAACAGCTAAGAATTAAAAGCGCTTGAAGTGCGAGCTTTTAACAATTCTTGTTCTTTCCATAACAATATGTCGTGAGAGTCATATTAGCTGTAATAACGGGAGATGCAACTCTTGTGTTGACTTCTCTTTGCACGAAGGAGATCAAGTGGGCCTATGAGAGATCCTTCTCTCTTTGTTATACGTGTCCACGGATGCGTTGCTGGGATAGGGAGCCGACACTGATCCTTAACTAGTGAATTAAAATTTTTTTTTTTATTTTTTATTTTAACATAAATGTATTATTTTCTGGGGTTATTTGAAATGAGTTTGGGGATAGCTCTTTTCAAATTAAGCACAAACCCTCGTGTTAGGATCAGGTGATCGGGATCGGTGTTGTGCTCCTTAAATTATGCCAATAGGCATTGATGTATTGTCATGTAAGTGGATAAGACCCCATTGACAAATGACCACTAGATTCTGTCAAGTAAGTGGATAAGACCCCATTGACAGATCTACAAGAACTCTTAGCCATAGGTCACATCCTCGCTGAGGCTCTTGAGACGAAGCAGGCTACTAGCAATAGCTAGGAAGTCGACCCTTCGTCTAAACACATAGGAACCAAGGTTTTATTTATTTATTACCTACAACGTATTGTTTACCTGTCTATCAGTAATAGCTGTCTTTTACCCTCCACCAATGGTGTGAATCAGCTATGTATATATCTGACAGGTAAGTTGAATGTATAAAAATGATATTGTTATGATACAATAAAGTTTTATACATACTTACCTGGCAGATATATACAATTAAATGGCCCACCCAGCCTCCCCTCAGGAGACAGCTGGAAGAAAAAATATGAATTAGAAAACGGGTATGGTTCCTATTCCCGCCACCCAGCGGCGGGGGGGTAGATCACCTGACCTACCTGCCGCGTGTGCCGCGAAATTCGAATTTCTGTCGGACGACGGAGTAATAGCTATGTATATATCTGCCAGGTAAGTATGTATAAAACTTTATTGTATCATAACAATATCATTTTGGTTTAGAAAAATCAGCTGAGGGCAGAGGTAAGTTTATCACCATATTGGACTCAATTCAGAGCTATTTTCTTGCTTCTAGTGTAAATAAATGGGACACGGTTATTGTTCATTATATGAAGTGTTTTTATTTATATGGGACAAGGTTGTTTTTCTTTATATGATGTATTTTTAAGTCAAAATTTGACTTAAATACGTCTTGTTGTGAACTATGTTTAGTTATTTTCTGTTCGCTATTTTCTGTTCGCTATTTTCACCCTATTTCTTCATAATAGGAGTTTTACGTTTTTAGCTTTTATTGGTGTGAAAACAACAGTAAAATGTGTTCTTCAATCCATGTTGCTGATGCACAATAATTTATAGTGTGAAATTGTTTTCTCAGTGTTTTCTCGGTTTCAGCTACAACTGCAGCTCAAATTTAGCAGTAGTATATTTCCTTGCCGGTATTTTCTCCATAGCGAATAGAGGTATAACGTAAAATTTATCAGTCCTATTCTGCTTAGTTAACGTCATTTGTAACAACTACAGTAATATTTTACTATCATACAATGGCTGAAATGCAAGCAAAACAGTGTTGTTATCCGATTTGGTTTGGTTGTTCTTGGCAAAACAAGTGTTTTTGTTCAGTGTTTTATGGCTGTAGTGTTTAAGTAACAATCATAACTTTACTAATGATAATTTTATCATTCTCATTAATTTTTTTTAACTTATTCAGCTAAAAGATATGATAAATAAAGAGAGGGAGGAAAAGAGGTTAGGAGAGGAAGACGATAGCAATGGTAATGAAAATTAACATCATTAAGTGTTCTGAAAAAGTCTCTGGTAATCAAAACTCGGCCTGTTATGCTCTCTCTCTGTCTGGTAACCAAAACTTGGCCTTTTATGGCACTGTAAATTTCTGATTTTATGGGGCTAGACCCCTGCTCTGCCAATGTGGAATCGGAGGAATTTATTTCTGGTGATTAGAACTTCATTTCTCGATATAATGGGGTTCGGATTCCACAATAAGCTGTAGGTCCTGTTGTTACCTAGCGAGGTAAAAATATCCAACCCTTTGGGCCAGCCCTAGGAGAGCTGTTAATCAGGTCAGTGTCTGATTAAACTAAGATATACTTACGGGGCTAGACAAGCGTGATAAAACCGGATCACCATAGCTCGGAACTGCCTGTACATATGTGCGATAATGGATGGTACATGAAATATATATGCAGTATACAGGTATACTTTGCTTGACATCGGTAATTGGTTCCAAAACGTGATGTTAGTAAACAATGACTACTACTAAATTTGAATGCCTTAAAAAGCAACCTAAATACCATATAAACACCCCATAACTATGCAGTCTCTTTATTAATTAAAAATAGATATTTTCCCCCCATACTAATGTATAGAATACCCAAAACCATTCAATATAAGACAATCCTAAGCCCCTATGAACGGTCAATAATGACGCCAATAACGTTGACCAACAAACTTATTGAACCAATGCAAATGAATTTTGTTTTTTCTGATTATTATTAAGAAAGTGAACCAATGGAAATGAATTTTGTTTTTTCTGATTATTATCAAGAAAAACGAAGTAAGGCAAGGTATGACTGTATATGTAGGCCTGTGCACCTCTTGTGTATTTATATTGTATGTCATTAAGTTCACTTTTAATATTTTTTATTTTTTTTATGACTAAAAAAGCTGCATACAATGTAGATAGTTGCACTGGTTATTTGCAATGAAAAATTAATTTTAAGCTTCTAACTGGCCAAAGTCCAGGTGTTCATGCATTACAGTACCAGATCTCCGATTATTTGCTAATTTGTTCCTTCTGTAAACACATTGCTTAAAATTTTGTACACTTCCAGGATTACAATACAATTCTCTATGCAGGTACTCTGGTGCAGATATAAGTATTGTTGTTCGAGATGCTTTAATGCAGCCAGTTAGGAAAGTCCAAACAGCCACCCATTTCAAGTATATTCGTGGACCATCTCGTGAAGATCCGAACAGATTTATAGAAGATTTACTTACGCCTTGCTCTCCTGGTGAACCTGGTGCCTTTGAAATGACCTGGGAGCAAGTTCCAGGAGATAAGTTGTTTGAGCCTGTAGTATCAATGGTAAGTGACTGAGCCTGTATTATGTATTATAAGTGACACTGAATGGTACATGTTTCTTCTAGCCATCAAAGGACTTTCGAAAGTACTTCTTTGACATGCACAAATTGAAGGTGTGACTATTGCTGAAGGATCTTTCGAGTTTCACTATGTCAGAGATGAATCAATATCCAGAGTATTTAACAAAACTTTTCATTTTGTTATTGTGGTATCTTATCAAGTGATCAGTCATTATTTGTGAACCCAGTGAAAGTAAAACTATCTTAGACAGACAATATTGCATGTTGAAGGTAGGCAGAGAACCGAAGAAACACGAGGAAAAGTTAACAAACAGAACTTATGCTGCCAATAACT
>NC_087216.1:9444395-9495250 GCF_015104395.2 Macrobrachium nipponense
AGTTATTGGCAGCATAAGTTCTGTTGTTAACTTTTCCTCGTGTTTCTTCGGTTCTCTGCCTACCTTCAACATGCAATATTGTCTGTCTAAGATAGTTTTACTTTCACTGGGTTCACAAATAATGACTGATCACTTGATAAGATACCACAATAACAAAATGAAAAGTTTAGTTAAATACTCTGGATATTGATTCATCTCTGACATAGTGAAACTCTAAAGATCCTTCAGCAATAGTCACACCTTCAATTTGTGCATGTCAAAGAAGTACTTTCGAAAGTCCTTTGATGGCTAGAAGAAACATGTACCATTCAGTGTCACTTATAATACATAATACAGGCTCAGTCACTTACCATTGATACTACAGGCTCAAACAACTTATCTCCTGGAACTTGCTCCCAGGTCATTTCAAAGGCACCAGGTTCACCAGGAGAGCAAGGCGTAAGTAAATCTTCTATAAATCTGTTCGGATCTTCACGAGATGGTCCACGAATATACTTGAAATGGGTGGCTGTTTGGACTTTCCTAACTGGCTGCATTAAAGCATCTCGAACAACAATACTTATATCTGCACCAGAGTACCTGCATAGAGAATTGTATGTAATCCTGGAAGTGTACAAAATTTTAAGCAATGTGTTTACAGAAGGAACAATTAGCAAATAATCGGAGATCTGGTACTGTAATGCATGAACACCTGGACTTTGGCCAGTTAGAAGCTTAAAATTAATTTTTCATTGCAAATAACCAGTGCAACTATCTACATTGTATGCAGCTTTTTTAGGGGATCATAAAAAAAATAAAAAATATTAAAAGTGAACTTAATGACATACAATATAAATACACAAGAGGTGCACAGGCCTACATATACAGTCATACCTTGCCTTACTTCGTTTTTCTTGATAATAATCAGAAAAAACAAAATTCATTTCCATTGGTTCACTTTCTTAATAATAATCAGAAAAAAAAAAATTCATTTGCATTGGTTCAATAAGTTTGTTGGTCAACGTTATTGGCGTCATTATTGACCGTTCATAGGGGCTTAGGATTGTCTTACATTGAATGGTTTTGGGTATTCTATACATTAGTATGGGGGGAAAATATCTATTTTTAATTAATAAAGAGACTGCATAGTTATGGGGTGTTTATATGGTATTTAGGTTGCTTTTTAAGGCATTCAGATTTAGTAGTAGTCATTGTTTACTAACATCACGTTTTGGAACCAATTACCGATGTCAAGCAAAGTATACCTGTATACTGCATATATATTTCATGTACCATCCATTATCGCACATATGTACAGGCAGTTCCGAGCTATGGTGATCCGGTTTTATCACGCTTTGTCTAGCCCCCGTAAGTAATATCTTAATTTAATCAGACACTGACCTGATTAACAGCTATCCTAGGGCTGGCCCAAAGGGTTGGATATTTTTACCTCGCTAGGTAACAACAGGACCTACAGCTTATTGTGGAATCCGAACCCCATTATGTCGAGAAATGAAGTTCTAATCACCAGAAATAAATGCCTCCGATTCCACATTGGCAGAGCTGGGGTCTAGCCCAATAAAATCAGAAATTTACAGTGCCATAAAAGGCCAAGTTTTGGTTACCAGACAGAGAGAGAGCATAACAGGCCGAGTTTTGATTACCAGAGACTTTTTCAGAACACTTAATGATGTTAATTTTCATTACCATTGCTATCGTCTTCCTCTCCTAACCTCTTTTCCTCCCTCTCTTTATTTATCATATCTTTTAGCTGAATAAGTTAAAAAAATTAATGAGAATGATAAAATATCATTAGTAAAGTTATGATTGTTGCTTAAACACTACAGCCAATAAAACACTGAACAAAAACACTTGTTTCTTTTGCCAAGAACAACCAAAACCAAATCGGGATAAACAATGATATTGTTATTGTACAATAAAAGTTTCATACATACTTACCTGGCAGATATATACTTAGCTATAGACTCCGTCGTCCCCGATAGAAATTCGAATTTCGCGGCACACGCTACAGGTAGGTAGGTCAGGTGATCTACCGGCCTGCCGCTGGGTGGCAGCGGAATAGGAACTATTACCTTCTAAGGACAGATTTTTCTCTTCCACCTGTCTCCTGAGGGGAGCTGGGTGGGCCATTCAATCGTATATATCTGCCAGGTAAGTATGTATGAAACTTGTTTTATTGTACAATAAAACAATAGCATTTTCATACATTCAACTTCCCTGTCAGATATATACTTAGCTGATTGGCACCTTTGGCGGTGGGTAAGAGACAGCTAATTACTGATTAGACAGGTAAACAACATACGTTGTAGGTAATAAATAATAAAACCTTGGTTCCTATGTGTTTAGACGAAGGTTGACCTCCTAGCTATTGCTAGGAATCTGCTTCGTCTCAAGAGCCTCAGCGAGGATGTGACCTATGGCTAAGAGTTTCTTGTAGATCTGTCAATGGGGTCTTATCCACTTACTTGACAGAATCTAATGGTTATTTGTCAAAGGGGGTCCTATCCACTTACATGACAAAACACCTATGCCTACTGGCATAATTAAGGAGCACAACACCGATCCGATCACCTGATCCTAACACGAGGGTTTGTGCTTAATTTGAAAAGAGCTATCCCCAAAACTCATTTCAAATACCCCAAAGAAAATAGTATACTTATGTTAAAATAAATTTTTTTTAACTCACTAGTTAAGGATCAGTGTCGGCTCCCTATCCCAGCAACGTATCCGTAGACACGTAACCAAGAGAGAAGGATCTCTCATAGGTCAACTTGACCTCCTTCGTGCAAAGAGAAGACAACACAGAGTTGCATCTCCCGTAAATTACAGCTAATATGTCTCTCACGACATATTGTTATGGAAAGAACAAGAATTGTTAAAAGCTCGCACTTCAAGCGCTTTTAATTCTCAGCTGTTTGAAGGAATCATCAAGTTACTTAAGAAGTGCTTTAGAGATCACACTGTTCCAAAGAAGACCAGGGCTTTCTTTGAAATTGATCTCTTCTGGATGAAGCCTAGAGCCTGGCTTGTGCCTGGCTGGCGCCTCGCGCCTGTCTGACGCCTAGAGCCTGGCTTGTGCCTGGCTGGCGCCTCGCGCCTGTCTGACGCCTCGCGCTTGGCTGGCGCATGTTGCTTGCCTGGCTAGCGCCTTGCGCCTGCCTGGAGCCTCGCGCCTGGCGCCTGGCTGACTTCTCCCCACTTGCTGGAGCTTCGAGCTTGTTAAAGAGTCTCGAGGAAACTGGCGATGCCCACATCGGACACTTTTTTCGATTTATTTGCCTCTAGCGCATCTGCGCCAGGCTGGAGGCACGCTCCTCCCTCATCAGACAATGACAGTGTTTATTTGGACTGTCTTCCTCTGGCGTCTTTACGCCTGTTCTGGTATTTTGGCGCCTGATTGGCGCTACATTGTCCGAAAGTCCTTAACATCCACAATCGTTTATCAGGAGACTGGAGAAGGGTGGAAGAAATTCTTTCACTTTGAGCTTTTGGTCTCTCCGGTAAGGGGAGGTGATTGTAATCAGCTACATCCAGTAGACGATAGGATATCTAACCGTACGAGAGATAAGAGTCTTCCTCCGAGGAGGGTCCTTCTCGAATACTTCCGTGCTCACGAGATCTCTTCTTACATGTTGAAGGGGTGTCTCGTTGCAGAATCTTCCCTATCCTTGCCCGAAGGAAGGGAAGAAGCCTGGAAGTCGAAGGAGACCTCACGAATAGCTGAATTGGGAGTACTCTGATTTCTAGCTCTTTATTGTATCCCCTCTGAACACCTTCTGGGAAGCATTTCGAGCCGTTATCGCATACCAAAGACTCTGTAGGCAAACATTTGAACCATTCTACTGTAGATGAAAACGTAAGTACTCTGCCTGGACAACGAAACCTCTATCTGAAAACATTGAATCAGGAATAGGGGTTTCAAGTTCTTTTTGCTAGAACCATACTATGCTGAGGGCAAGAAAACCCATTTGGTCTAGTCTCCATAGAATCTGATGCGAGATTCCAATGCTCAAAAAATTCACTTGTCTTCTTGGTCGTTTAGGACCCAGAGAAACAAAGAATTCCCTCATAAAATTTCTCAAAGAAGTTTGATGAGGAGCAGTTCCATCTTGTCGGAACATGGAATCTGTGGCCACAAAAAAGATCCCATTAGAAGTACATGATATCCTACTCTTGTCATATTAAGGTATATATCGTATAAGATCCCGAAGATCTTAATCCTCTGCTATCTCCAATTCCCTTTGTAGAGACAGAGTATAGCCTTTTACTGCGTTCTTTGATAGCAGATATATACAAAGGTGATTCTAAAAAACCGCTATGTGGTTCACAGAGGTATCGGAAGAGGACAGTTTCCTCATTCCCTCTAGCACGATCTGCAGCAATTCTATGTCTAGTCCATGACTATTGTCATCTACCTTGAAAAAATCCTCTCATTTATGTCCACTTCTGGTCAGTCTGCATGCAGACAGACTCAGAGTGGAGAGGTTGTTAAGGTCCATTTAATAATAGATGCTGATAGAATATCCAGACTCTCTTGGAAAAGACTTCCAAAAACATGCTGTGAGAAGAACGTGACCTCTGTGAATCCAACCTCTCTGAAGCCAAAATGAGGCATAAAGTATTATCCTCTCTTTCTTTGACGCCCTTTATCTTAAATTCTGTAAAGAATTTATATTTATATTTATATTTAGGGGAAAAAAAGACTATAGTATATTCCCCTTTCTATAAAATAAAGATGGCGTATATTGCTACCTCTCTTGGTTGCGAGGAAAAGGAAGCATTCTATAGGAAGCCTGTCCTTCTACCTTGCTAAGAGATCTATGAAGAAGACTTTCCGCAGGTTCTCACAACTCTTTCCAATAAATGTTAGACATACGTTAACAGTTATTATCGTCGATCGAGAAGGTTCTCACGGACATGAAATATCTTGCATCGAACCTCTTAAGGATCGTTACGTTCCCTGTCTGTTTTCCAAATAGGTTCTCTTTTTTAACGCGAACAGGAGCGAAAAAAGAGATTCTCGATGCTCTTTGCGATATGAGAGAGTCGTGGAATTGGCCTAAGTGATAAAAAGGGTAACGAAATCAGGAACGATTCTTGCCGTTACCGAGCCTGCTGTCCGAGAGGCTACTGGATTCTTAGGTTAATAACTCGCTAAAACGAGAAAATATCTTGGATGGTGCTCTTGGCCCATTGCGCCAGGCTGGCGCTTCTGGCGCAATTTTGCGCTAGGCTGGCGCAATTTTGCGCCAGGCTGGCGCTTCTGGCGCATTGCGCCAGGTTGGCGCTTCTAGCGCTTTGCGCCAGGCTGGCGCTTTCTTCTAATTCTCTTTATGTTATGTGTCAGAACATCTGTGCCTTTATGGTACCCGACCTCCTTTCACATGTTAATTCCGTTCTTAGTAGGAAAAAACTCTTATATACGAAGTATAGTCCATTCAGGGAAACCATTTCTGCCACGAAGAGAATGTTTCCCATCCCACTCATCCATCTTCTCTTGAGCAATATCCGATTCTAAAAAAGGTTGTTTGCGTTTCTCGAAAGACTTGACCATACCGTAGTCTTAAAGTGAATTCTCTACTACATCCATCTTCTCACTAAGCATGTATTCTAATAAGCCATGCTTTCGTAAGCATGAGAGCATTATATAATATAATGTTCTACTGCTTAGAATCCTTTAATAATGTTACCTACGGTAAACAGCATTGAAAGGTTATAATATCTTTCTTATTGAAAGCTTCTTAGCAAAAGGCAGACAATATTTTATTTGTGTTAGCTTAACTATCTCCTCCATTCGAGACTAAGTCCATGATTGTGAGGGGATATACGGTTAACCATTCGATCCCGTTGGAGAGAGATGTAATCGACTAATCATGACCGAGAACCGGATGGTACTGTATTCAGTATTGGCCTTAGAATGACAGCCCGGCAGTCTCGCTCGCTGCCTGACTGCATTCATCATGAGTTGCCAGTTACTTCATTCAATGAAGGAATATAATACAATTATTCTCGAGCCTAAGGAAGCTCTTAATAATGCAAATTTAAGCCAAACAACCTTTGTTAAATACCGAAGCTGAGTAGGTATTGTCGTAACAAACCTTTTAAGCGAAGTCCTTTCCAGGAAAAAACCTGTAAGGATATAGATAATTCTGTAGCGAACCACAAAGGCAACTCTGGTATGGGTATATGACTTGTCATTCAGTAGTCGTATACAGCAAGTCTTGCTACTACATTCTTTCCTCTCCGATCCAGAGAGAGAAAAGGAAATCTTGCACTCTTCGTTCTTTTCGTCAATAAACACGAATTAGTATTAGTCGAAAGAGATCGCAATGAAAACTCTAGGATCGAAGAGAATCCCTCAAATTTTTATTCTCTTGGATATAAGACCGTATTCTATGCCTTTATTATTTGGAAGAGCCTCTAATCAATGAATGAGAGCTCGTACAAATCTTGTTAATTTGAATTTGCAAACGATCCTGAGAAAAAACTCTATCATCAGCTAAGTCCTCCTGACAAGAATGACGGCCGCCTGTGCACATATTGCATTCTTCTCAGGAGACAGCTGTGCTTGCGGCAGATTTCCACCCGAAACGGCATATCGTGAACAGGACGACGGCCGCCTGTGCGGCACCTTTCGTCTCTGTCCAGAGAAAATCCGCTCCTGGTCCAAATCATAAAGAGACGCTTCCTGGTTGATTTCTCCGTATGATTCTTTTGAGGAAGATCTTGGCGCTTGGTGCTTAACCGTTGCCGAAAGTCCGGTTTGTTCAATGCGCTTGGACGTATCTGTCCGTCTCGGACCGTGTCGTCTGTCCGAGCTGTCCACCTATGGAACTTGGCGCTTGGCTGGTGTCATTCCAGTACGACACCTCTGCCTGTCCGTCTTGTCCGCTTCTGGCGCCTGTCGCCCGGACGGAGTTGCCTGCGCACGACGTTTTGTCCAATCCAGGCTGTCCACCTTGTCAAGGTTGTCCGCAATCGGCACGAATCGCTTGGACACAGTTGTCCGCATAGGAAATATCCGCCTCGGGCTGTCCGCGTCTTGGCGAATGGTGTCTGGTTGGAGCCGTCCGCGTAGGACACTTTTTCCTGTCCGAGTAGTCCAATTCTGGCGCCGAGCGCCTGGGTGGTTCTGTCCGACTTGGACACTCTTCGTCATTGTCCGTATGTTGCGTCTCAATCCTATGAGTTTTCGTCCTTCTTTCTTTATTCGTCTCTGTACTCGTACGAGGAGTAGAGGAGATAAGTCTGGAGTCCAGAACGCCCGTAGGACGAGATCTCTTAACAGGAAGAAAATCGTCCTTTCTCCTCGGAAGGTCTTTTCTCAATACTCCTACTAAAGAGGAAATTTGTTCCTGCATTTTAAGTAGGAAGTCCGTCGCAGTTTCTTCCTTTTCTTTGCCATGAATAGGAGAATGCGCTCTGGAAGGCGTAGGAGATAGAGATATTGTCCACTTGGCTCTTTTCCTCTCGTAGGGAGAATCGTCCTGGAAACGTTCCGGGCTCGAGTCCAACGTCGGAGCTTTCCAACTCCTCTTGATCGGACACGACAGTTCGTCGGAAGTCCATCCACTTCTTCGAGGAGACGAATCGGAAGACGAAAAGCACTCTTTTAAGATGCCTTTCCAATGGCGATCCTTGGCAGTCTGGGACGCTACAGATTATGCCGAGGGGACGCCTGACCGGTGGGGATTCTCCGTAACCTCCGTACGACTGTCAACATTCCTTCTCCTCTGGGCCTGGGAGCTTGGAAGAGGTCTAGGTCTGGGAGCGAGACAGAGCCGATCGGAACGCACCCTCCACTATTTTAGGACGCCTTTCCAATGGCGAACTTGGCAGTCTGGAACGTTCTACAGAGTCTGCCGAGGGGACGCCTGATCGGTGGGGATTCTCCGTAACCTCCGTACGACTGTCGACATTCCTTCTCCTCTGGGCCTGGGAGCTTGGAAGAGGTCTAGGTCTGGGAGCGAGACAGAGCCGATCAAGACGACCCTCCACTTCAATGGGTAACACTATATTCACTTCTTACCTTTTTAGAGCTCGCTTTTGAGCTACATCCATTATCTTCAAATTTGCATATATAAATTTGTAGTTTCTGTGGAGTAAGAAGGTGATGAGGATGCAACAACTACTAGTACTGCTAATACTCTAACTGCTCGTTAGCACACACGCTATTAAAGCTTATAAAGTAAGCGTATCTAGTTATATGCTTTTCTGACTTCCTAAAGTAGGAAATTAGAGTTTAATATTTCCTTAATAAAGTTGTAACCTTTATTCCATGTAATAATGAATAAATTTAATAATTCCCTTTATTGCAAACTATGTGAGTGTCTACCGATAATTTCGGTAGTTTCAATTAGTATTTTCTTCTAAATTTCGAAGCGAAATTCATTAAAAGTTAATAAAAGCGTATGCCGAACCAAAGACCCAGTACTTCCCTGCAAAAGACAGCCCAAGATCGATGGCGATGAAACACGAAAATCAAATCAGGAGGAACCGTAAACGTATGTTTACAGTCCAACGATAGAGAAAAATCTGTCCTTAGAAGGTAATAGTTCCTATTCCTGCCACCCAGCGGCAGGCCGGTAGATCACCTGACCTACCTACCTGTAGCGTGTGCCGCAAAATTCGAATTTCTATCGGGGACGACGGAGTCTATAGCTAAGTATATATCTGACAGGGAAGTTGAATGTATGAAAACACTGTTTTGCTTGCATTTCAGCCATCGTATGATAGTAAAATATTACTGTAGTTGTTACAAATGACGTTAACTAAGCAGAATAGGACTGATAAATTTTACGTTATACCTCTATTCGCTATGGAGAAAATACCGGCAAGGAAATATACTACTGCTAAATTTGAGCTGCAGTTGTAGCTGAAACCGAGAAAACACTGAGAAAACAATTTCACACTATAAATTATTGTGCATCAGCAACATGGATTGAAGAACACATTTTACTGTTGTTTTCACACCAATAAAAGCTAAAAACGTGAAACTCCTATTATGAAGAAATAGGGTGAAAATAGCGAACAGAAAATAACTAAACATAGTTCACAACAAGACGTAATTTAAGTCAAATTTTTGACTTAAAAATACATCATATAAAGAAAAACAACCTTGTCCCCCATATAATAAAAACAAAAAACTTCATATAATGAACAATAACCGTGTCCCATTTATTTACACTAGAAGCAAGAAAATAGCTCTGAATTGAGTCCAATATGGTGATAAACTTACCTCTGCCCTCAGCTGATTTTTCTAAACCAAAACATTGATTGGTCTGTTTGTATTTTAAAATACAATAGTAATAATTGACTACATACAGTATTACTGGATACAGTGAAGTAAAGCATAAATTTTAAAAGATCCAAGGAAAAGATGCATATTTGTTATGTTTGTATCTTATGAGGGTCTCACGGCACTTAGGCTAAGCCACCTATAACCAGACAACAGCTCTGTAAACCCAAGTAATGAATACATTGGACAAGCACCATAAAACTGAAACTCCAATAACCTGTCGTGCTGATAACCGGGGGCTGCGTGTATGTATATATATATATATAATATACACTATACACATCTATTACTTACCCTTCTGTTCTGCAACCAAGTAACCTGAAATCTTCCTCATGAAGACTGTGAGGCGTGTCTCCTAAATTCAGCTTGAACATACTTGTACGAGCATTTGCTTCAGGGAGTGGAATATAAATACGTTTCTCAAATCGTCTCCTGATGGCAGAATCTAGCACCCAAGGTATATTGGTTGCTCCAAGAACCAAAACTCCATCATTTTGATTTCCAACACCTGCAAAGCAAACATTATCCAAACTTAGATAAAGGGAAGAACTTTGCTCTCATGACCATATATTACCCTATTGGTTAATTTTAAATAAGTCACTATAGTAAATCTAAACAGCAAAAAGAAAAACATGAAACATATGACTCAAATACTTTTCTAAAATATTATGGCTATTCAGGTAAACACTTGGTTCTCATGGGGATGGCCTCAAAAGGTTTATTTTTAATACTGTACTAGATCATAAACATTATTTTGTTTGTTTGTACGGTGTTTTTACGTTGCATGGAACCAGTGGTTATTCAGCAATGGGACCAACGGGTTTACATGACTTCCGAACCACGTCAAGAGTGAACTTCTATCACCAGAAATACACATCTCTCGCTCCTCAATGGAATGCCCGAGAATCGAACTCGCCTGTTCAAAAATTTATCTTTGCCGTTGGTCTTTTTCTTTCAAGTTCATCCTTTGACCAGTTTGTGTACTGGAGGAGTTTGAAAATGTATGGTCGAAGTTCCCTACTATGTCCAAATACTTCAATTCTTGATGGCAAGGTTTGTTTATTATATCCCAATAAATTTAACTATCTTTAATGATATTCCTTTACGTTCTTCTACTTGGGAAGGTGCTTATTTCTTAAGTCTTCTATTTAATTATGTCTCATTTTAAGGGAGTCAAATACTAACTTTACTGACTGGTTCATTGTCATTTTAATTTTTGGTAAAACTACTGTAGTTTGAATGCTTTTCATTATGCTTTGTTGTATAATACTGACTTTTACATTATTATCACAACTTATAATGCTATAGTCTTACAGAGTCAAATTATATCAAACCCTCTCCAATTGGCCATCTTTGGCCTATATCTAGAAATACACAATGATCCTACTGCCTTACGGTTATCTGTTCATAAAGATCTGACCTGGTAAAAGAAGCAGAACCTGACATCAGGTTCCAACGCTGCACAACATCAGTTAATCAAATTCTTCAAGTGAGGAGATATAGCATCCAACCTTACCTTATGTTCCACAAGTTACTAAAATTATATTTAAAACTGTGCAGGGGTTGTCAAAGATAAAATCTTTTAGTGTATAAAAAAAAAAAAAAAAAAAAAAAAAACAAAAAAAAAAAAAAAAAAAAAAAAAAAGTGCCTTGTTAACTTACTGTAGTGCAACTACTACGGAACAAGTTAAGAATCACCTCTTAGGTATATAAAAAGCTAATATATACCAGCAGACAATTTAAGCCACGTCCGTGGTTAAGGAACAGCAAAACTTACCCTGCATCTGTACAAGAAATTCTGTCTTGATTCGTCTGGCAGACTCTGACTCTTGTTCTGATCTTGAGGAACAGAGGGAGTCCACTTCATCATGAGATAATGGATGGTTTATGTTCACGAGCCATTTCAAAGAGTGTCTTCACGTGCTGTTCAGATTCTCCCAACCATTTTGAAACCAGATCTGCTGAACTAACACTGAAGAATGTTGAGTTGTTTGCTTCAGTTGCAACAGCTTTAGCTAGGTAAGTTTTACCAGTTCCTGGAGGCTATACAAAAAGAAATTAATAATAGAGGAGTGCCTGAAAATCCAGATTTTATTTTTATAAGGACAACAAACAAAAAATAATAGCATGACACCCCATAAACGTAACAGGTCCTCACAATGTATTACATGTTTTACAGCGTTTGTTGATACCTTAACGTTAAGGGTACTAACCCCAAACAGCAGGATGCCTCTCCAAGCTTGTCTCTTGCCTGTGAACATGTGTGGGAATTTAATTGGCAATATAACAGCCTCTTTCAAGGCTGCCTTTGCTCCCTCTAAGCCTGCCACATCATCCCAACTTACATTGGGTTTTTCTGCAACAATAGCACCTTCCATTTTGGATTCCATCCTTTTCTTGGCAGGATCTGATTCATCATCTGAATCTGAATCTTTTCCACCTTTTTTTTCCTGATCAGAAATGTATACAAGTGACTTAACAGATCTAAAACCTTAATATTGTACAAAATCAAATTTCCAATAAAATGCCTTCATCACTTATTTCAATAAAATTCTCTTCTTAAAAACTAATTTTTTCAAAACATTTGTTCAAATCTACATGAGAAACAGGTGCAAGATAATTTTTCTCTTTGATACCTACCCTGAATTTCCTTCCCCTGCTTTTACAGGCTTCTTTCTGTCTTTGTTCTTTTCTATGTAGTCCTTGAGCTTTTCTGCTCTATCAAGGTACTGCTTACATTTTCCTCTGATGCTTTCCTTAGCACGCTCATTTGGGACTTCATCTATAAAAGAAAATTTTTTTTTTTAATTTTTATCTATTAGCTTACTAGCCATCTTGATGGCTTGTTTCTAGAAACACACACCAAAGGCGAGTGACATCAAAAGACCATACAATTCTTTCCTGCATAAATTTACATTAACCTAAAGCAATGTATAGATTTAATATATATTTTGTGGCTTAAGGAAAAAGAAAAATGATATTGTTAAGATACAATAAAGTTTTGTACATACTTACCTGGCAGATATATACTTAGCTATAGACTCGGTCGTCCCGACAGAATTTCAAAACTTGCGGCACACGCGACAGGTAGGTCAGGTGATCCACCATTCCCGCCGCTGGGTGGCGGGATCTGGAACCATTCCCGTTTTCTAAGCCATAAGTTTTTCTTCCACCTGTCTCCCTGAGGGGAGGATGGGTGGGGGCCATAATCATATATATCTGACAGGTAAGTATGTACAAAACTTTATTGTATCTTAACAATATCAGTTTTTGTACATGAAAACTTACCCAGCAGATATATACTCAGCTGATTGGCACCCTTGGTGGAGGGTAAGAGACAGCTAAAACATAATGATAATACTAATAGTAAATACATTAAAAAACAGGGAAAAAAACAACATATGTTCTTGGATATAATAATCCATGGTTCCTACCTGATTGGGCTGAAGACTTCATGACTACTGTCGATGAGTCTGCCTGCCTCAAGAGTCCCAGCGAGGTATGGACCTATGGCTGAATAACTCTTTGGATCGTGTCAATGGGGGCTAGACGCGTATGCGACAGAGCTACTCTGGATCGTACCAATGGGGGCTGACCACTTACATGGTAGAGCCTTGACCTTTGTCATATCAATGGGACTAGCCCTCTTACATGACAGAGTTAAGGTTTCTATAAATAAACACAAGGAGCCACTGAAGCCAATCCCGATCACCTGTCCATGTTAGTACTGTTATAACCTATGAATTGCAAGAGGGTCCCCTATTCCCTCTAACAATCAACCAATAAAAACAACCACCAATAAAGACAAATTTAAACACTAAAGTAAGTTAAGAAGGATTAGCCTCAGCTCCTTCTCCCAGCACTGAATTCGCCGAAACATACGCTCCCAGAGCAAAGCACTTTTCGTAAGAAATCTTTACGTCTCTTAGGTAATTGGAGACAAACACCGAATTACATCTCCAAAACGTAGACTCTATAAGTGCCTGAAGAGACCATGTTTTGTGAAATGCCATTGACGTAGCTATGGCTCTCACTTCTTACTCTGAGAACCTTGAGGTGCTCTTCATTGCAATTAAGGTGAGCTTCCTTTATTACATCCTTTATGAAGAACGTAAGGGCATTCTTTGAAATCGATCTTTTCGGATCTCTTACAGAGCACCAAAGACTTTCTTCTGTACCTCCTAGCAACGCTTTCTTCTTCAGGTAAAACTTGAGTGCCCTGACTGGACACAAAGTCCTCTCTAGTTCTCTTCCTGTTAGTGAAGAGAGTCCTTTTATCTCAAAGCTTCTTGGCCAAGGTTTTGAGGGATTTTCGTTCTTTGCTAGAAAAAGTGGTTTAAAGGTGCAAATCGCTGAATCCTTCTTAAAACCCACTTTACCTTCCAAAGCTTGCAACTCGCTAATTCTCTTAGCTGTCACTAAAGCAAAGAGGAATAAGGACTTTCTAGTTAAGTCTCTAAATGAAGCTGTGTGAGACGGTACGAAAAAAATTTTTTCCCGACATTAGGAACTTGAGGACCACATCCAAGTTCCAGCTAGGTTCTTGATTATATGGTCTTTCGTGGTTTCGAAAGACCTTATAAGGTCATGGAGATCTTTATTATTGGTCAGATCTAGTCCTCTATGTCGAGTGACTGAGGCCAGCATACTCCTGTAACCTTTTACTGTTGATACTGCCAGGTTACAGTCCTTTCTCAAAAATAGAAGAAAATCTGTGATTTCAGTTACAGAGGTACTGGAAGAGGATATTTTCTTCCCCTTACACCATCTTCTAAACAACTCCCACTTCGACTGATACACCCTAGAGGTGGAGACTCTTCTGGCTCTTGCAATAGCCTTCGCCACTTCGCACGAAAAGCCCCTTGCTCTGACGAGTCCTTCGACAGTCTGAAGGCGGTCAGACTTAGAGCGGGGAGGTTTTTGTGAAATCTGTCGAAGTGGGGTTGTTTTGAGAAGATCGTTCCTTAGTGGAAGCGATCTTGGAAATCTACTACCCACTCCAGCACCTCTGTGAACCAATCGAGAGCTGGCCAAAAGGGAGCGAGAGGGTCATTCTTGTTCCTTCCGAGCAAGCAAATTTCCTCAATACTTCCCCTACTATCTTGAAAGGAGGGAAGGCGTATGTGTCCAAGCTGTCCAATCTAGCAGAAAGCTGTCTACTGCTACTGCTTGTGGATCCGAGATCGGGGAGCAATAGTTCTCTAATCTGTGATTCCTGTTGGTCGCGAACAGGTCTATATTGGGCCTTCCCCACAGATGCCACAGTTGTTGGCAAATCTGAGGATTGAGAGTCCATTCCGTGGGTAGGACTTGGTCTTTTCGCTCAACAGATCTGCCCGGACATTTCTCTCCCCCTCCCGCACAAACCTTGTGAGAAGAGAGATCTTCCTTTCCTGAGCCCAAATCAGCAGATCCTTTGCTGATTCGTACAGGGAAAAGGAATGCGTCCCCCCTGTTTCTTTATATATGCGAGGGCTGTTGTGTTGTCCGAGTGGATTTGAATCCCCAGACCTGAGACCTGTTCCTCGAAATGAACTAGAGCTAGATGAATGGCTGTTAGTTCTTTCTTGTTTATGTGCCAGGACACTTGTTCTCCTTCCCAAGTGCCTGAGCCTGACACTTCTTCCGAACCTGGGTCGCTCCCCACCCTGAATCCGGGGGAGGCGTCTGCAAATAACGCTAGGACGAGGGTTCTCTAAGTGAAGGGAGATTCCCTTGCTTAGTTTTTTGTGGATCTAACCACCAGCGGATATTCTCCTTGATTCCTTTCGAGATCGGAAAGGTTTCTCCCAGATTTTTGGACTTCCAATCCCATCTATTCTTCAGATAAAATTGAAGGGGTCTTAAGTGTAGCCTTCCTAAGGAAACGAACTGTTCCATCGAGGAGAGGGTCCCCAGTAAGCTCATCCATTCCCTCGCGGAACAATGTTCTTTCCTTAAGAAGACTGCCACCTTTTCCAAGCAGCGTTCTCTCCTTTCCTGCGAAGGATACGCTAGAAAATCCCGAGAATCCATCTGAATCCCAGATAGACAATAACTACTCTGCTGGGGAGTCAGCATGGATTTCTCGCGATTGACTAAAAGTCCCAGGGACTTTGTCAATTTTAGAGTAAGTAAACAAAGGGTCCTCCAGACATTTTTTCCTCCGATTGGGTCTTATTAGCCAATCGTCCAGATATAATGAGATCCTGATCCCTTCCAGATGTAGCCAATAAGCTACATTCTTCATGATGTCTGTGAAGACTTGAGGGGCGAGTCGAAAGTCCGAAACACATCGCTCGGAACTGGAATACTTTCCCTTGGAAACATGAATCTTAGATATTTCCTTGCTGCCGGATGAATTGGCACATGGAAATACGCATCTTGAAGGCGGTCCAGGGACACCATCCAGTCCCCTGGACGAAAGAGCAGACAGAAACAGAGGAAGACGTCTCCATCAAGAATTTCTTCTTCAAAACAAAGAAATTCAGGGCACTGACGTCTAGAACCGGCCTCCATCCCCCGATGCTTTCGGTACCAGGAACAACCGATTGTAAAATCCTGGAGACTGGAGATGTTGAACCAGTTCTACCGCTTCTTTGGATCATCTGTTCCACTGCCTGTAAAATAGCAAGTTTTCGGACCGGATCCGAGTATCTTGCAGTCAACTCCCTTGGAGTTGTCGTCAAGGGAGGATTTTCCCTGAAGGGGATCAAGTATCCTTTTTTCAGGATCGAGAGGGACCAAGAATCCGCTCCTTCTGCGCCCAGACTTTTGCAACTGGAGTAGTCTGGCGCCTACTTTTGTCTGGAGGAACTCCCTGTAGTTCCATCCTAGACTTCCCGAAGGACCTTCTAGATGGTCTTCTCCTTCTTTCTGGTCTGCGACCTCTAAGAGGGGTCCTAGAAGAGGAGGCACCTCGTAAGGGCTGTACAAAAGAGGGTCTCTCTCTTTTTTCGATAGGCACGGCCGGCCTAAACTTCTTGGGCTGAGTGAGTGAGGAGATCCATGAGTTGCCTTCTCCGTAAAAGATTTTGCAACCTCCTTAACAGTCTCCTGTGGGAACAGATGAGGGGACAAAGGTGCAAAAGAAGAGATTGCTCTTTGTAAGGGTGATACGGCTCTTGCTAGAAAAGAGCTAAAGACCGATCTCTTCTTTAAGACTCCCTGTTCCGAAAAGTGAGGCAACTTCTACGGAACCGTCCATAACCGCTCTGTCCAAGCAAGCCAGGACGCTTGAAAGTTCTTCCATGGAGGGACAAAGTCAGTGTCCTGAGCTCTCTTAGCTAATGCTCCCAATACCCAGTCCGATGAAACAAATTGAACACTTCTAGGGTCTTAAAGAGGCCCTTTAGAAGGTGGTCCAGCTCACACATGCCCCATGTTGCTTTACAGAAAGCAAAGACTTCCTCCTGGAGGAGTCCACTAAGAGGCAAAAAATCCGCGTCTGCGGATGAAGGGAGCCTAACCCCATGGGTTCCTTGGTCTCGTACCACCTTCCCGGTTTCCCTGTAACTTGGAAGGAGGGCAGGAAAAAAACTGTTTTGCCCGCTTCCCTTCTTGAGGTTAACCACTCCGAAAAGGTCTTTAAAGCCTTTTCATACAGAGAGCAGGGCGCATCTTGACGAAGGAAGACGACTTGTGAGCTTTTGTACTCGACATTAATGATCCTGGTGAAGGAGGATCAGCAGGATGAAGGGAGTCTCCGAACTCCTTGAGAAGCAGAAGAGAGAGCCTCTTGTAGTCAGAAACTGCTACATCTACGGGCTCCTCCTCGTCCGATACTTGTTCCAACGGATCCACTGAAGGAGACCGTTTGGGAGTGATCGGGGCTCTTTTTTTCCCGGGAGAAGTACTCCTTTCCCGAGAAGGGGAGCGCTGAAAGATCGAACTTCTATACGAAGAATGAGGCTCCTGTCGGTCCGAAACATTCTTGCGCCTACTAGACTCTTGTTGCCTAGGCACTTAAGGTTCACCAGACTCGTGGCGCTTGATAGGCTCCTGACGCCCTGATTCAGGGCGCTTGAATGGATCCCTGCGCCTGACTCCTGACGCCTAACAGGCTCCTGGCGTCCTGACTCTTGACGCCTAACGTACTCCTGGCGTCCTGACTCCTGCCTTCTAGCAGACTCCTGAATCCTGTGGCTTGAGAGGCTCTTGACGCCCTTTCTTGCGTCTCACTGCCTCTTTGCGCCTGACTGGCTCCTAGTCCTGTAGTCCCAAAGGGGATCCTGATACCTGAATTGGTTTAGTTTCTCTTCAGGTTCCTTGAACCTAAAACCGATCGAGACTTCTGCTCGATTCACGGCGTCTCGGCAGGAGAGAGGCTACGTACTTCCTGTCTGCCAGGATTCAAAGGCCTTGTCCACAGACGGAGCTTTGGAGAAGAAAGCCTATAGGGCGAAAGGACTCGCCTGTCAGGAGAACAACAACTCCTGTCCGACGAGTCTCTCGACGAAGGCGATAATCGCCTTGGAGATTGTGGGGGTTCTCTCCTATACGAACGAGGGGCGCTTAGAGGAACTCTAACAGGGAGCGAAACATCTTTCCTCCTTGTTGAATCTTTTTAGCGAAGGAGGCTACTAAAGAGGACAACTGCTCTTGCAGATTAATCAGGAACTTCTTCGTTGGATCCTGAAGAGAGGGCTCCTCCTGTCTCGTCTTCTTAGGTTCCGAGGGCCAATACTCGGGAAAACGCTCTGGGCTGGAATCAGCCGCGTCTCCCTTTTGGCGCCTTCCAGGCTCTCTTCAAAGGGCGCGATTGAGAGGCCGAACTCCATCCTCGTTTAGGAGAGGAAGAGTCAGTACGAAAAACACTCCCTTAGGATGCGTTTTCTGCGGCTATCCAAGGCAGCCTGGGACTTTACAACAGGATCTGCCGAAGGGACGCCTGACCGTTGGGATGTTCTGCATCTCCCTGCGGCTTTCGACATTCCTCCTCCCCTGGTCCTGGGAGTTTGGAAGAGGTCTAGGCCTAGGAGCAATGAGGGAACCGGTCAGACGCCCCCTCCCCTCCACTGCACTGGGGACACTGCGTAAATCCCTATCACCACTCTTACCTTCATTTAGAGCTCGTAACTGAGCTTGTAGTTTCTTGATAGAAGCTTTCACATTTTCCCTTTGTGAAGAAGAATCTTTGGATTCAGTACAGGGAGAAGCAGCTGTGGCTAAGGGTGAAAATCGTTAGTAGTAGGAGAGTTAACAACTTCTTGTTCTAGAGAACAAGATCTACTAGATGACCTAGCTGAAGCTTTCCTTACTCTATCTCTCTCAAGCTTCCTAACATATGAAGATAACTCCTTCCATTCAAGCTCTGTTAGGTTTCGCACTCAATACAGGTGTTTATTAAAAGAACATTCATTCTCTCTGCATTTAGCGCAAAACATTATGAGGATCTACCGCCGATTTCGGTAGCCTAACCTTGCAACCTTCCCTACTACAAACTCTAAACATAGGTGAAGCCTTAGTGTCAGACATCGTGAAAGAGTAGCCAATACCAAGTCGAAAAAAAACAGTCCACAATAAGCGTATGCCAAGCCAGAGAAAAAACAGAATACGTCACCAAAAAACCAATCAAATTCTCGGCAAACGACTTGAAATCCAAGATGGAGGAACGAACAATAGGTGTTGTCCGTTCAAAAAAACCGACAGAGATGACTTAGAAAACGGGAATGGTTCCAGATCCCGCCACCCAGCGCGGGAATGGTGGATCACCTGACCTACCTGTCGCGTGTGCCACGAGTTTTGAAAACTCCTGTCGGGACGACCGAGTCTATAGCTAAGGTATTATCTGCTGGGTAAGTTTTTCATGTACAAAAAAAAAAAGAATTTAACTGTCATACTACTGTAATGTCACAGTGGATTTGTTCATCTCCCTTCCTGGTTGCAAATTTTGTTGTACAGTGGTACCTCGAGATATGAAATTAATCCGTTCCAAGGCGCCTTCATATCATGAGTTTTCATATCTTGAACCGCATTTTACATGTAAAATGCCTAATCTGTTCCAAGCCCTACAAAAACACCCCAGTAAATTATATTTCCAGGCCTACAACACATGTTCTAGGGTCATGACGCCGATCCGACGTTAGAAATATGACTCCAAAGAGGCAAAATACTGTACGTACATACTTGAGTAATATTCAACTGCATGTAATGCTCAAACCCATTTTTACTGCATATATTAGGATTTTAGCTATATTTGGCCTTGATGATAGCAGTCTGATTTATTTTATATTTTATGATATCTAATTCACAATTTTTTTTTTATTAAATGTATTGCATGTATCATTTCAAATATTATTAAGTAACCATTAACTATAATAAACAAACAAACAAAAAAAAGATTCCAAACTTCTGTTTACATCCAGCACTTACGAGTACCGAACGATCGCCAAGCAATCACTTTTCCTAGTACACAGTAAGCCATAAATTTTCATTATCTCTCTTCAACTACTGAAACTACCAAACAGTATAATAACATTCATTTCTATTCTTTATTCTATCTTTACCTAATTTTGTTTTTTTTGTTTTATTAAATGTATTGCATGAGTAAGTTTTTCAATTTACAGCATCCTTTTACCAATAGAATACATAAAGCACAAGGGATAGATGCTGACCAATAGGAGAGCAGGATCTAATGGGGTGACTAGCATCAGGAACCAATGGGAGAGCGGGAGGATGGTGGCGAGTTTACTCAGTTGGCGGGGCGCTAGTTTTAAAATAGTTCTTGGTGGTCCGGGCGAATCTCGGGACTTTACAGCAACAACCTTTTGTAACTTGAGCAATTTTTGTATGTAGAGCCGTAAAATTTTTCGTATTTGCTTTCGTATCTCGAGTTTTTCGTAAGTTGAGCCTTTCGTATGTCGAGGTACCACTGTAACTAAAAGGCATACCATATGAAAACTAAAATGAACTTTTAAAAGCAATTGATACACAAGTGCAATTCTAGCCAATAATAATATATATCACATACTTGAACGCAAACCACTTCTATCTAACTGGAGGTACCATAAACCCTATTACTGATAATGCCTATTCAAACTTTGTTGAATTACCAAGATTGAGACAAACTGAACATATATTTGCCTTCTAACTGACCATCCCACCATAAGGTTAGAATTTGCTAGTGGGGAGACAAGAGATGGCCCACATTGCCAGTTTTAAAAACCATGGTGTACAAGGTTAGATTGATATGAATTTCTATATTTCACTTGTATGATTTATGACCTCTAGGTCAGGTTAGGCTGGGGAAGCCTGGTCTATTTAAGGAAGTTAGCACCATAGGTTACATTAGAGAAAGACGGGTCATTTTGTTTTGTGGGGGGGTGGGGGGGGTTCCAGGGAAGGGAAAGTTTCCTGCATATCTTACATTTTATGCATCGCACACCATTCGTGCTATCGCAATTCTGGATCCTTCCTGTAAACCCTAATTTCTAACCAAGTTCCTATACAATTGTAACATATAGGGGTTTAGTGAAAAAAATAAGTTCTTTCTGTTGCAACAATAGCCAGATATATATACAGCATATCAGCAGTGTCCAAAAAATATATTGTTGATGTACTTGGTAGGAAATTAAAGCATAATAGTATTACCCGAGGCACTTCTAGATTACCCGCAATCAGCTCTTTAGAGAAAGTAACCAAGTCAAATACTCCAGCAAGCTCTCAAGATTGCATAGAGTAGCTCTGTTAGCATTTTTGGACTAGGTAGCTGCTACTGTATGTACATAACTTCACTACCTAAAAAAAATGCATAACAGATTGCATTTTGACTGTCTACAGAAAAATTAATATTTCTTCCAAAATGACAGATTCTTGTAAAATAACAAGCTTTGACTAAATTTTTCAAATAAGAAACAACACAAACTGAATACAAAGAACACTTCAGAACTTACATTTCATGGCATGAAGGAAATACTCAACAGCAGATTCATAGAGACGTAATGCTTCAGAATAGTTCTTGTTTTTATCTTCCTCTGTTGCTTTTGTTACAAGCTCAATAGCTTTCTGAAAGATTGAAAAACATTTGGCATTATAAGTGTATTGAGAGGCAGTGTGTAAAATACTATACAACAGAAGGAAAAAAAAATTTCAAAAAAATTTCATTAAATACGATGCACATGTAGTATCTGAGTAATATTTAAAAGCTATAAAAATTTTATGTACAAGAAAACGCAGTTTTAAAAGTAATTTTGTATTTTTCCTACATATAAAAACCAGGCACTTTTATGTAATATTCCTCAGTATGCGCTGGAAACAATAATTGAAACTTATCAAAAGGTGGGGTACCACCTTACCTGCCATAAACCAGGTGATTGAGGTGGGATTTAATAAAATGACGACAAATTTTTAAGTATGATAAAAAGTCAAATTTCAAGTAAGTTGTATTTTTCCTAAAAAATTACAACCTGAGGTCTTTACAATAGGGGATAGCATGCCTATCTTTGTTGAATGCTTTTTCACCTCTCCCCAAGTTTTTCATCTGACTTCACCTTGTTTTCTACTAGGACAATGTTCGTTCAGGGTACTTCTCCTGGTGTTTCAGCGTCTCTAGGACAGGACAGACTTCTCAGATTTTGTCACAGCGTGAGAGCTGAATGTTCTACAAAAGTCCAATCTCTCATCCAAGTAAGGATAAGTATCTGTACAGCTAACAGATACAGCAGGGACAACCAGCTTTGCAGTTACAAAGCCCTGAGTGGTCACCTGTCATCACAGGGGAGGCCAGTTCTTCATGGGAAGTTTCTCCTCCTCCTTTCATTTGTGCAAATTAAGGGGTTCTGGTCTTCGACACAAGATCTCCCCATACCCTCCCTTCCTCTCTGCGAAGTAAGACAGGACTTAGCCCGATGGTTAGACTACAAGTATCTCCTTGGAGTGTCTAGTACAACTGGGGAAAAAAGTAAATTACACTAAAAATATTGTACCTGTTCCTACCGAAATAAAAACCACTGCCTTTAATGTAGGAGAGATGCCTTAAGTGGGAAGATAGTAGTACCTCGAGTAACTGGCAAGTTGAATCTGAACTCAAAAATGCCTGCTCCCAGTCACAATCTTCAGAACGGGACACTGACTCCTGTAACCTCCTATACAATCTGAAAACAGAAGTATCTCCAGAGGTTGAGTTTAAAGGTTTCCATCGTCAAGCCACCAAGCAAGGTTCTCCCTCACTTCTCAGCTCAAGGGCATGAGGTGAGGTGGCCATTTGAGATCGACCAATATTGCTTCAGTTGCTACTAACACAAACACTAGTGAAGGCATCTCCTGGTCACTAGCTTCTTAAAGAACTACAGGTAACTGAAAACAAACTGCAAAAGCAGCATTGGTTGTTCCTGTTGTGACAAGAACGGCATGCAGTCCCCTCCCTATGCTTGCTGACAAGAGTCTCTTGGAAAAACTTGCTGCTCAAAGTCTTTAACATGAGCATGCCTAGTTGAATACCTGCTGCTTGGTCGAGGTCTGACTTCTCCCAATTTATTGTGATTCCCACATGGTGACAAAGTGTGAGAAAGCAACTGTGCATCTGAGACCACCGGAACTACCTAGTCGTCGATAATATAAAAGACGTAACTCACACAAGTGGGGCCAAGCTAACATCCAAGTGAACACTTGCATATGTATACACCCTAGAGGCCGTTGCCAGCCTGAAGCACATATCTTTGAACTGGTATGCAATTCCTTCACAGACAAGGCACAGGTATTTCATGAAAGACTCATAGATGGGTGTCTAAAAATATGCATCATTCAGATCCACTGATAGTATGAAGTTGCCCTTCCAGATGAAGTCTATCACAGAATGAGTTATTTCCATCTTGAGCCAAGACTACGACACAAATGCATTTGAGTGGGAGACAATACTAGTCTTAAGGTCCCAGTTGACTTCTCTACCAGGAAAAGTTGACAGTCCCAAGTCAAAAGACAGGTCGGCTATAACTTGCAACACAATCTTTTCCACCATTGCCCAAAGCTTGGAACATCCTGGAAAGGACAGAAGCAGGGCCCTTGAAATGTGGTCTATAACTTCAAACCATTCTCATCATGGTACAACCAAATGGTTCAAAGCCTGGTTCAAAGCCCGGTCATTAGACCAAACTTTCATATATTATCAAACCTTTCACAAAGATAAAGAACCCAAGCTTCCTGTTGGAGTTTAAATCTGAGCCTTCCTGGTACTAGACATGAAAAATATGGCAACCTCTGATGGCTTGGCTGCAGTTCCCTTTACACTGAACAATAGATTCAAGTGTTCTGGCTATCACAACACCTCTTCTCCACCATCATCTCAGTTTGACCCTTCAGAAAGAGTTGAGAAAAACCAAAGCCCTAACCATTTTGCACATACAGGCTAACCTGAACTCAAACTTGTCAAATGAAATGCTTAAACTGGTGATCATGTCTTCTCAGAACAAGGTTTATATTGAAGTGTGGAGATAACTGATGCCTTTTCTCCTGACACTAACAACCTCTGAAATGTGTACATGTCTTTTACATATATCTAATACCATGTCTTTCACATCTATCATTGTTTTTTCTTATTTCATTATTTATCTTATGCCTTCTTACCATAGCCTTCATTTTCACAAAAATGCCACAGCAGCCTTACTATATTTAATCATTCCAGTAATAAAACTTGTTAGCCCTTTTTTTAAATAAATTTTCTATATAATTTATTAAGTGCGATTTGATAGTTGTATGGCAGGCTGAGACAGCCACTATCATTGGTCTATGCGTGCCGCTGGCTACATGCCCGTAAGTTTCACTTTCATTCTCTGGTATGAGTGCTGTTATAATTACTATGGTCATCAACATGTGTACACTATGCATATCTTATGTGTTTACTACGGTCATCAACATGTGTACACTATGCATATGCTTATGTGTTTACTATGGTCATCAACATGTGTACACTATGCATATGCTTAAGTGTACATTCCACAGTATGCACATACATTACATATTGTGGTGCCAAAGCTACATTAATTAAAAGCTACTCTATTTCCAACATATACAGGTAGAAAACTGTTTATGACAAGAAACTGAAAATATAAAAATTTGAGTGTAGGCCTCTGCCGTCATTGCCTCGAAATATAAGAAATTTTTAATGCAGGCCCAATCTCACAATATTAATATTTGTCATGCAAGGATTATGATTTAATTCCCTATGTCAGAACTGGCAGTACCTATAACTCTCTGCTTCACTAAAATTAATGTGACCTAAGCAAACCACAAGATGCTTGTCTATTTAAGTAATAAAAAAGGTGCACAGATAGAATGGTCAAGGACCTTCATAATGATATTATATAACTTCATATGTAGCCTATATCACTCTTATCGTAGATATCAACTGCATCTCCACAATTCCGAGAACTTAAATCTGTGCTGGTAATCATTTGGACTGTTTACTAGCGTGACGTCATTCCCCTTCCGAGAGCTGGCCAATGACCGGTGTGCAGTGGGCGGGGCTTGACTGCAAAGACCCGTGGGTTTGACTAAAGTTGAGACCTAGGGTACTTGCAGAGTAACATAGGATAAGTGGTAAAGACGTGTCATTCTGATGACATAACATCAAATGATGTCATCTAAAAAACTTTGCAGAGGATACGCCATAAATGCATTTTTTTATTTGTGAACAGGCTAGCACTGATAATTGATGTCAGTCCAAAAATTAAGCAGAAAGTTGTAGGTTTTATGAATGAAAGGTACCAATATTTTACCTCTTCATGCACCATTTTTATTACCTTTGTTAATTTTCGACATACTACAAGTACCTAGTTTCAAAATGAGACTGCATTGTTCCAAAAGGAAACCTGTCATAATCAGTGAGTTCACATGCAGCAGTTAGCTATACTAGAATCTTGTGCGTGTTATTGAAATAAAGTTTTTGACACCGTAAAACTGTTAATTTATCAGATAGTAGCCTACATGTATGACGTTAGGGCATTTATGACGGCCTAGCCTAACATAGGTACTAGCCTACTACCTGGCTGTGGGCCGTCCTTGACAAAAGGTAACAGAGGACAACAGACAATTTGTATATCATCATAAGGGTATCTTCAATGAATTCCTACCCCTACAAATGTTTAAACACGGGTATCACTGACGTAAGCCTGGCAAAACAAATAAAAAAAAGGCAGAAAGATAACAGGCCAGGAATAGCCGAGGGCCCAGACACGAAGAAAGTGGCCCTCGCAGGCAGTCCTCAGGACATTTTGTTTGGCCCTCATTAATTTTTGCACCTTACTTGGTACACAGATATGTGCTTCTTTAATGGTTGAATGAGAATTCACTCCAGAATTACCTGTAACGCCGATGTCGAAGACATGATTGCTACGGCCTTCCCTGGTCCTGAATCATTCGTCTCCACTATAGACGGAGGAATTCAACAAAAATATTGCACAATCCGGGACGACTTAAAACAAAAGAGCATCGAAAATGGGACGCCGATTTGGTCCTACGTTGAATCTCTCTTCTGATATAGTATCCATTACTTGTACTTATGATCTTTGTGTTACTTATACTTTTGGTAAACACTGGGTTGTGACACTAATGACGTCAAAGTCACGAGTAAGCGGGAGCTTTAAAGATAATCCTCCTAACCAGCTGATAAAGCGTAACAACCACTAAATGTTCTTATTAGATGGCCAAGATTAGTTCCAAAATAACACAATTGTATATAATCGATGACACTTTATGAGCAACAGCCGAGGATCGCGCAAATATCTGAGAGTGTGAGATTAAGTGGTGTAACCCTAAACATTTGACCTACCTTTTAAGTATTAAGGTTAGGCTACTTGACAGGTCAAGAAAGTATGCCAATTTCAAATTTTTGATCGCGAACAGAATAACAAAAATATAAGTGGCACATTTATTTACATTTCTTTAAAAAATACAAAAAGTGCACTCCTGTTTCCGGATAGCAGAATATTTATGAATGGTCACTCCACTGAATAAACGACGGTGTGACTTCAGTCACTCCACTTATAACCATCGACGGTAAATTAAGCTATGAGCATAATGTTATGCTCTCTCTCTCTCTCTCATCTCTCGTCTCTCTCTCTCTCTCTCCTCTACTCTCTCTCTCTCTCTGCTCTGCGACTGATGCATTTTTGTGTAGTTAATCATTGCAATATACCGGAGTTAATGACTGATTCCAAGATAAAATATTCCCGCTACGCTATCAACTGGTGACCTTGAGGTAGTTATTGCATGATCAAATACATGTAAATAGTATTATAGTGAATTCCCGTTTATATGACCAGTTATTACGAATTTAAGAAAATATTCATATTTTCCTGAAATTATGGTGATGTAACAAATATATAAAAATGAGGGCCTAATACTTTGTAAAACCGTAGGTTTCATAAAATGACTAAATTAATATATAGCCATGTGTAGTGTCTAAACCGTTAATTATTTAGAACTTTCATTCTTTTTTCAAGGTTCTTGGCAAACACCCTCACTCCCGCGTCATAAGAAAACTCCATTTTCGTCTCTCGTTGCGAGGTCATTGAGGAGGGGGATAGACCAGCCAGGACTGGACTGTATACGTGGGATTTAATACATTGTCTGTAGAAGAGCTTATATATATATATATATATATAGTATATCTATATATATATATATTATATTATATATTATATATATATATATATATATATATATATATATATATATATATGCAAGTGAGGCTTAAAATTATTCTGTGATTGGGTCAGGGTTATCCAGTAATATGGTGGTAAACCTATGTATATCATAATTATCATAAAGATTAACCATATAAAACAAACGAAGCATTTTTAAATTCATATATTAAGTATTTTAGTTCATTACAATTTAGCCTTATTATAGTTGGTGATGGCATATAAGAAAAAGATAGATGAACTTATAAGCGTTTTCAATAACAAATCATTTCACTATCATCTATAGTGACTAAAATTGTAGGAAGCATTCGTTTTGCCCCCAACATATGGATCGGTGTGCTATGCTGTTTATATGAAAAAGAAATCAAAAACAGACCTCAATTAAAATGTGCCTATTTTTACGAAATAGTCATGTTCCTCATTCTACAAAATTTTTAAAAGTGCAGAAATTTTTTCAGTATCAATGGTAAAATGGGCGTCACGGTATAAAATCAATTGCTTTTAGTCACGTTTATTTTTCCTAGTATAAGAAACCATGCCTCAAGTTTTATTCTATAATAAGAGTGTTTTTTTCTTTTTGTACAAAAACTAGATAGCATTAAAAAAAAAACTTCATTCTCCATGCCAGAGTTGCCACAAATTAGAAAGTGAAACGTCAAGTTTATTATTTTTTTTTCTCCTTGAACACTATTTAATTGTGCAGTCACTAGAGGGCATCCATTCCTACTTTAAACGCAAAGTCAAGAGTTAGAAAGTTTTTTTTTTTTTCCTAATTGGGGTGCTCCAAGGTGAGGAAATTTCAACCTTTTAGAATGTATACCTAAATAACTTATGCTGGGACGTAAGGGAGCATGAAGTCAAGTACGTACTTATCGTTTATTGTATTCGCAAGATTACGTTCTATGGGACTATAGTATATAGCTGCCTGCATACCTGCATGTTTAAGAAGTTATTTCCTTTGTTTCGTTTTCAATACAGTACTGTTAACCAGCTTCACAAGGACAATATTTTAACTGTGATTTCTGCCCCTGATGGTTTTGGCTTTACAAATTTATGCTTATATACTTTACCTAAACAGCTGAACAGTTAATTTGTGCATAAATTCCTTAAAGATGATAATATCATATTGTTATTTGACATCAATAATGAATTATTATCTAAGATCGATTGAAAGTTTATTTCATTTGTATAAAAATGCAGTCATAACGATGAATATGAGTAACCTCGATGGTCAAACTGGGAGCTTCTTATCATTTTTGTTAGTTATATACGATGATATTGAAAATGCAAAATATGCACAAAGAATTCAATTTGACGATTAACAGCTTTCAAGTTACATGTGACAAAATGCGTCTTAGGCTTAAAAAAATCGAATACACTAATCGGAAGTTCGCTGCCTTGAACTGTTCGAAGGTGGAGCCATTACTTAAATTGCCGTTAACAATAACAATCATCACTGTTAACATTAACAATCATTACTGACTTTGTGTTAATTAACTTTTTGTAATTTCGAAATTTATGTAGAAAGCCTTTTCATTTATTAAAACTGGTTGTAACGTCATTGATTTTTTGAGTGGGCTGTCTAGCAAGACTAACAGCTCCTTTTGACGCCTTTTTTTGTCAATAATTTTTTTTAATTTGAATTTGAATTCACGAGTTTGGGTGTTTAGAGGTACGTATCGTATGTGTATTCGCATAGTATTTCAGACATCGGCCATCAATATCAGATGTTGTTGCTGTCATGTGTCAGAAAAATTCGTTGGTAGCGCTTCTTCAGCTTAAAAATAGCTGCCGCGTCGTCTCCCGCAGCCGTGGGGACTATATAAAGTAAGCGGTTACATGACGAAAATAGAATCCATGAGCGAATATATGGAAAATAAAGTGTTCAATTTGATGGAGTAAACTGTTACAGGCAAATTAAAACTTAAGTATAGAATTAAATGACCCTACAGTGGAAGCTGTGGAACCGAGAAGAATGCGTTAGTTTACTCGTGAATTGATAATACGGTAAAACATACTCTTTTATTCAACGAACGGAATTTCCAGACTAGTTACAGGCGGCAACTTACTAATATGAAGTAAAAAGTGAAAAAAAAAAAAAAAAAAGCTTGTTGGGAGATGAACCTTCAAGTGCTCGTGAAAACATTTTTTTTAGGAATATAAAGATTTTTGTGTTAAAAAGCTATGCCACCAAAAAGTTAAAAGATCTTTTATATATATATATATAATATATATATATATATATATATATATATATATATATATATAATATATATATAAGTCATATCACATTTCCGTGATTCATATACATATATCGAGCTATATATGAAAATATATTAAATTCCGAGGTAGAGCGAATTAGATATTAAAGGACATTGTAGCTCGATATATATATATATATATATATATATATATATATTATATATATATATATATATATATATAAAGGTTCGATGGGAGTGCTTCCAAAAGTAAGTCTGAAGGACAATGGAGCTTCTAACACACATTATATATATTAAATATATATATATATATATATATATATATATATATATATATATATATATATATATATATGCATGTATGTATAAATCGAACAGCGTTTGCGGCATATCCCACACGTGTGACGTAGGTCCCTCTACTACCTAGCTGGATTTGTGCTCTTTACATGTGTTATAATTACTATTGTTATTATGTCTAATGAATTTATGTAAAATGTACAGTTAATTGGCTTTAGATGTACAGTATGTATGTTTGTTAGGTCGAAACATTACCCAAAATTCTTTCTAAAGCAGAGGAGGGTGAGAATTTGTCAAGTTGGGTGAGAGTACTTGAGAAGCCAGAGGCAGAGGTAATCACTTGAAATTGGACTCTCTCTCTCTCTCTCTCTCTCTCTCTCTCTCTCTCTCTCTCTCTCTTCTTAAACTTGATCGTCTTTCATAACATCAACAGTATTATATTTTGTGTTTTTTTTAACGACTGTCGGTTCCTCTTAATGCAGCACCATACAAATACAGATCAAACAATGTTATGCCGTCTTATTTAAATTATTCAAGTTTTTTGGTATAAACGGTAAAGTATATCAGACCACCCTTTATTGACTTTGAACACCACGCTAGAAGTTGCCAAGTATTTAAAAAAAAGTAAGAGATCAGAGTTGTTTTATCATTAGTTTGTGCAACCACTAGACGGCTTCCACCACCTACTTTGAATGCTATGTCAAAGGCTAACGAATTTTATTTTCTTTATTGTTTTATCGCGTTAATAAGATGCTATAGAGGGAGGAGGTTCTCCGTTGTGTAGGGTGTCTAGGGCACTTGTACTGGGATGCAAGATGAGGGATGGTCCCTAGGTATCGTTTGTTGCATAACGAAGATTACGTGTTACAATGGGACTAGCTGCCTGCAAGTCCATATGTTGAAGACGCCATTTCACCATGAAGGATTATGGTTACTCATAGTGTGTAGACAGGGCTGAGGATTTATTGGTACATCTTGCCTTATTTAGCTTTCGCCCAGTTTATAAACTAGCTTTTTCCTATTGTTTATGTATTTTTTGCTGTATAACATTTTTCAACAGATTTGTTTTGTCGCTAGTTTACCCTAACCTCTAAACACATCGTGCCTACCAGGGACAATAAATAAATAAATAGAATCCTGTTGGATAATGGATATTAATCAATTATTATGATAAATTAGTCTTCGTCATACCATTATTACACTGTATAGTGTTATTTGTTTATTTGATTACTTACCATATTGCTATAGCTAGCTTCTTGAAAATGCAAACAAGGATTATCCTCACACACATGTATATACACACACGCACACATATATATGTATTGTATAACTGAATCACGAAAGTTTGGAACGTGATAAATCCATAATAAAGGTATAAGCCACGAAGGAAAAATAAACAACGGAGTTTCGCCAAGATCTTTTGACTCAACGTCCTACACAGCAGATAAACTGGACGTTGAGTCGAAAGATCTTGTAGCAACTCCGTTGTTTATTTTTCCTTCGTGGCTTATACCTATATATATATATATATATATATATATATATATATATATATATATATATATATATATACATTATTATTATTATTATTACGAAGTGCCAAGTTATCTGGTTACTACGCTTACCATTCATTTATTGTTCCCTCACAAAAGCCAGACACCTGAACCCTCATCACAGGTATTAAACGACTGAATACTCTAAAGGCAACAGTGATCCCTTAACAACTTACGAATATTGCAGAAAATCAGACTAAGTTCATCAAAACATGTGTAAGGTAATCTTGTAAGTAATTAAATTAATCAAAGGGCATCACTCCATCAACAACTTTAAAAGTCTAAGTATTTCCCTGATTTCAGAAGTCTAAGTACTTCCCTGGTTCTAAGTCACTTCAAGTAAATTGAAGGAAAGCCGATCAATTACCACTCTATGTTTCTACCTATCATCAGTATAATCAAATGCGAATATACTGGTTAGAAATGAAATACTTATAAAAACTTTAAATACAAAAATGTATTATTAAACTCAAAGTTTATAAGTGAAATTCACAACATCGGGGAAAATTACTGTTACTTGAAACAAAGTAAAGTTTAATTAATTCTTGAATTAAATCAAGTAAAATTAAATCAAAATTAATTTATCACAAAATTCAAGAAAATTAATTCAATTGAAATTCAAAAGTGTTAGGCAATAATTGAAAATTTGAAATTAATTCACAAGTGCTAAACAATAATAAAACTTGAAAAGAATTCTAAGTAAATGCAAATTAATTCACAAGTGTTAAATTTAATTAAATGTGCAATGATTAAGCAATGAAAATAACTAAGTCAATTAAATTGTGAATGTAAATGTAAATACAGAAAAATGTGGACAATATCAAAATAAAAAGGCACACTTCAACAAGAAAATGAAAAAAATGCACAAAACGAAACAAACACAAAACACAAAAATTTGCAATGTGTAAAAGTGTATATCTTTTCACTCAAAACATTATAACCATCAGTTTTTACCAAACCTTTGTAACCCTCTGTTATTAGTTATTAGTTAACCACGGTTCCTATCCGTTATTAGTTTCTTACCAAACCATCATAACCATTAGATATTAGTTGCAACTAATGAAAATATAACACACTTTACCTTAGTATACCAACTTCTTCCTTAAAAAAAATTCACTTTCACAAAAACCAGGCGCCGTTACGAAACAATGTTTGTTCAGATTCCACAAAAATACTATATAACACTAAATAAACTCTAAGAAATATCAAATATGAAATCCTCAAGTCACTCGACCAATTTACGTTACGCTAATATAATCTCAAGGATGTCGAGGGAGAGAGAGAGAGAGAGAGAGAGTGAGAGAGAGAGATAGATGTTAACGCCTTGAGTATCTAGGATGTAATGAAATCTCTTCCTCTCGGAAGCTGGACAGGGGATATGACACAAAACGTTTTTGGCTCAATAATTCTTCTAGAAGCTTCGAAATCTTACGCAAATTTACTCACAAAATGTGTAACCTGCACGTGGCTTTGACAAAGACATACACGTATGAGACCAGTCTGTTAACAAAAAGAGACACGTACTCTACTCAATCGACCGAAGCAGAAACCCTTATCACACATGATGACAGATTCTCAAAACACAAATGAAGATTCGAGGTTGCTTATCAAACGTGTTGACAGATTAGGAAAGCAAATGGATCTTGCAGTTCCTCTAATCTCACAATGCTGACATAATAGGGACACAATCGTAGTTTCGAATGGACAAAGAAAATCTCTCTCTTTTTACATTCTACATTATTATATATATTCTTTTGCAATATTATGTTATGCGAAATCTGAACACACATTTAAACATCCTATCTCTAAGCTATCTAGGAATCTGAAAAATGTTGCACAATTCTACATAACATTTTATACAGTCACAGAAGAGATATATGCATTTTAAAAGTAGCAATATAATATATATATATATATATATATATATATATATATATATATATATATATATTCTTCGAAGTTACCTAATCTCCAGATTTGGCCATGGCCTCTTTATGGACTGGCTCATATACTATATACATATATTATATATATATTATTAAGTATATAATATAGTAATATTATATATATATATAATAATACATGTGTGTGTGTGTGTGTGTGTGTGTGTGGTGTGCGAAAATAAAAACGTGACAGCAATAAAGGGGTGTGGCAAACTGGAGGTTACGTAATATCGAAATAGACTGGGGGATTTATGCATTTATCCGAGTACAAGTATAATTGAGTGAGTGATAATATGGAAAAATCGGCAGTGTATATTCATAAGATATGGTGAAAACTGACAATGATAGAAATAGCAAAAATTCACCTGTGATTTCTTAGAATTATTATTGTAGTGTGTTCCCAGGTTATACTAATTCTTCTGCCCAACTTTGAGAATAATTGGTAATAAATCTGTGCTAAGAGGCAACACTTTAAAACCTATTATCTTACCAAGGTCTGTTAAATGATACCACTAGCAATGGATTATTTTTTATTTAACATGCGTAAAATATAACATGAACTTCCTATATGACATAAAATATAACGTGAAATTCCTATGTGATATAAAATTTAACATGAACTTCCTGTGACATAAAATATTACATGAACTTCCTAAGAGAATAATTAAATCATAACTTCTGCAAAATAATTTTTATTATTATATCCTTGGGTTCTTATAAATAATTGTTGTCCCTTTGAAAATAACATGGATTTGGTTTTTAAAAAGACACATGAGAATGATTAATCCTTATGTGACAGAGTTAACCTTGAAGAGCCTCTGCACCTTTACAGACTCCAGGATTATCCGTCTTAGACGAATTTTGTTTTCATGTCTAAACTTCTCTAACCATCTTTGGTCAGCTCTCATCTTACACATTTCGCTTGACACAGGATTGCAGACTACCCGAGGTATCTTGGAAGGAAGACCTCTGCTTCCAATTTGTGCTTTGATCTGGGTTCCACCGGATGTGCCAACCGGTGAAGAGTCACCCTTGAACTTGACTTTGTTGATGGCTGCCAGTGTTAGATTAATTTTCTGATAGATAGTACTGCAGTCTACTCTTGGGGCCCTCAGAAAAGGTTTCTTGCTGGTTAACTTCTCTGGGTTAAAGCTGGTTTCATCAAAGGTCTGACAACACTTAACATTTTGAGAGGGCAAATCTTGCACTGATAAATACTCGTGCAGCATCTTCAGAGAACTTTTCTTATCTGTAGACTCTCTTTTACCAAGCCTTGGTCCATCGACTGTACAAAGAATGTTGTCTTTCTGGTTCACGACTTGAACACACACACTCTGTTTCTGAGCGACGAAGTCGTCGATATCTTCTTCCTTTTCATCCATGTCTTGAGAGATTTCGTAACATTCTAGCTCGGCTTCATTCGAAAAGTGTGTTACAGTAGCAGACGATTTTGGCCAAATCTTCAATGGCTGATCCACTGCAGCTTCCTCTTTCATGTTTTTGTGAGATTCTGTATTGCCATTTACCTTCACGGGAACTAACCCGCTTCGAATCTGGTCTTCCTGTTCTGTCCATTGTTCATCATCCAAATTTCCTGGAGTATTTCCTTCAGGCTGACTCTTCAATATGACGTGAGCTATCAGTACTGAGGCGTAACACACACCGGAGATCGTTGGATGAAAGTAACCAACATGGTTCAGAAACTCTGCAAGCAAATATCTGGCACCTGACAAAGCCATTGTTATGTTCTTGAAGGACACAATGGGAAGCTGTGGAAACATCTGTAGATATAAGCAGGAAGACCATTTTTCACTATTTGCTTGGGAAATTTCCTTAAATGAAAAGAAGTAATCTTTCATTTTTTTTAAGCATTAGTAGATTTAGCCATCAAAAATAAAATTCGTAGGCAAATAAATAAGTTCTCTTGTGCCTGATATTTATCTCTTGCAGTTCTGGAAGTCACGCACGTTGGCATTGTCTTTTGTAGTACTTCCTTCCAGATTCGCAAACTTCTAAGCAGCGAATCTTCAAGGTTACTTAAGAACATAGTCTTTAACATGGCTGTTCTATCATTTAATAATAATAATAATAACAATAATAATAATAATAATAATAATAATAATAATCGTCGTTGTGGTGATCAGTTGCTGGATGACGACCTCCAAGTACCTGACCGTCTTCCCCTTCAATTGGGTTGAATACCTGGTTGCCGGACGAAGCTCCTCTGTTGGCCAGAGGTTCCATTTACGTCGTTGTCGTTTAATCCTTCATTTCTTTCCATCATTGCTGAGTTTTGCTATTTAACCCATAGCTGGACCCTACCCCATCAGGATAGGTACTCATTTACAGCTGAGTAGACTGAGGAAATTATGGTAAAGATCCTTTCCCAAGGAATCAACGCGAGGAGAGCGGTCACCCATCCAACGACTGACCAGAGCCAATGTTGCTTAACTTGACTTAAGTCTATTGACGACCTAACCACTCCTCCACGGCGGGAAAAATTGGATAAGTATCAAGATCTGAAAATAGAAATAAGAAGGATATGGGATATGCCAGTGGAAATCGTACCCATAATCATAGGAGCACTAGGCACGATCCCAAGATCCCTGAAAAGGAATCTAGAAAAACTAGAAGGCTGAAGTAGCTCCAGGACTCATGCAGAAGAGTGTGATCCTAGAAACGGCACACATAGTAAGAAGAGTGATGGACTCCTAAGAGCAGGATGCAACCCCGGAACCCCACACTATAAATACCACCCAGTCGAATTGGAGGACTGTGATAGAAAAAAAAAAAAAAAAAAAAAAAAAAAAAAAATAATAATAATAATAATAATAATAATAATAATAATAATTGTTTTTTGTTTCAAAAGATATTTTATTACATATTTTGAGTGTGTCATCTGTTATTTCATAGTTTATCGTCGTCTTTACTTGCAAGCTCAATATATAAGCCTAATATAATGTTTGGCTCATAATCCATATAACGAAACTTTATTCTGCGAATCTACGCAGTGATTACCAGTTATATCCGGACGTTCATGACGTCATTCGAGGTAACACTTTTTCCTTGCCTTCAAGTGGAAATGCTCTTTTTCTTATATTTCATTGTCTCTGATGTAAGTTATAATTGTTGACAGGTTTTACAGTTTCTAATATAGCCCACATTTTCTTCAGCAAATGTTTTTAATTAGACTATATTTATTTAGCTAATTCATATTTACATCACACACAAAACACAACACACACACACACACACACATACACACACACAACACGCAAACACACACACACACACACACACACACACACACACATATATATATATGTATATATATATATATATATATATATATATATATATATATATAATATACACACGCATATATATGCGCCGCTCTAACTAACTAAAGATTAGTTACATTCCCAGCCAACCTCCTCTTTTCACCATTAGGCTACATCTAATTTTTTTTGTCTAAAATAATGTATCCCTTTCCCTCAATTTTTTCTTCTTTCAAAGTGTATATATAATATATATATATATATATATATATATATATAATATATATATATATATACACATATAAAACATACATTGTTGTTGAAGTTAAGATAACACCAATATAAAAATAATAATAAATAAGGCAAAATAGATATTGCCCGATAGCCTATAGAAAATCACTATGTCGAATGAGTTCGTGATTGAGAATGTTATTCTCAGTCTATGGAAATACAGCATAAAATAAAGTGTGCATCAATCTAAAAACAAAAGATACATTAATGTGCATTGTATGATATCTAAAAATAGCAACAAAGATGACTGAAGCAACCAAGAGAATGTACACCGAATAGAAAAGGGAAGGCAACCCTTTAATAAGAAAGATCTGAGGATTGAGGGTAAATATCCTCTGTAGGGGGAAGGGGAATGATACCGGCATAAAAAAAAAGTTTTTATGAAGCTGCAAAGAAAGGGAGATGGAACGACTGAGAAAAGGAAGAACTGAAACTAAAAGCAATGAGCTGTAACAGCTTTCCAAGGAAGAAAGCTTCGATTAGGGATGGGCTGTTACATATCCCAAATAGTTAGGCGGATATGACGTTCGGTGTTTACTACAAATACTACTACTACTACTACTACTACTACTACTACTACTTCTATTATTGCGGACAAATCCGAGCAATGTGGAAGAACCCTGTTAACTTGTCCAGAAGTTTGCTGTGCATTGAAAAAAACAGGTGTGCGGCAAATTCACAAACAGTACGAGGATTAGCATCCGGAATATTAACCATGATGACAAATTTCTCCCTGATCGTCAAATCCTCAGCAGGAAGCAAGGAACAAGGCCACTGTAAGTTGTTAGCTATCTACACGAAACCTATGATTAGGCTAGCTAGTAGTATTAGCACTACTAGGTAGTAGTACCTAGGTAATTTAGATTACCTTTTATTTATTTCTAACTGGTTTTGTTGGTGTCAATCACAGAAATATATAATTTTTATTTGGGCTACTCTTATATTCAGCAATTAGGGTAGATTACCACGGCAGGCCAACCAGGCCACCTACAATCAATGTTTGCCACCCTCCGAAAAAGTACATTATAACGCGTCCTGACACCCGAGATGGGCATCAGTCGCGACTTGTTGTTGGTGAGAAACGGAGCTAAAGACCTCTACTCTCCTTTCGAAGTAAGTATTTTCTCCAAAGTTAGAAATTAAGGCCAAATTTTAAGATTTAAACAGAGGGTACTGAAAATGGCGCCCACGGCAGTGGAAATCTCACCAAAACGCTTTAGAAATTTTTACTTACAACTAAAAATGTTTCGAAGATTGACACCATCTCGATGTTTACGGAGTCGCTTGTGTCAACAAAAACTTTCCATTTCCTGTGATAAATCCGCACACCATTCTTGTACCCACAGACGCTGGAGCACTTTTATCACAACAATCGAAACACGATTTCTCACCAACAAACAAGCCAGGAGTAAACAGCTGTTTTGGTAGAAGATGACGAGAAGCGTGCTCTTAGCTAATTTTTAAATAAGTAGTAAAACATCAATATTTTACATATTTATGATGATTAATTTGAAAATATTCGTTATTGAAAAAGTAACTCGACTCTGACTCAAATTTAAGTAATTATTTTTCTGAATTAGAACGTTCTTTTAAGTTCTGTATTATGACGTCACGACATCTTGACTTTCGTACCTATTGTAAATAATTGCTATACTCAACTGTCATTGCAGAAACAGTTTACCAGTTATTCATGCAGATTGTTATCAGCTATACATGTAATTGTTATAATCGTAATGCGCATATATATCTTTATTATTTACTTTTTGGATATATGAGATGTTTTACTGCTGGATTATCGCCGTAGTGTGACGCAATCGTTTTTTCGGTCCATGGGCCTCTGTCTGTTTTCGCACCATAAGAAATTATGGGGCCGAATTTGCAATGACCAGAAAGTCGTTAAAAGAGGAAAGTTAGCATGAGGGGCATATGTTTTGACTGAGAAAATACAAATTTATTCAATAGCTAGCTAGTAAAAAATACTTGTTATAAAAAACTTGATTGACAACTAAGCAAGCATGTCTACTATGGGTTTCAGAGACAGTGCAAGCACGTTTTTGGGCAATCCCTATTTCTGTAACGAACACTCGTAACAGAACGAGATTTTGCTATTAGTGCATTACACCCAGTGCCGTAATTTATAAGGGTATCGTGAATCACTAATCGTAAAGAATAACGACACTTGTCCTTGTACCAAGAGACAAAAAACTCCATTATGCAGAAATGGATACGAACACGCGTATAAAGCTCCCACCTACCCTCTCCAAACCACCCCCCCCCCCCCCCCCCCTCCACCGCCATCCTTTTCTTCTTCGTTCCTCCGCCTTCCTTTCTCTCTCTCTCTTCTCTCTCTCTCTCTCCTCTCTCTCTCTCTCTCTCTCTCTCTCTCTCTCTCTCTCTCTCTCTCTCTGTTGCCATTTGGGTATAAGACTAACACACAAAACGTTGAAATTGGTGAAATTAGGCTATGTATTGGAAGTATATATACATAAATATTAAAGCAATTTTATCATTATTGCATACTATGACAACTAGAATTCATGGAAACAGTTTATAATAATGGAACGGCGTATGTGTGAAGCCTCCACTAATGTGGCAACGATGATTTTGCCATTCTTAGCATGCAAACATTAAAGCATGCAAACATTAAAGGTTACATTTATTTCTGGCATACGATTATTAAAGAAATTCAAAATACTAATAAAGACTGAAATCAATGAAAAGTGCTAGCAAAAACAAAAAAGCAAAAAAAAAAAAAAAACGTAGTCGTTCCTCTATGCACTTTTCCGTATTCGTTCCTCTATGGTTTTTTCGGCAGCCAGATGTACAAAAAAACTTAGAAACATTTGATTTTATCTACTTTAGAAATATCTGTAATTTTTCGGGGTAATTTGGTTGCAAAAAAGGGATAATATACATGAATTAAATCAAAATTTTAAAATAACAAAGTAAATTTAAACTAAATAACGAGTAAAGTAAACAGTTTAGGGAATAAAACTTTGCAGTTTCGTTGTCTGTCGTCGTCTGCTGTTCGTAATTGTGTTTATGGCGCGCGCGCTTAGAAACCAGGAACAGCAATGGGTTTAAAGTGCAATGTGGAGTGAACTGAGACCAAAATGTGTATAATAACAATCAAATAAGCACTGTGGAGTTTCAGTTGTGATGGCAGTAAGGATAAAAACCGCCGATTACAAGGTAAGAATGAATTCAGTTCCAACCATAACCCCGGGAATAACAAGTTTCATACTTTCATACTCAATATATGTAACAAAATGTTGTTTTTATTGTGCTGATTACAACTGCAAATCTTGAGTAAGATCAATAAACGTTACATACATACGCTAACATTGTTCAAAATGAGTGCTGGAAGGCTGGGGAAAGATGGTGGCCGTCACTGATGAGAACCGTCCATGCAAAACGTACCGCCATATTGGATTTCAAAACTGCCTTGAAAACATATTTTACGAAGAGCTCACATGCTTATTTTAGTTCGTAAGGGGCTTTCATATATTACAATAGTATGTTGACGAAACTTCAGTCTTTTAAATGGTATGCTTAGAGTTGCAATTGTATTCATGTTTCACCAATTAAATATCGAGTGAATAAGACCCGTCCACCGTGATGAGGGTTGGCCTGTCGTGATATTCTACCCTACCTAGGCTAGGTAGTATGAGGGACCCCTTTGGCAAACAGGGTTTTCAGCAAAATCGATAAAAAAAATTCATCAGCCAGAAAAGTAGGAAATGAGTAGTATAGGTATATACTACTAGTAGGTAGTACTACCTAGCTAGTACCTCCTAGCTATATTAACTAGGCGTAAACCCCGCAAATAAGGCAGTCACCTATCCTGATTGGCAACTGGCGGAAATCAGGCCGCGCAACTAAAGTAAAGTTTTACTCTTATTATGGCATCCGTTTCATTAGCCAGTGAATACTAGTTTTAGCAATAACTAATTGGAACTCATTGTGTACCTAGGTAGTAAAAATCCTACAATTTTGGGGATTGCAGTGGGGAAGTGAGGTTCATGGGATTACTAGGCTACCTGGTAGTATAGGTAGGATAAACAGGTACATATATAATCCTATTTAGCCTCTTAAAGTATTTCTCATTTGGGTTAGGGTAAGTTTAGGTAGGTTTGGTTTACTTTGCTAGATTACAACCTTATTATACTAGGTAGGTATTCATTTGCAGCACCTCAGGTTTGGTAAGTAGGGGGTCGAGTGCTAGGTATGGATACAGTCCCCAAGGCGAAGTAAAGTCGGGGTCTAAGGGCTAGGTAATGACAAAGCATGAAGCTCACCCCTGGTAGGTAAGAAGCCTGCCCCCTAGGTTATGAAATGGCTACATGGATGGATTATCTTAACTTAATCCATCCATGTAGCCATTTCATTTTTTCATTTGTTTTGTGTTCTCTTCCACCCAAAAATTCCCTTGTTCCCAAGGTCCTGTATTATTTATGAAAGTACTTATTTGCCCCCCCTGCGACCCCCCCTTTACCCCGGGCTAAATTTAAATGTATATTTTGCTTAGTCACTTCATACCTTAAATGGAACCTGACAATGAAGACGTGGAAGGTTGTGGTTGAGTTTTTGTGAATGATCTATGCCTATGGGAACACGTTGTGCCTCAGATTGTGGAAGATACAATTAGCTGGCTGTAATGAAAAAATGATGGAGCACCTCCTCCTTGGTGTATTTCTGTATAAAAATAAATCATGATAAATACTGCCTGAAGTATTCACAATGGTTTCCAGGCCGTTGTATCCACTCCTTCAGTTCCCGCCAAATACGTTCAATATTTTGCGTATGGGTGTCGGGGTTTGAAGGATCCACAAAATTTTGTGTATGGTTAACAGTATGGTGGTCGTATCCGAGAGACTGCAGAGAGTTATAAGCCCCCACTTATCACTAACAATAATGCTGCCCCCATTAATGTACTTCTGATAAAGGGATGAGGGTAGCGGCATCACACTTCCATGGTAATTGGTCGATTAAAGGCACAATATAAATGTTTTTTTGGACTTCCTCTCAGTAACCCCGAGCACCCATATGTCACTCAGAGGCCTTCCACGGTCATACTTACGTTTTCCAAAATGAGATTTGTCAATCTCAACGAAGGCACCATCACCACCAATAGCCTCTTGCTTATCGAAAGCATATGCAGTCACTTCTGAACAAAAGCTTCTCCAGTCTACACTAGTAGAGGGAGATATACTGAGGCCCTTAATAACAAAATGGTGGTCCCAACACTTATGCAACCAGTGATTAACAAATAAATTAACTTCCTCGGGGGAAGGTGGGACCCGTGAAGAAAGGTTCCCTGACAGTCACTAATGCTATAATTACACAAACGTCTTTTACTCGTTTTAGGTATTTTTACTGATTTTGTATAGTACCACAAATGCCTATCCTCACGGAAAAGTAAAGGTGAATCACATTTAGCACACTTAACACTTATGGGTAATATTGAATGCTCTTGAAGAAACCTACTCACAACCTCAGGAGTACCATGAAATTGAGCGATCACCTCAAAATAAGAATAGTGACATAAATTGCACACTTGCACTGGGGGATCCATGACAGCTAAGTAACGAGACTGCTGAACCTATAGAGACCAGTAGGTTTCAAAATCGCAGGTGATTGGATATAATGAAAAATGCAACCAATCAGAGTTCAGTATTTTCATTGTACCTATAGTTTTAAAGCGAAAACAAACGACAATCAGGTGTTTCTCCTACAATGAAAGAGGAAAAAACAAAATGCTATTGGTTACAATGGTATATTGCACGAAAAACAGATCCTTAGGATAAGAATGAGAGAAAAAATGAATCGTCCAGTATTTCCGCAAGCCTTTCCTTACGTTAGTTTCTACAAAAAATGTCTTAAGAATGGGGCCAGAAATGAATGATAAATTTTGATTATGCTGTGGTAGAACATTGTCATAGGACAAGAAAAAAAAATTATAAGGGGAAAAAAATAGCCAATGATAACTCTCGAAAAAAAAAAACTGGAATTTCATTGGAAGAGCAACATTACTAGCAGGAAGCCAATAGTAACTCGTGAAAGGATCCCCGTATTTTGATTGGAGGAGCGACATTAGTGGGAGGAGGAAATACGCATTTAAGCAAATATTGTCACATTACGCAATGGGGAGGAGCCAAGAAAGATGAAAACAGGTATACAAACTAACAGGAGCTACCACGTGTGCCCATAGAAAGATATACACTGAACTTAGAAAAAGTCAAGACTTACAATACAGAAAAAGTCAAGACTTACAATACCTCAAATATTTTTTTTCTGTAAGTATGCATTAGCGACAATAATGTATTGAGAAGAAGTGTTTTGTTATCACGTGCTTTACTTGGGAAAAATATTGATATAATAGATTTCCCATAAGGTTGTAACTGTAATAATAAAATGAGAAATTTTAAAAGCATAGTACATTAAAACTTAGGAATATGATATTTTTAGTCCAAAAATGTGTTAATCATTAAAGTGCAAATTTATCAATATTGTAGCAATTATATTTACAGGGATGCATTCTAAGCTAGTTAGGGAGCTGGGTCTGTATCTGGATTGATGGCCTTTGCTTCTGTGGATCTTTGCCCACAATCTAACATAATCTTGAGCTCCATAATTCAATAAAGGCAGTGATTCTGGCTAACCTAACCTGGCCTAAGCTGCTGTCACCATCCCCCTCCCAACAGACATTGAAGGCTATACTTACTATTGCATAAATACTTACCCTCTACATTATCAGGATTTAATATATTTCTTACTTTAATTCTAGATGTTCATCTGTATCTTTTCCCACTTCTATGTGGGGTTGATGTTTTTGACAGCTTTCCCCCACCTGGCTCAGTCATACACACTGTCCTCAGACAATAGTTTGTCTGAGGACTTCTTTAACAATATCCATCCACTTTCGCTTCGGCCTTCCTCTCGCTCTCCCACCAGGCACCTCCATCTGCATCGCTCTCCTCCTTGCACGTCTCATCCCTTCTCATCACATGACCATACCACTGCAGTATTCTTCCTGGGCCTTCTTTGATAGTTCTACAACTTTAGTAGCACCTCTTATTCTTTCATTCTCGATCCTGCACATTTTTGTCACTCCACACATCCATTTAGGCATTTTCATCTCTACTGCATTTAAGAATTATGTATTGTGTTAGTTTTATTAAGTAAGAGAAGTATATTGAAGCTATAGTAAAGGAATGATGATTTTTTGAAAGATTTTTCTTGTTTATTTACAGATTAGCATTGTCCAGCAATGTAAAGAAAATTAATCCTTCATTCCACTGTATCAATAGATGTAAACATAACAAATCTGGCAGAGATGATATATCGCATCTATTTATTCCCGTCCCAGTCAAGGTATTCAAGTTTTCTGTATGTGAATAGTAGAAATTGTTATTTTAAGTGATTGGTTATTTACTTGCATTGAACTGGAGCTGAGGATTCATGTAACTTTTGATTACTTTTCATCAAGCTTTTTAAACATTGGACTGATCTCAGACTATTTATAACAACTACTTCTCAACATGGGGCTTGCTATGTAATTTTGATGCCATTTTTGTGATCTTGTAGTTATATGAGAAAGGTGCATCTGAGTTCCCCTCATGTTAAAAAATTATAGTGGTTGATTTTGTTTTTAACAGTTCTGAAGAAGTTTCACAATAGAAGTTTGAACTTGTTACTAAATCACTGTGGTACAATACTTTTAGTACTTGTAGTCGAGTAGTCAAGGATAGGAAGTCAAATGTTTTCTCTTGAAATTAAATTACTTTGTACTGAAGGGCATGCTAATTCTTCAGGCAAATGTAATTACTGTTACTGACAGATTTTGGTTTTAAATGTTAATTTGTATGTGGAATTAATGGTAAGTTATTTAAAGATTCAGCTGAAGATGCTGTTATTATAAGGTATATGGAATTTAATCCAAGTTGTTTTTTCATCAAGAATTATTTTTGCCTAATATAAACCATTACCTTTTATGTGGGAGTATTCTTCAGACTAAACTGGAATCATTTGTTGCCACTAGGTAACAAGGCAATTAACTGGTGAATTCCTTCAAACCCTCCAGGAGAATGAAGGCAACTGTGTCCAAGCCTTCAGGCCTGGCCACACCTTTTGTGTTTGGTGTTCGGAGGGTCCATCCTCTGGGAAAATTGAGACAAGGAACCTAAGCTTCTTCCTCTAGAAAGGGCAAAGGAGCCACCGTAGCTCTTTCCCCCCCCCCCCCCTCCCCAGTTCAAAAGGTAAGGAGACACTGAGGCGGGTAGCATTCCCTCTCCAGCTTGAAAGAGTAGGGGGATGCCTTTCATTCAATTGTGGCAGACAGGGCAGCATGGTCTCTGTTGAGTTTGTTAAGAGAAGGTAACATGATTTCTGTGGATCTGGAGTACGTACTTACACTTTGACTGAATGGATATATTACCAGTTCAAAGCTTTGCTTCCCTGGCGACAGCCCTGCAGGTGTCAAGACAAGTGTTAACTTTGATGTCCGATTGTTTCCAATTCACAAGTTATATACTTGCAGTATTATGTGGATGAATGGCTAGTTCTGGCACCCTTGGAGAAGCAATTGCTCTGAAACAGAGATCACCTTCCCCTGTTTTTCCATGACCTGGGGGTTGTGAAACTGGGAGAAGCCAGAAGTAAAACTAAAGCAACAGGGGCATTAACCATATGGCCCTGGACACCTTCTCCTTGGGACCAGTTGTGCCTACACAACAGGTTGTGGTGTCACCCAGTTCCTTTTGGACAGAAAATCATCTTGCTAAAGGTAATTACAGGTCATAAAACTGGGGTTGAATGATAGTGACTGGCTTCTCTTCGTTCATTTTTTCCTCACTCTGCAAGGCTGCATCTTCGGTTGAGTACAGTACATGCTAGATTGGGAGCAGGTGCTGGTAAGCTGCACAATCAAGCACAAGGACACCATTGTTGAGCTTCAGCTTATAAGATGCGAGCCTTTCGACTCTTTAATAAGGTTGGGTGAGTTAGAACTTTACTATAATCTGAGGACTAGTTCTATTGATGGGATTTCAGCTGCCTTCAAACTTGTGTTATCTCTTGTTAAAAAGTATATTTTAGTTTAACCAGACCACTGAGCTGATTAACAGCTCTCCTAGGGCTGGCCCAAAAAATTAGATTTTGTTCATGAAACTTGCCTGTCAGATATATATATAGCTGTATTTTCTGAAATCCGACAGAATTTTAAAAACTTCCGACACACGCAGTGGTCGGCCAGGTGGTTAGTACCCATTCCCGCCGCTGGGAGGCGGGTATCAGGAACCATTCCCATTTTTTAATCATAATTTTTCTGTCGCCGGTGCTGAAAACACCTGTTTTCAGTACCTCCGTCTTAGGATTTTGGAAACTTCATTGCCGCTAAGTATCCTAATTGTCTTTTGATTTATTTACTTGGATTTGTGGCTAGGCATGCGCTATCTTAAATTGATTTGTATTTGATTCATTTTTGCATAAGATATCTGAATCTAGTTAGGCTAGTTTCAGACGGGGTTGTCTGCAAAGATAGGGTGTGGCTACCGAAAGCTTCGGTAGATCCGCACTTGGTATGTACGAGGGGTATGGGTCTTGCTTCTTTGTTGAGATTTGTCATGTAAGGAGTGTGAGACTTTGTCTATTCCGTAAGGAAGACGTATGATTCGTATGTACGCAATTAAGCAGTAAACATGTCTAATTCCGTAAGGAAGACGTATGATTTGTATGTACGCAATTAATCAGTAACAAAAGTCAGGGTAGTGAACCTGCTAACCTTCCTGTAGACTTTATTTTGCCTAACCCTGTAGTATGGCCTACGGGCTATGAATATGTCTACGAGAGGTGCTCGCTCTCCTCATTGCTGTGAAGAGTGCTACTTCTGTAATTGTTACTCCTAACCCTGTAGTGTTGCCTTCGGGCCCTAAAACAGTGTCTGTAGAGGAATTGCCCTTTCTCTGATACTCTTTCGATTCGTAACTTAGAATCGAAAGTGCTTGCTTTAGAGAGCAAAAGTGAAGTGCAGAAGTGCAGTGATACCCCTTGTGTAGTGGAGGGTGCGTCAGATCGGCCTCGTTTCGCCTCTAGGCCGGGACCTCTGCTTGACTCCCAGGACCCGGGGAGGGAGCATGTCGAAAGCCTAAGGAGGGTTACAAGGAACCCCCACCGATCTGGCGTGCCTTCGGCAGTTTCTGATGAAAATCCCCAGACTGCCAAAGTGCGTGTGCGTGCACGAATCCTGAAGGATTGCTTCTCGTCCTCCGAAGCGTCCTCCCCGTGCAGGGGTTGGAGCTTTTGGAAGGACTCGCGCCCTCTAAATAGAAGCTTTATAGAAGAGGACGCTTCACGTCCTCTCTCTCTCTCTCTCTCGTTATGCGTTTCAGTGAGAAGTAAGAAGGCGAACGTCGCCTGAACTCGTGTCCGTCTTTCCACCGAGAAATGCGTAAAAGAAGTCATAGTAGCAGGAAGCTTTTGAGAGCGGACTTCCAAGCTTTTTTACTGTCAGAATAAAAAGGCGTTCCCTCTCGACCTGGACGGGACGCTCGGATGGGCGCCAGGCGCGCGGGGGACAGGCCGCGGGTGCACGCCAAGCGCGCGCCAGTGGACGCCGAGCGCGCTCCAGTGGACGCTGAGCACGCGCGCCAGTGGACACCGAGCGTGCACCAGCGCACGCCAGGTGTGTCGCCTGGCTGAACTTTTCTGTTGAACTCTTCAAGCTCTTGTTTCAGATTTGGGCCTAAAGAATTTTTACCTCTACCTTCGGTGATACCTTCTACCTCACCTACAAAGAATGTGAAGTAGGCAGTGCTTCGTAGGAAGCTTAAAGTGAGCAGACAACTTCTTCTTCGAAACCCAGCAAGACATCGGGTTTCGTGAATTCAAGAGGTCTCTGTCAATTAATATTGCTTTACGCATAGGTGGATGGAGTTAAGGGAAGATCTCGTTTGCTCTACCGCAGTCAAGACTTTGTGATAAGGCAGTTACGGGTTATGTAAAAGCTCGACGTCCTACACGTCATGACGCTCGACTACTTTCGGTAGGATTCTTGCAAAAGCACTCATCAAGAGGACGCTCTTCAGGAAAGCGCAAGACAGGACTTCCCTTGCCATACTGCCAATAAAGCCCCCATTGACAATTTACTATCGTTTTGTCAAGTAAGTGGGTATCCCCTCATTGACAAAATATCTCTTTGTCCCGTAAATGGGTTAGTTCTCATTGACAAACATCTCATTAACTTTATATTGCGTAAGCGGATAAGCTCTTATTGACAAGATTCGGAAGAGCTCTTATTCATCATTCGCAGACTCGTACAAGAAATAGACTTGTAGACTACGTCAATGACCGCTTATGTCCAGTAACATAAGAAGCTTGAGCTGTCTGCTTCGATCTCTAAGTTTTGTTCATGAAACTTGCCTGTCAGATATGTATGTAGCTGTATTTCCGAATTCAGCTATATATATGTCTGCCTGGTAAGTTTGAACAAACTTTATTGTAATATAATTTCATATTTTGCCTTGCGTTATTTTACTACTGGTTGGTTCAAGTCATATACGCTTGCTGTAGTTACCTCTTCGGATGGCAACGGAGAGGTCTATTGTCTATTATTTTAAGGACATTTAATCGTTACTCCCTGCAGCCTTCCAGGAGTTTCCGATTTATCTTTTACCTTGTATGGTAGTGTTCTGACGACACAAACGCATCTATATATTTAGCGTTTCTGTTTCGCTTAAATATACCAGCTTGAGAGTCTCTTTCTGCTCAAAAATAACACCGGACCTATTTCTTCGTAGAATAGGGTAGCTGGCAACCCAGACATAAAGTTAAGAGACGACGTTCGTTAGCTGTGGCTGTCCTCCAGTCCAACCGAGCCAGTACCAGCTCGTGCGCTGTCATGCGCGGTAGGTTACGTCTCCTCTCTCCTGCGGATTGACTGACTAACCGATACTCTGTGCAGGCGGTTACGTCTCTCCTGGGGATTGACTGACTAAACTGTATCTCTGTCCTACAATCACGACTTTAGCCTAAGATTGAGGGGATTTCTTACGTGAATGAATAAACATTGCATTCGTTTTGCCTTACTATGTTCAACAGAGATATCTCTTAATCCTTTCGGTGCTTGTTACCGCACAGTATCGGTGCTCGTTACCGCACAGTATAGAACTACGAGTCTACCGCAACATTGCACTTTTATATGCTCTCCTGCTTACGCAAAGCGCAGCTTTTATTAGGGAAGTAAGCATACTCGGGGAGGGAATGGATGAGTTGCTGGGGACCATTTCCTTCCTGAAGAAGTTTGTTTCCCTGAATAGACTGCAATTCAGACTCCACAGTTTTTTCCACGGGAAACTTTTTGAAAAATTATTCAAGATCTAGGAATGATACTGAACATCTCTCAGTGCGTCTATCACCAGAAAGAGGTGCCGGACATCTGGATAGGGTTTCAGATGTCCTGGATCTTAATCTGAAAGAAGTAGAAGCAATTCGGTCGTCCCTCCAGTCCTCTAAACGAGTTTTTGGAACCAGTGGTTCCAGATCAACTCTGATATTCCACAGCTCTCATATCTTAAGAAGTATCTTCTCTCGGTCCCTGTTCGAGTTTACGAGAAAGAGCCTATTATAACAACAGGCTAGAATGTAACGATCCTCGAGAGGTTCGTTACAGATTGCAAAAAGTCCGTACGAATCGTCTCAATCGACGGCAGCAACTACTGACCTTCCGAGTGGAATCTTTCTTTAGAAGTATGTTGAGAGTTGTGGAGACTTTTAGGGACGCCCTTTCATTCTTCTCTTCGATATGTTGAGGAACGAAGAGGCTTCTTTTTCTCTGCTCCCTTATTCTCGATCCGGGATCGGTTACCATTTAAACGCACATCCTATGATATTGAACGGGGATGGATGTTAGTCTCTTTTCCCCTTTTTCAATCGCTTAGGAAATGTAATAAGAAGAGGATTTATGACGTCACAGGGATGCGACAATGACACTGATCGCCCCATGTTGGCCTTCAGGATCCTGGATTCACAGAGGTCACGTCCTTCCTAGTTCACTTTCAAGGACCTTTTCCGAAAGAGTCGGTCTACTCTAACTCGAAACGGTACCTATAACCTCTCCGCTCTGAGTCTGACTACGTTCAGACTATCGAGATGTTGACAGGAATAAAAGAATTACCGTCTTCCCTTTCCGTCTGAAGAATGGGATAAAGCTGGCAGTCACAACTATTAAAGAATACGCAAATATGTTGTTGACGGCCTTTGGGCTCAGAGATTTGCTTCTGTCAAACAACAAGCCCTTCACGATCTTTGAGTTCTGTGGAATCTCGAAACTCGCTCACCATCTACTTTTTGTCTCACCTGTTTTTCTCTGAGTCAGACACTCTGCGAGATCAGCGACATATAGTAGCCCTGAGTTTCTTGTTGACGAAGTCGGTTGCGTTTATACACCCCCGATATCATGTAAACATGAGACCAGGTTGGACTGTCAGGCATTCTTCCTTCGGGACTGAATCGCCTTTTTGCTCCTCGCTCCTTTCTCCTGGCCACCAGAAAGCTCGAGTCAGGAGTTGCTCAGGAGTTTGATTCACTGACGACGTTTGGATTGCGTGATACACCCCCCAAGGTTTGCTTAGATTTGAATCGCCCAGGCAGTCCAGGCAATCATCCTTCAGCGAAGATAGTGCCTTATGGTCTTCAGGGTACAGCCTTGCTGTCCTTGATTCGTTCTGACTTGGTCAAACTGGTCGTTCACCTGACTTTAGTACAGACGGACTGACTGTGCATGTCCAGATCGAAGCTTTCAATATGGAACTTAGACGTAGTCTGAAGTTCTTGATGTCAAAGCATTCGAACCTCTCCTACCTGTTAACTTCTTGCATGTGATCAGGAAGGCCTTTCTTCTAACCACCCTAGATACGACAAAGAGGGTTAGCGAGATTTTAAGCCATCGTCACAAGTTTTTGGCTTAAGAGAACACAAGGCGGTGTGCTCTCTAAGCCTTCCGTTGTGGCCTAAGAATGGAAACCCGTTTTGTCCTCAGGGCCAGGAGCTTGGAAGCAAGGATGGCACAAGTTAGTGTGGGCAGGAGCCAGAGAGAGTCCTGTGCCCTGTCGGGTCTCTCAAGTTTTGTATACATAAGACTCAAGAAAGTCGAAGTCATTCGGGCAATCTGCAGTGTCCGAAAAAGACCAGACTTGTCCATTTTGAAGACACACCCTGGCTTTAGTGTTAAGGAGTTCTTTCAAAAATGCTCCTTCATTGTGTTTGCACAAAGATTTGAAATCTTTTTATCTGAATGCTCACGAGGTGAGGTGTGGCCTCGGAAGCATTTCAACAGAGCATGGCACTCAGCAACATCCT
>NC_087216.1:9495750-9598250 GCF_015104395.2 Macrobrachium nipponense
GCTGCCAATAACTCAGTACTGTCATTAGAAAGAAGGGTGCAAAATGGCATTGGCCAGGCTATTCCTTTAAATTTGCTCAAAGATCAAGAGGAACTTGTAGGGAGAATTTTTATGATTTCCATTACCTTAGATATGTAGAATGAAATTAGGAATCTAATTTTGTTTTCTTTATAAGCTTGATATATGGAATGCCATCTTGAACAGTTCCGAGATTTTTTATTTATAAAAAAATTGGAAATCTACAAAACTAATAAATAATTTAAGGTTTTTGTTATAATTATTATTGCTTTTGCATGTATCCAGGATTTTGATTATTGTAATGTAGAAGTTGATGAAATAAAATTTTGAAGTGATCCTTTGCATGATTAAAGGTTAAACCTTGAAACAAGGTTATGTAATGATAGACTTTTTCTTATTGTATATGAACAATTACAATGACTGTACATTTCTTTAACTTATTTTTTTTTCTAAGTTAAATGCTACGGTCCCAGTAACTTTCTTTCTTTTTTTCAGAGTGATATGTTACGGTCCCTAGCCGATTCCAAGCCTTCTGTAAATGATGAGGATTTGGATAAACTACGTAAATTTACTGAAGACTTTGGACAAGAGGGATAAATGGTCAGTAAGGGTTATCTTTATGGTAATACAGTATGTTTAAAATAGTGTGCAATTTGCTGGTTATGTCCATAGTGAGAAATTTTGAGCTGGTATTAAAACTCATCACCTTTATTTTGAAATCAATAATGTACTTTTATCCCACAGTAAAGTTTTCTCAGCATCGTAGGGAAGCTTGAATGAATGACTTAGAAAAATGTCTTGGGGTTGTGATATCTTCAGTAGTGCTGTTGTTTGTTGAATTTTGACTGAAACCCGGGTTTTTGCAAGTTTACACTACAAAATTATTAAGTCATTATTAGTTTCCTGTGCTGACTTTTTTCGTAGTCAATTGATCTGTAGTAACAAAAACATTTTGGTATTTTGCAGTTTGTAAAATTTCTCAGGCATTCAAAGGTAGCACACTTTCAAGTCTTATGTCTCATGAAGGCTTAATATGGTAACATTTCATTTGACAAAACCTCTCTTATCATACAGCATTCATGAGCATTATTGCCATCAGCCAATTTGCCAGGGTTTTGGGTGAGAGAGGATGTAATGTCACCTCAAATCAGGTAAATGTCTGCTATTTTAGTAATGTGTAATTCACTTTTATTTGCATTTGTACTTTATATACTGTATTTCCTGAGAGAAAGTTCATAACATTTGATATATGGAAGTGTGATTACTTTATACGATTTTATCTTAATTTTTTTTTATAATGCTTTAGATTTAGCTTCTCAACTTCATCTTCATTGTAAAGTAAAAATTAACTTGGAAAAATGCCTGTCAAGTATTTGGCAGGCTATATGTTTTGTTGTTTAGTGTTGTATGTTTATTGCTGTATCAAGGGATTTTATAATGTTCATACTTGAAGCTGGTTTTGTTCATTGAGCCATTTCAGAGTGAAATAGATAAAAAAAAATAATGGGATTGCATTGTAAATCAGTCATTGACAATGTTTGCAGATATTTTATGCCCTTGCAACAAACTGTACAAGGGCTGCTTCGTGCTGGTCAGGGTCTCTTGATGCTTTTTATTTAGAATGTACTGTATTTTTGTCATTTCTGTTCAAAAGACTTTTGTTATATATATATATAAATAAACTAAAAAATCACTGGCAATATTTGCAGTATCCATAATTTGTGGACTGCAGCTGATCTTTTCCTGTACTTTCCAAGTATTTTCTAGGTCCAAATTTATGTAACATCTCAAGGTTTCTTCATTAATGTTACCGTACTTAGTAGGCTTGTACTAGTTAAAGTAAAAGTATTGGACAAGAATAGGTAAAATACTTCATGTTGCATTTATTTAACCAATACTGTACTTTTCTGAGTTATTACAATATATATTAATTACTCAGAACTGTGAACAAAAATTTTTATATGATGAATTACAACATAGGTAAAGCAAAATTGGTGATATAAAAATCACAGTGCCATTTAAAATAACGCTCTTAAGTCATTGATTAGAGCACTTTTGTCAAAATCACATTTTGTATTTAAATTTTTTGAAAAATAGCTTTATTTGGGTTGGTTTTAAATGTGTAAATTTTTGTTTATTGAATATCGAAGTGTGGTGAATACATAGTTTTGCTAGCCATTCTGGCCAGCCTTATTCGAATCGAGTATTTTTTCTTGACTGCTCTGGGTAAACTAGTATTGGTAACAGTAATGATTATTCGCGAATAAAGGCTTTTACATTGACAAAATTGTGTAACTAAGCGCACTTTTAGAGGAATTCAAGTCTTGTTCAAAGTGAGTTACCTACAGTATTTTGGTTTGTGCTTGCAATATTGTGAGAAGTAACGTGACAATGATAGACTACACTTACAGCTGCTGCTATCATTTATAGCGACATTAATAAAGAGCTCCATCTTTTGAAACCAGGCATGGCTGTCATAGAGATGATTACTTTATGGGCTTAAAATACGAATATGAATTACTCTGTCCATTACGTGTTCGGTTTCTTTGATCTTAGCAAAACAGAGTATTGAATCAATGACTTGATTGAGTAGATTTTTAAATGTTACATATCTCGTGAATTTGCTTTGTTACCCTTTGTTTCCTTCTACTTAAGGAATATTGCTGAGTTGTATCTGACGAAGGTGACGATTAATCCTTGGGAAAAATGTGTGTGAATCTTGCATACTTGAAAGACAGTATAGACTTAAATTATGATGTCAGTGTATGATCTTCCACCTGGAGCTATAAGCTGCTAGTATGAATTGTACAGTAAATTTAATGGAAATTCTAGATTTAAGCATTCAGAAAGCTCAAGTAAAAGCATTTTAAGCTTAGCTCAGCCTGTTTGTAAGTGAACTGGACAAATCAGGAAGGGAGGAAGTATGGGTTTGCCCAGCTTAATCTGTTCCCTAAGACATATTAATTATGGTACTATTCACCGGTGGCCAGTTTTTTATCATTTTTAGTGCAAGATTCATATTACGTATGGTTTGATGTTAGTTGGCATTTGTAGTTTTTCATTATTTTTACTAAAATATTCCAGTCCAGTTTAAATTGATAGGACTATTTAGATTCATTGGTTTTTATAACTACTACTTTGTCACAAGGGGAGCAGCCAGGCATTGCTTCACTTTTCAATGCATATGAAATGTACTTAAACATTATTCCATAATTAATTTTCTTCAAAGTCTTATCCTTTTAAATTTCCTGGCCACTGAATTTCTAGCCCCAGGAGAATCAAGAACCTCGGCTTGGTCATCTGAGCATATTGTTATTTGTAATTGGCTGATGCATCGATTAGCAGAAACCAGAAGCCGTTAGAAGGTACAGCTTAAGTTGAATATGTTATTGTAAGTTGGTTTTATTTTTATTAAAAAAACTCAACAGTACAGTGAATTTCAGCCCACTGGGCGAGAAAGGTTCATGTGAACTTTTCCAGTCTTTAAGTAACCTTTGAGATATCAGTTTTGACCAAAGGGGATTTTTCTTCCCCAACTAGAAACTGATGAACAAATAATGATGGATAATGTTGCTCTTATGGCACTCCTCCAAAAAGAAAATTGACTATTGAGCCAATATGTTACTGTGTGGAAGACAAATTGTGGTGCTCTCCAAAGAGGCAAGTAATATGGTGATAATGGAGAACGCTTGTATTGGCGTTCATAGTAAACCAGTTTGATTTTGTTTTGCAGTATATACCCTATAGAAACATGTAAATTTACGGTAATCTTCATTGATTACCCATACTGTTCCCCATTGTAAGTTACAGCACTTATGTTATGATCTGAGAAATTAGCCACAAAATTACTAAATTGCCGTGCATATTACACTTAATTGTTTCCTGGAAGATTTTATTACCAAGAACCGAATGCAGCTTATTAGTACCATAGCCTTTGAAGGAATTTTCAAAAATTTTATTTTAGCTTTTCATTCTTGGATCCAGTCTTTTGAATCATTTTGTATCAAATTATTCTGTAATTTTCCAGTAAGATGATAATAGTATTTCATTCTCAACATTTTAAGTATTAATTGTTTGAAGATCCCATGTAGTTACCAAGTACCTCTCATTACATGTGGTTAGTGTATCTGTATATGTTATAGGTTCTGCTGTGTACCACATCTCTGGCCATAGTGGCTTAGAGACAAGAAATAGTAACTGAAAACATAAAATAGCACTACTTCTGATAAACTGAATATTACAGATTATAAACAGATTATAAAACAAGTCTAAGTTAATTGATTACAGCCACTAAAATTTAGGTTTTTTTTTTTTTCTCAAAAATAGCTGTTAATTTTTTAATTCTATTGATTAAGTTAGTTGGAGATGAGGAATGCTGTTAAGCATCAATAATATATTGTAAATTAGATTATTTTGATTTATTATTAGGTTTTTTCATTTTAAAAGTTGGTAAAAGTTTCAACCAAATTGGGAATTGTTGAAGTCTTTGTGCAGAGATGCAGCAGTCACTGGGTGCAAGGTCCTAACCAGTAGATGGTGTAACTACTGTATTTAAAGATTTTAATTTCTTCTAGAGTTCATTGTAGTGCTAATAGTACATTTTTCAGTAAAATACTGTATCCTAGTATAAACTGATATCTCAAATGAATGTCATTGGTTATTCAAGATTGTGGTTTTTGCAATAGTTGATCAAAAAGAAAAATTCTTATGTAAAGAATACTTATCTCACTACTGTGTGACTGTACTAGTCTCCAGAACACATGGAACTCACCCCTAAAATTGTTTAGTAGCCATTTTCACTGCTGTAGTGCTGTATCTTTCATCTTTCACAGTTTTCTTTGAGAGAAAATAAGTAAATTTGAGTTGTTAATGACTTTTTGTTAGGCTTTTAGTTTTGTATTTTGTTGGCAATGAATTTATACACTACATGAATGACAATTTGAAATTTGTCCTCTCGCTTTCACATTCTGGAAAAGGCTTAATTTCTGCATATCTTGTAGCAGATAAAAGGAAAAAAAATTAATTACTATAGTATTTACTTTTATATTCTGTGTCGAATTTTTTTTTAAAATTATGATAAATAACGTAATAGGTTGCCATCTCTTACATTGTAGGCTAGAGGTATATCGGCTAACATTAGAAAGATATTGCTGTTCTAGTTCTATATAGATTCCTTGGCTGGATCTTAACTTTTCTACATGGAATGTAGGTGTTAGAATATATAAAGGATCAACAATGTATTGTTCATTTTGTTATCAAAGCTACTTTTAATGTTGCTCCCTTTAGTTGAGAAAATTATTAGCATTGTAACATGATCTGATTGCAATGAAAGGGGGAGATATTAACATCAGTAACACTGTGTGTGAGCAATTAAATAACCCTAATAGTTCCAAAGAACGGTCACTGCCAGTAGAACATGAAATACAGAGCTTATGTTAAACTGTGGAATGAGTGCTTTTGTAACCCCTTAGTATTTTACCAGTTTTGAGCAAATCTGTTAAGGCTCCTTGCTTAAGTTGTAGGGAAAAATGTTTTAATAGTTAAGGTTTCTGACATCAAGTGTCTACCGCCATAATGCTTTACAGCAAATGGTTTAGTAACTGAAATTTTGTTTCAGTATCCCTTAAAAGCTCCAGTGCCAGTAATGCTGAATGAAAAGTCTCAGAATTTTGGGTAGGCAACTATCTGAGAAGCCATGACTATATTTAAAATAATTCTGACCTCTTGTAATGATTCTCACTAAGCAAACAGTGAATCCAGGTCCAGTAATGGAAGGTAACAATAACAATCATGATGCTTATATTTTATATTGTCTTCTCTTCTAACTAAAATTAATTTAATTGCATGTTCCTTCTTCTCTGCAGCAGTTATGAAAAAATGATCCTAGAATTTTAAGCATTATTCTGCCTGATGAGAATGTTGTATTAGCATAATATCGGCTTATGGTAACATTGTAAGTACAGTAATACTGTCTTAAGGTTTTATATCATCTTAGTTAAATTTCTATAAATACTTGACATGAAAAAGTTAAATTTCTATAAATACTTAACATGAAAAATAAAAGATTTTATTAATTTTTTTTTCTTTGACAAGAGAAAAATATTTTTTTTTCAAAGTTACTCTCAAACAAAACATGGTTCCATGCAATGTAAAAGCACCATACAAACAAAACAAACAAAACATGTTTAAATTTCAGTGATATATAAAATTTTATGGTATCAGATCTGGGGTTCATGCTTTAACTATGCTTGATATTATATATAATTCATGTACAGTATTTGATAATTACTTTTACACTGTAAACTGTAGTGTTTTTTTTTTTTTTTTTGAGTGGTAGAAATTGCAGCTTTTATTCCAGATAGCAAATATTTAGAATATACTATGTATTTATTTAGGTACTGCTTAGGAATTTAAATGTTCTTGTTGTTGATTACGTTAATTTTTTTTTTTCATTTTTGTTGAACTTTTCTTGTGTATGGGAGGGAGTGTGAACATGCATGAACAAATATTTGCATTTATTGGCTGTTTAACTACCATTTTTATAAAACAAAATATGAAACTTGATTTGTCAATATTATCCAAGAGTTTTTAATGTGATACATTATTCCAACTTACAAATGTCTAAATGAAATTGCAGCTGTTGTATGTGTGTTTTATGAAATTTTTCAAGGTTGATGGATTTTGGTTTTTATATTTTTCTAGTTTAGCTACTTTTGTTGTCAGTTTGAGGAGTAAGCCTAATTCATGTAAGAATTCTTGCCAGAGGCAGTGTTCAGTATTATACAGATACTGAAACTAACCCAAGCTTTATTACAGGCTGTTAGAGTTAGGTTAGTAGGTAGGTTTCCACAAAATGCTTTTTGAATTACATTCAGAACACTTGCATTTACACACTGGTAAACATTGTATATGCTAGCTATGCCTTGATTTTTTTTTGTGATTTGTGCTTATAGCTTGAAGGAAGTTATAAACCTCAGCAGTAGTTTTTAATTTGGGTGGATTGCATGGAGTGAAATTGTGTTACATATTGCGTAAGAGGTAGTAAAACTAACTAGCTAATCTTAAACAGGAATTATTGCAATATTAAAGAATTATTTCTTGGAATCAGATAATTGAAGACACTAAACGCTAAATTCAACTAAGGATTTGCAATGTCGAACAGTGACAGTTTTACAAATTAATTTAGTTGGTGAAAAGGTTAACATTTCATATTGCCATATTGTTGGGCTTTGAGATAACATGCTTATTGCCGATGGGTTTTTTTATTTGCTGAAGTAGCACAGAAGCACTTAACTATGCTACATACATAATTACAGCAGTTACATAGAAAAATATATATGTATAGTACTTGGTTGCTGGACAACCCGGAGTTGTTTTGAATTTGGGTTGGAAGTTGTATATTAAGCAAAGTTTTACTGTAATTTTTGAAATTGGCAAAATGGCAGATGATTCTCAGAGACAAGTGTTACAAGCCAGTTACTCCCATTTTTTATTTTAGCAAAATGTGATTCTAAACTTTTCTAAAGATACATATTGAAGTTATTTACTCAAGAAGTTACTGTGCAGTATAGTACAGTTATTGTTGAATGATTCTTTTTATTGTATAAAGCCAGTTTCTTTGCTTCTTCCCTGTACAATTAGTTGGTGATACATATACGATTCATTTATAACTGGTAATGTAATCAAAATTTGCATAATGTAATTTCACCAAATTAATATTTTTTTTACATTTTCATATCCATGTTTACTTTGTTGTCCAGTCTAGCTATTGACCCTTATTTGATCAATAAAGTGGACCCCTTTTTGTTTGCCCATGGAGTCTATAATTTTTTTGAAAACTGGGTCAGTAGTGTGGTTTATAATAAATACCACATTTGTAAAGATCTTTATTTATTTTCATCATTTAGTTATTGGGGAAACTTATTTTATTTTTATAGCTTAACATGTCACCAGTTCTGTCAGGTTTCCTATCTGATAGGGTCCTTTGTCCATTCTCTTCATTTTATTTGTCTTTCCAAAAGTTATTTTGGATGAGGCCTTGTCCATCTTCTCCCTCTTCTCTCCAGTGAAGTGACTTAATAGTCAAGTAGGGTGTTATGTTATTACTAAAGAGACGCGAGTTTGCACTGTGATGAAATGAATTTATGATAGCAGGTACACTAAATATAATAATGTTTTGATAGAAACAATAAAACCATAGTTTTCATCTGTATACAGCTTTTTGATTTGTTAGAACAAATAGAACTTGGTTTGCCTTGTTTTTCATACTTCTTTCTTCTATTGGCCAAAATATTAACTGTTGAATTTCAGCTTACAATGTTAGCTAATACAGAGACTGTACTGACTGATATAGTTGTTTTTGACTTTCTCATGAACATCACGCTCAGGCCTTGGCCCTCTGAAGCTCTCATATGTTCATCCTCATTATCATCACATACAGTTTATGTCAATTTAATAGATAATGATTATGTAATAAATGATATATTATATATATATACAATAATCCTAAATTGGTTTTATTTTTATTCCAGGTTTCAGTAGTAAACTAAAATAGCCTCAATATTAGCATATGCATTCTTGTGTTAGTGCTCTTAAGTTGGAAAAACAGTGCAAGATCTGTTGGAAGGACTTTATGGCCATTCTTATATTCCAATGTGTATACAACGGTCACCTATCATAAATGAACTATACTTCAGGATGAGGTGAATCTTAGTAATGAGGTAGTTAACCGGTGGAGAAGGGTGGAGAGAGGGGCACCCCTTACTACTTCACTCCTTGGCTACCTCCAGTTGTGGATGTTTTGGTTGTGTTCCCAGTGTGTTCGTTGAATTTTGGTTGAGTAATATTCTACCATTGATCCTTTTACCTTTTCTTTTCCCCTGTACCTCAGTTGGATATTTTTGTATTTCTACTGTCTCATCTTGTTCTAATTTTTTGTGATGAAAATGCTTCTAAGATTTCACCTCAGTGGGAGAAGTATTGTGAGGAGGAGGAAAGCCAGGAGAATTTTGCCCGGGTCACTGGGGAGTATCACTGCTCATGACACCATCAAATCCTTCAGGTTTCTTGTCACTGGCTGACACCAGTCTTTCTCATACACCTCGTCATCCCCTCCTAGGAGGGCTAAATCATCCATGTTTTACAAACCTATGTATCCCTCATCTGAGTATGGGGTAGGTAACAAAGAATTCTTATCTGGCTACTTATGTAAAATCTGGTCAACTTAGATTATTCCAGATAGTCTGTCACTTACTGCTTTCCTAGACTACTACTCTTGTCTTGACCACCCCTAACCCCCTTATTTTGGGACCACCTTGATGTGGTGGGAGTATCTCGAACCTCGAATTTCTTCCTTTGTTCTAACCTAAGAGTCCCATATAATATTTTATGTTTTTGGATTAATATTTGTGGATTTTTCTACTCTTGTCCGAATTTACCAAAACTAATATTAAATAAGGATAAAATATATAGCTCAGAGGGAGCTTAGAGTGAAGTTAAATCCAAAACCAAATAGTGAGAACTGTGGTAGATTCATCATCTACCCTACAAAGTACAGACCTGTTTTTTTCAGGTGGAACTATTCTGTAGAGTTGGACCACGGATTCCAAGGGGAGCTGGTTCTAGGAATAGAACTCGGGATTCTGTCCGGTTTGCCCATAATGTGATTAGGATGGGGATAATTTTAATATCATAATGCTCTTAGTCCTAACAACTGGGTTTTGCTTAGACTTGGGCCATACTAATCATGTTATGCCGTCCCCTTTTGAGGTAGGGTAGGGATGCAGATATCTGGGAGTCAATTTTCACTTGCGTCATTGGTGAAATATTTAATTTCATCAAAAGCGATTGATGTCCTTTCAAGATATTGTTTTTATCTCCCAATCCTTTATAAGTAAACTTAAATATTTAGGTACCCCTGGGCCCCATGAGGGAAAAATTCCTGCACAGTTGATGTCTAGTGGCAAGTTGCTCCCGAACCTCCTAGGTACGGATTCAAACAATGAAAATGCTACAAAGGAACACCCCATTCCAAGTGCAATATTAAATCCAAATTCAGAACACCCATTAGGGTGCATAGAAATTGATAAAAAAATAAACAAAAACCAGTTGGTAAGACTCCAATATCATAACTATGGAACTATATATAATAAACAATAATTCTGAATTAAGACTTCTGCCAAACTCCCATCAATTCAACAGTTAACCATGGATACAGTAAAATATAATAATTCTAAAAGACAAGCAACGTACATAAAACAAAGAAAAAAAAAAATACAGACTGAATCCCATATTGGCACATTTTGATGGCCTCTCTGGCCCAGATAAGTCATTATTTCTAGTCCTCAAAACTGAAAACAATATTCCAACAGCTATCTAGAAAACAAATTACTCCACAATTATCCAACACAGGGCATGGAATGTACACACATCAAAGGTAATGAATGGTTAATCCCAGTAACCAACAAAACAGTCATTCTACCTAACAAGAACAAGAACAACCTCTTTCAAAACAACTGCTTCTAGACTCCTTAAAATTGAGATATAACAATATTCACGATCTAGACATATACTGAATTTCAACGGGGAAAGAGAAGAATAAAAATATCAACACTGCCAAAATAAAATTTACAGGCCAAGCAAGACCTATTTAAAATCAAAATTTCTCCGGCAAAATAGAGAAGTTCGTCCATTTATTTTTAAACCACTGCAATGAACACAGTGCTCAAGATACAAAACATGCCAATAAGGCAGTCTGCGCATCAGATAACTCTGTAACCTCCCAACATATGTCAATTGTTAATAAATAGAACAGGAATGACAAGTCAAGGAAGCTAGACTCGAGCTAAAAGTAAAGAGGGGTCAATAATCCATTCAAAAGCCACTCTCTGTCAGATGTAGCTAAAAATCAAAACAACAGTCATCACAATAACAAACAAGATAATATACAATAATACTAAAAACCAAAATACGTACTAAGCTTATCGTATCCACCAATACCACTACTAGCTAAAGATTCAGATGTCCACGAAAAAGAATTTCCAATAGAAAAGGAATAATATATATATATATATATACGTATATATATATTATATATATATATATATATATATAATATATATATATATATATATATATAATAATAATAATAATAATTGAACTGACAAAAAGAAAATACTGGAAAGAACCCCACCTATGGGGAAAAATGAAGATTGAAAATTACGTACAATCAATTCAAATTGACTCCCACTGCACCAGGAGAATATTTTAAAAGACATTGTACGAACCTCATCACAAGTAGAAATGCACAATTACCCTCAGTCCTAATCATGCAATCATCATTTGGACAGTCCAGAATCAATCGATCACTTCACAATTTCAAACGGACAATACTAATGATAGCATTCCCCTATATATAATACTAATGAGAATCATACCATTACACTAAACCAAAATATCCCACCTCAACCAGAGCTGGGCACTAAGTACTTTTAATGTACTTAAGTACTCAAACCAAAGTACTAAGTACATATTCTAAAAGTACTAAGTACAATAAAGTACTTAAGTACATTTGTATCTATTGTATCACTAAATAATAATTGTTCAACCAAGTGGTATTTACTGAATAGTTACCTTTCCAGTTTCCTGCAATTATGAATTTAATACAGTTGTAAAAATAGTAAAGTGGTAAAAATAGTAAATAAATAAAATGAACTGACAGGTTACATTCATTTAATGCTGAAGATTATAGATGGCACATTTCGAACAATAAAACTAAACCAAAATAAACTTAAAAGTTACTTTTCATAAATGGCACCTTTTTCTCACAAAAGACTTGAAGACTTATAGCTACTAATTGAATACAGATTTGTTAAATATTACTAGTATCACAAAAATATGAGTACTAAATTCTTTCACAACAAAATACTATCTATTGTATCACTAAATAATAATTGTTCAACCAAGTGGTACTTATTGAATAGTTACCTTTTCCAGTTTCCTGCAATTATGAATTTAATACAGTTTGCAGTGGAAATTTATGTTAGTGGAAGATAAACTCAGGTGCAAAAATTTATTATTAGCTCTTATTAACATAAGTCGCTCAAATGTTTTGTCAGCCAATGAGGACCTCTTGGGTGTGGAGGGTTATTCCAGCCACAGAAAAAAGCCTCTCAACAGGAGCAGACGATGGTATAGTTGTATTGTATCTTAAAAATAAAGATTTCACTAAGGGATATTTGTTGAGGCTTTGAAGATTCTTATCTTGTATCCTTAAGAATTCCGAGGGATCTGCATATCAACTGACATGTGACCAGAAGGTTGACTAGCAGTTCCTTTTTCCTTAAAACCAAAATAATCCTCTTCTTCTGATCCACTGGTCGCTGAGTCTACATTAGAAGGAGGCAATGAAACTGAAAGTTCATTTGCAGATTCAATGAGCATCTTTTTAACAAGTTCTTTTTTATTTTCATGGCTCCATTTTGCACTAATTGTAACCCACCTCAACTTGAAGTAAGGGTGAGTGACAGTTGCCATTATTGCTTCACGCACGTCCAGAGAGTCCTCCTTTAAATTAAAAAATTTTCCAAATCGTTCCTCAAATCCATCAGAAATGGCAGAAAGAAGAGGTTTGCAGTACTTGAGAGCTTTGCTGATTGTTCTAGAGCAGTTTAAACAGTCTTTGAACGTCTCAGTTACGCACGTCAGTGTTAGTGAAATTCAACTCTACAGACTATGCATAACATGATCATAGCTATTATTGAATTTACTCAAGTATGTAAAAAAAAAAAAAAATCATATAGAACTAAATAAATAATAATTTTATAAAATATTTAATGCAAAGTACTTACGTACAATAAAAGAAGTACTTAAGTACTGTACTTAAGTACTCATTTCTAAAAGTACTTGAAGTACATTTTTAAAGTACACAAATGTACTTAAGTACTGCCCAGCTCTGACCTCAACCATCCACAAGACTCAAATATTCCACTAATAACAATAACCCATATAACCCCTCAAACCAACATTCCTAATCACTACAGTAAAGGACCAACAGGATTACAAAATCAGTCATTTCTAAAGCTAAAAGATCAAATGCTTCGATCAAAGAAACTGACCCAATAACTAACAACACCAAACATGCTTCATCTTGTGATTGTAATGTGATTGTTTGTTTGTATGCTGCTTTTACGTTGCATGGAATCAGTGGTTATTCAGCAACGGGACTAACGGCTTTACGTGACTTCCAAACCACGTCGAGAGTGAACTTCTATCACCAGAAATACACGTCTCTCACTCATCAATGGAATGGCCGAGAATCGAACCCGCGACCACCGAGGTGGAACGCCAACACCATACCAACCACGCCACTGAGGCGCTTGGTAGTAAAGAGTGCTTCATAGGTAGTTATAACCAATTACCCACCATGACAGAGGACACAATACGAAGTTAGACAATGATTAAATTACGAAAATGCCCTTTAACACACCAACATGAGAATGAATTATGTTCTGAATCCTTAAGTATAAAAAGGAAATTATAAATAAAAAATTACTCTGAGAAGAAAGCATTTTCCACCACAATTTTCAGTGCCACTCTAAGTGCTATCGACGCCATAAACACGTACTAGTCTCCAAATCATCTTGTGCAAGAAACCCAAATAAAAATCCATCAACTTATTCAATCAGGTCTATTAATAAAAATATGTTGGATTCCAGCACATGTGGGAATTGAAGGAAACGTAAAAGCAGATACAGCTGCCAAATTAGCTTGCACTATTCCATCAACATGACACGTGCTCCAGTATCAGACTGGGTAACATCTATTAAGCCTTTAATATATGAAGACTACTAAACAAATTGGACATCAGTGCCAACTACAAATAAATTGGGAAATATAAAAAAAGTGAAGTTTATTCATGGATGTCATCGTCTCAAAAAGGAAGAGCGGAAGAGCAGCGCCTCAGCGGCGTGGTTGGTATGGTATTAGCGTCCCACCTCGGTGATCGCGGGTTCGATTCTCGGCCATTCCATTGGGGGAGTTAGAGATTGTATTTCTGGGGATAGAAGTTCACTCTCGACGTGGTTCGGAAGTCACGTAAAGCCGTTGGTCCCGTTGCTGAATAACCACTGGTTCCATGCAATGTAAAAGCACCACACAAAAACAAACAAACAAAAAGGAAGAGCTAAAGAATTTATATTAACAAGACTACGTATAGACCATACTAGATTTTCACGTGGTCATTTGATGTCAAAATAATATAATCAGACTCATGTGGATGCCGAACACCAACTACTGTCCAACACTTATTAATTGAATGTTCATAAATGGATGGAAGGCTTTTATTATACTTCAGACTTTTACAAATACTTTTGTGAAATGAAAGATAAGATTAGTGACAATTCTCTTTGCAAGCAATCGCCAAAGGTTCATCATTGCAATACTCCAACTTCCCGTTGTCTAAATGCATTTGGATTTGCGTATTTTAGCCAATACCTTTAGTCATAATATTCTTATAAATATAAAGGCACCAATGGCAATTATCTACCATTGACAAAGAAATTAATAAACCCTTTTGGAGGCCTAAGTTCGGTTAGATGGTGTCAGAAGCTCGAGGGACACCAAAGGTGTGAATTTTGGAAGGAAACTGAATCGAATACCATAGAGCAGACTTACATTACATTTATGCCAACTTAACGTTGCTTTTGATAATTAATGAATCTTAAATTTATGCTCTTTAATTTTTTTTAACTACTGATATGCCTATGAAGATGGACAGGCATTTTCATGTGCAATTTATCCTCCTTTTGTTGTAATCGATTGTTACTGTACCTACTCCTTAGTTGGGTTTCCGGTCGCCACATGGCTCCATCGGAAGAGGACGAAATTATAGTATAAGCGACCCACGAATGTCTAGTTTAGCTACTCTTGAAACATGCAGTGAAGGTGGTTTTAACTAGTTCCAGAAGTCACTTTCTTCTTTTAGTTTCCCTTAGGAGAAATCTCTGCGCGACATTGTCGCCATTTAGAAACTAACTAGTACGACAGAGTGATGATTAAAAACGTGATACCAAACACTTGGACCTTGATCGATATTGCGTATCAATTTGGTGCTTGAACACTATAGACCTATAACATAACAGTCAATGCTTGATTTTCTCTCATCATATTAAGATCTTGCATAATTTATACCCTGGGTAACGATGTAAATGAATCCCCTCTCCCCCCCCCTTTTTTTTTTCTTTTTCTTTTACGTGGTACAGAATTTAGCTGCATAGCCAGTTCTCTTAAAGGATTCACGGGTCAAGCTAAGTTGCCCTATGAGCCGCAACTGTGCACAGGGCTGTGATTTGCACCCAACTGCAGAAGTGATTGTATTAAATTCTTTTTATTTATGCAGTATAAATAACAATAAAAAATGAAATCAGATGACAACGGCGATGCACTTGCGAACTTTTTATGGTTCATTAGAGAGACTAACTATCTTGTGTTTTAAGTCTATCAATAAATGCGAATGGTAACAAAAACGTCTCTTAACAAGATAGGATATTCCTTAGCACTCCCTCACTGATCGTATTTTATAAATATAATAGAACTCGTAGACCAAATACCTATTAGAAAGTTGTCAGTCAATTGACCATACGTGTATGAAAATTAATGTTCACGACTACACATTAACTTTGTCACCATAAAATGCCAAACTTGCTTGAAGAAGCAACCCCCTGCCCCAACCCCAAACGACCAACTTCAATCTCTGGAATAGTCTATTCTCGACAATTTTTTTTTTAGTCATCTACTGATATAAAACATTGCGAAATATTTACGTAAAACTAAAATTGCACAAGTCATGCTAGCGCACGTAAGTACAAGCACCTCATAAAACGGTATAATGTTGATGGGTATTGCAAGATTTTTGTTTTTGAAAGACCAACTATGAGAATTATGAAAATTTTAATACTGAACGCTTCAAATTACCCTGATCACAGTTTTCATAAAATGAATTACTACATAAAGTAAATAATGATACAGTTAAGTCTCTTTTCAGTGCAATACACACAACATATTTACAAATCTGCCAATCTTCAGATTGTAAAACTATCACTTAAATTAAAATAGGAAACACTGCATAAATACACAATAAACGATAAAGAAATATCGCTTAAATCACCTCCCCCACCCCGGGGGACATTTTTAGAATAACCAATAACACTGACTGATCTTCCGACTTTCTATCTCATTAACTAATGTGCCAAATGCGAGTAAAGACCCAAACAAGGAAAACAAGGAGTGAGCTTACCTTTGGCATGGTTCTGGTGCTGGCAACTCGAGATAAAGTCTGCGCATTCGGTTGTACGTAACTAAAAACACATTAGATACCAACGTTGAACGACACAAGCTACAAACGCTGCACAGGAACCGCTTGTACTAAGTGGTATTGGTATGTCGTACTACAGTATTCCATGGACCGTTAAGCTATGGTAACCCTAACACCTAATACAATCTGAAAGCTACCATAGTACTATTTAGAGGCCACCAGATGACCTTTCAGCGCCATCCAAGGAGCCACCGTCAATCAACGTATAGAAGTCACAGATGACCTTAATCACTACCGATGATCACCTAGTACCAGTCATTAAAAGAATCAAGGCCAGAGAGAGAGAGAGAGAGAGAGAGAGAGAGAGAGAGAGAGAGAGAGAGAGAGAGAGAGAGAGAGTTTCACTAAACGAACAACAGACCGGTTATTTGAACGTAACTGTAGTTGAACAATGACCAACCTTAACCAAATATTCAGAAAGTTTGGTTCGGCAATATTTTGGCCTCGGGAATTGCTACACTGAATCTGTTCATGCAATTTATGTTCAGCTTCTATTTTTCTTCTCGGTGAAAAGATTATAGTTTGTTCAAACATTTCAGTTATTGCGGCACGGTACTGATTTAAGCTGTTCTATGATAAACATGGGATCAACGGCGTTCTACAGCCTCTCTGCTACCCTCTGCAATGAATACACACAAACGGTTTAGAGGCAAAGAAATAAACATGTAAAAGGGCAAGAAATAAAAACAATTCAATGTGTAAGTTTATTGGACATGTTGACCATTATAAAGCGACTTTACACCTTTCTTATAAACAAGATTACAACAGAAAGCAAACTGGGCAGAAAGTTTCTTCCAGCTCAAGAGACGAAATAAAAAGCATTTTTAAACATTTTTATCATATAAAAGGCTAACATCTACGACAGCACACCTTACAAGAGATAACATATAATGATTATTCATTATTTTTTCTTCATGACTAAACTACAGTAATGGACTTCCAATATCATTCAAACCAAGAATTATAATATACACCATATGACAAAATTGGTTCTCTCGTTATTGTCTTATTAAATTCAAGGTAAAATGAAGATAGTTTACTGGTACCTTAACTGCCGTGGAAATGCATTAAACAATGTCTCAGCGCAGAGGGAAAACTGTTAATGGATGAAATGGGTTCCTTTACAATGCAGTTTGATCGCTGGTTAGCACGTCATATATTTATTGCTCGAACAGAAAATACATAAAGAACTCATGGACGCTGATGGTACAATGTCAGAAAAACAAAAGTTACGAATCAAGAGCTTTAGTCACTTCCAAACAAAACTTTATGTGTGAGAAACTTGGTCGATAGATATTCCAACGTAACTTCAGTCAAAATGAGTTCAAATAGTTATTTGTTCTAACGGTACTGATGTTTCAAAGCAAAAATCAATCTTACTATGGTCAATATTTTTTTATATGAGCCAAGCACCTTATATAAAATCTGCGTAAAAATTACTTTTCTGGTCTGTACATAAAGTTTAGTATTGGAGGTGCCCACGCCCGTTAAGTCATATAATCCAAGATAAAACCGGAATTAGTATGTACTATACATCAGATATGAGTCAGTATCGAAAGTTACTCAGAAAATATTTTTCGTTTTTTTTTAACATTCGTTCTGCAGCAGTTGCTTCCATTTATTTAGGTTAAGATGACAATTTATGCGAATAAAGCTTATAACTCAAGAGTTAACTGTCAATTCAAATTGGATCAATTTTCCCGCCGTTTATTTCTCTGTAGTCCAATCATTTGGTTTGAGGACCATATTCAAAATGCCCTCTCATGAACAGACATAAAATACTAATTGTGCTGGTCGATGGAGCCGTAGCAATTACATTCAACACTTTGTAAGCTGCAACAAATCTCAGTTAGTTTATGTAATAAATTCTCTTATGCAGGAACATTAATGGAAAAAAGGGGGGAGGGGGATGATTTCAAATTTACTTTCCGTATGTTAAGACACCTAACTTCAATGGAAACTCCTACGATTCGACATTCGTACACCGAATTAACTCTCAGTAAAATTAATTTTTTACATAAAAATGCCTAATCAAATTAGTAGCCTAATCTAAGGTCGGGATTAATTCCGCTAAAAGGCAACTCATAATCCTAAATTATTCACTCAGTTCATTTAATGAAATTAATTACTGTAAACATAAAAGGACTCAAAATAGATGCTGAATACGTTTATACTGCTCTTAATCCTGTAATGACTTCCATCATTAATATTACAACCAATTATACTCGGAGATAACAATAAACTATAAATGATGTAACAAAATATTGGTTTTTGTAAGATCTTATCCGTCCTGGGTCAGGTTATATTGGGAGTAAGCCCCTGGTCATGAGGGCCTAGAAACTTAGGTTAGGCTAAGGGATGGTTGGACCGGGGGGCCTAGCAACTTAGGTTAGGCTATGGGGTGGTTGGCCCATGATGCACCTCTCACTCTTGTTTTCGTTTCCCTACGCCCAAGCAACAACATGGCTTCTCACTGAAGTCCAACAAAACTGGGAAGGGGTCGTGAGTTAACTATTCTCTTTGCAATGGATGAGAGTCACATTCGTTTAGGTGAACAAAATACACGTGTAAAACTTGGCAAGAGAAAACATTTTTCCCGGTTCTATAGGTTTAAAAATAACAATTCACCAAGAGTACACAATTTCAACAGCAACGATCAACAACACCAGGAATAATGCACAATTTAAATGGTGAAGACACACGCCTATTGAATTATCGGGCTGATATTCGCTGTTTGCACGACTCCATTTCGGGTGGTTAATTAAAGTTATTCGAAATGCTTCATTGCACGAAAAACAATGCAATACCGTAATCCACAATACGCCGTATTAGATTTACCTTAGATTTTATAAAACCGTCCTAACTTACTGAGTGTCTCCATTTCTTTGACGAGAGCAAGTCTGGGAGTCGTGGTGGTAGTTGCCTAAAGATTTGCTTTAGTAATAAGCATTCCCTTGCCTGAACTTTGAGTTACATGTCCTTATGGTTCTATAATGCTACTGAAAATCGTCCCCACTTTCTATTTTTCTTTACTCAATCTGTGAACAGTGATATATGAGTAAATCTTTCGTTCTCTTATTCTTGATATGCTGTTCTGTGCCGTAACTTCTCACTGAAACTGCCCACAGACTGGATTGGAACTGGATGATTGGTTACTAGTTGGAACTTGGTTAACGTCATTGGTGGACGGGTCTCCCTTAGAACAGCACCTCTTACATCAGCTTACCTATTTCCATTACACTTCAAAATGTTTTTTATCTATCTATTTTTTTTCTATCCCAAGTTCAGATTCTTTTCTTTTCAGCGAATATGTTATCAATTAGATCAATTTTGCTGTGTACAAGACATAATTCGGTTATTCTGACTTGGAAATGGAACGCTTGGACTAGATGTAATTCACGGTTACGATCATAGATATTTGAAGCTGGGTTTAGTAAGCAAACCCTATAGACATTAGAATATAAAAGATTTCTTTGGAATTAAGAAATGTACATAACGAACTTATTTCTAATCATACAAATTTTTTTCAAATTAGAAAACTAAATATGGTAATTTCAAAATACTAATCAGAAAAAAGCATACAACTGACATATCAAAACCGTTATTTACTAAAACGAGCCTATAAGTTTTTAGACCAAACAGTACAGCCGTTTTAATTTCTTTATTTCAAGGTTCGGAGCCAAACTTATCGCCTTCTAGACCTGTGCTAGATAAAGAAACAAGGTTATCTGTTCCACAGGGTGTCACATAATGCTACCACACGTGGACTACCAACCTACTTCACATGAAAACTTTCGTAATCATCCCCAAAATTTGTTTTCTAAACGATTTAGTCTCATAATTTCAGGACATAACCCAGTGAGAGGCAAAACGCTTAACAGAATAAAGTATTAAATACCCTCCCCAGTCATATACACAGTTTCTCAACTAGTTTTCTCAATCTGGATTTTGTCAGAAAGTTAAAATCTTCACCAAGTTACTGTACAGAGGCCAACGCAGTGTGTTTTGTCTGATTGTGTGCTCATGAGTACTAAATGCTGCACATTTATGTAGTCCGTGGATGAATGATAATTGATGTATGACATTGCAGACATGGAATGTATGTTTTTACATAAACTTGTAATTCATAAATTTGTTACGGTGCTGTGTCATAATACTTGAACACTGCAGACACAGACGTGTTTGTTTTTACATAAATGTGTAACTCAAATATTTGTCATATCTCCTTTATGGTGTATAAGCCTATACGTATTTTGTTTCTCAAATAATGTTTACAGTAATGAACGAATTTGGTTATAAATCTACTTTGTACAGTGACTTACCTCATGACTTAAATTCACAGCGTAACAATCTTCAGCCCCCAATTCGAGACAAGGGAAATGAACTTTCATCCCACACGAAAAACCTCGACGATAAAAACGATGACTGAGGTGGCTTCATCACACAACCTAACACGGACTGGTTTAATTATATTGCACGCAAACCGTATTCCTCGTCAGTTTTTTATGAGTTGTACTTTAACAGAGACCTTTCACTTCCACAATTAATCTCTGATCCTCTTTTCCTAGCGGGAGCGACCAGATATCCTGAACAGCAGCACAAATCTGCTCTAAATGCGCCTCACTGTGGAACTTCTCCGTTCCAGTGGTTCTTTATTCCTCAATCGAGGATGCAGGGCATCACTACCCCAAAGCAATTCTTCTTGTATTTTACGATTCACTTACATTTTTATTTACTTAGCAATTTAATTAATTTCATAATAGTTGATCTTTCTGTATTTCCTAGAACCTTCTGTTTGTTATTTCAAATAAACACATTGTTTGGAAGCTTGAATTTAAAGTCAATGGCCCCTGTGTGCTTGTTCCATATGAATTGGGTTCATTTGCTGAATAATAATAATAATAAATAATAATAATAATATAATAATAATAAATAATATAATAATAATAATAAAATAATAATATATAATAATAATAATATAATAATAATAATAAAATATAAATAATAATAATAATAATAATAATAATAACAATTAATAATTTTGGTTTTTTTTTAAAGTTAACAAAAATGGTTTTCTTACCTTGGTGTGACCAGAAAAACTGAATTATTCTCATGAAAGGTGAAGATTTCATGAAAAGCAACTATAAATTGCAGTGAACTAGACTACATGATTAGCAGTAACTATCTAGATGTTTCAGACATTTGGCATGAATATTTGTAGTAAAAATGTAAAAATATATTCCCTCAATACGAATCATGGCAAGATAATATCTGAGAATTAATAATCTTCTGGTATTAAAAAAAAACAATGAAAAAATATATCTACGCTGCTTTTCGAACGAGGTAAAGCATACCAAGTGAAGTATGCTGTCTCATACTCACTGAGAGATTGAAGTATCTAATCGATTTCCAAAATATATGAACTAATTTTGCTTCAAGCTACATAGGTCAATGTTTGATTGTCTGCTTCGGATGCCTTGGGGCCACTATTCCTCTTACTGACTAAACATGCAGCGCTCCGGACAAGTCTTAACAAGGCTGTATAACACTTAACATTAAAAAAAAATGGATTTACCCTGGGTACTGTATTTACATGTATACGGGAGAGTGATTTACATGAAGAGGATTTTCAGTGCAAATCAAGCGTCTGTTAGTATCATTAATGCACAAAAAAAGAGAGAAGGGAGGTTTATCGATACGGTTCGCCATTGAAAAAGGGCAACATTATCCAATGGAGTCCCATGTTACGTAAAATACAGGTTGGGCCAAAACAAATGAAAGAAAATACGTTGCCTGCGCCCCAAAAGAAAATATAGATTTTCCAGATCGCTGGTTGGAAGAACTGATTGGCCTGCCTTTGCTAAAGGCGAAACCCGCAACCATTAGTTTGATTTTTGTATGAAAATATTCTAACATGCGAACAACCACGAATGGATTATGGAACGATTCCGAACAGCGCTGAGTGCGCTCAACAGATCTTCAAGCTCATTTCAAATCGCAAACAAAAGTGTACTTACATGCACGAATCTCATGCGTTCAAAGTCATTTTTAAATCGCAAACAAATGTGCGTTCATAGTCATTCTTATGTAAATATGATTCTTTTTTTAAAAATTCAGGGTTTGTACACGAATGAAAATCAAGTAGACATGATTAAAACCATGTATCCCTGCGTTTCTAAATCCTTCGCTGATGCATTTAATTAAAAAACCGTGACTACATTTATCTGGTATGAATAGTCATAATGGCCTATTTCTGGAACGACATTTCACCAACATGAATGCAAGCTAGAAAATTGGAATCACCTTGTAAGTAAACGTTGTCTCTACACATTAGTTGTTCGATCTCCTAAGTTAAGCAATGTGGGACTGGTCCGTCAGTGGATGGTGACAAACAAGAAGGGACAGAAGTCGCTGGCATAAGGTCCCATGAATATCAGTGGGAAGAGAAGCGCTGGATTTGCCTACTGGCAGGCTTAGATCAAAACTAAATGAGGGAATTTTTAGTTGATTTAAGGTCGATATTTCATGGGAAATTGAATACACTCTGGTGAGGTACTGAGTCTGGACCCGGAACTGGATTTTTTTAAATTGTGAAAGACTAAAATTAAATGACAGGGACCAATTAGGTTCTCAAGCAAATTATCCTCTTGTACTGTATTTGAGTAGGAAAATTCAAAAATGATGCTAAGAGTTTCTTGGTAATAACTATTTTAACACTTGTCACGGTTTATCACGCTGCAATAAATAAATTGCCTTTAATTTGATATATTCCTTTGTGTTCATTTCTCGAATATTGTGGAACCAACTAATATTCAAGTTTTTTCTTTTTTTTCTTTTTTGGTAAATCTAGGTTTTTACACAAGTATATTATACAAACACGTTCACACATAATAATTAATGCCATTATACTCCCGCTGAAGTTGAAACCTGACACCCAGGGCACCTCCTTACTACTGTTCATGTTTTCCAATTTTCATTACTTTGTGATCAAGTGGCTGCTTGCATGAAATAGAGAATTTGCTGAAAAAAGCAATCAATGAAAAGTAAAATACTGGGTTACAACCGCGAAGTGAATGTTGTACTCTCTGTCAAAAAAATAACTGGAAACAAGTCTGCATTGATAAAGAGGAGCTCGCAATATAACCTTAATATAGATAAAAACACGTCATACACACACTTTACTTTCTTACTCCTAGAAACATGACTAATAACTCTTCAAGCACAATTCTTAACCTCTAACAAGCCTTGTATACATCGTTTAGTGGATGACGTCACGTGCAAAAATAAGCCGGTGATTTGGTAATCTCATATCAAAAGTATAAGGGCTTGGTATGACACCCTGTCTGAGTATAACTGGAAGTCTGAGAAAACTGACATTCTGTAAAAGCCCTCCTGTCATGACACACCGAATATTGAACGATAGTCAGGTAAGCCCTCTCTCTACGTTTCCTTTCCGAACGCGCAAAAAGGAACGGGACACGACATCTCGTAGTGGCCAAAGTCTAAAGAATACGGTATTCTTTAGACCTTGGTAGTGGCCATCTCTGCCGCCTTATAAAAATAACGTTAAGTAACATAAAAACAGCTGGGTTGAAGGGACATCCCAGGAGGTCCCGACGTCTTCAGCGATGCTTGTCCTCCTCCCGGAACAGGTAGGCGCTCCAGTAGGCGACGTTGAAGAGGGCAAAGATGAGCGGGAAGGTGATTCTGGCGATGACGTCAATGCGCTTACTTCTGGTGGGGAACTTGGCCAACCAGGAGCGCCAGCAGCTGACGGAAGGTCCCTGCAGATGGACCTCGCAGGATCTCAAGCCGTGCGGTCCGCCTTCTCTGAATGGGGGCACCAGAGGACGCTGGTGGGGATAATGACGATGTTGTTAAGGATCTTCACATGGCAGAACAGTTTGGAAATACTTTAAATTAGGGTTAGAATAAAATACTGATGAGCTAAGCATGAAATACTTCAAATTCTTCGCAGGGTATTGCGCTCCATGAGACGTTCATTATTACAGCGAATTCCGATTTAATAAAACGGAAAATATCTAAGGAGAGCCTCATTACAGGCATAAGAATGTTGTCTTCTATTGCACCTACAAAAATGACGCTTAAAACACAAGGATAGAGGTACCAATAAAGCCAATTAAAACACTGCTAAAGCATAAAAAACAAGACAAATGTTATTCAGGATACTGAGTAAGTATTCACCCGAAACGCAAACTTAATTCATTACCAGACACTGTCACTTCGAGGCACAGGTTTGACTAATTTCGAGTTTTACAGATAATCTTCAAGTTTTACTAATAATTTCGAGCACATGGAGAGCAAGTCCATGCAATAAAAGCAGACAATATTTATTATTTACTGAAGCTCAGAACATGATCTCATTCAAAATCGTTTCTATGGGTCATCATAACTTTGTTATCATTTCTATTCGCATTTGGACTCTGACCCTGAATGTCTTCGACAATCTTGATCAGAGATAACCAAAATATTAAATGAATATCACATGGGAATGAAAGCTCCTAAACACCAACTAGGGTTCTTAAGCGACCCCTATCTAACGGATTTATTTTATTTTCTTTCTCAGAGTTGAGCTGAATTTTCTTGTACCAAGGACAGACTGCCATCTGTCAAACTGGATAGAAAACGAATTCTGGCGAAATCTAGGCAGATTTCTCTTTAAGGACTTTAATTCAATTTTCTCCTTACTGTCTCCAAGAGATCTGATTGATAACGGCGATAAAAGAATGAGGTTTGCATGAGTGGTTTTGTAATTATATAATATCCTTGAGTTAATAATAGTTGACGTTAAATTGAATATACGGTACAAACTGGGTGGTTAACTGGCCAAATCCACCAAAAGTAATTAATGCGTTAATAAGACAATATGACCGCAACAATGAAACACTCGTTGACACGAGGACACTTTAAAAGGTAACAAATAGAAAAATAAATATCACGTCACGTGACACATAGGTCATCAGTGAAATTCCACCAAATGCCTTTCTTGTGCTTTATCTTCCACTAATCTCCACTCATCTCTAGCTTCTATTCTCCTAATCAAAAGTCAAGTAATTTTTTTTTTAATTTGAAAACTCAAGTTGTTTTGTCTGCAAAAGAATGCTGCAAAAAGGGAAACATGCAGTACAAAATATAAAAAATCATATTTACAGTCATGTCATACAAAATCCATTTTTGTTTCCATTCTCTTAGACACAAAATCCAATATATTCTTAAATATGAACTCTATATAAATTTTTAAGTGTCTACAATGACAAAAGTACTCACCATGGCAAATGCTGGAACTCCATTTTCCATCTGCAACATTAAAATCACCTTATTTATAGTTCATAATAACTGCCACGATAAACAGCATATATTTAATTAATTACAGATATTTAATGTGACATGGGACAAGAAATCACAATATCTTCATACAACCAATGAAAATGTGACACGAAACTACAAATCACAACATCTCAATATAATATATAAATATTATGTTAAAAAATCGTGTAAATGTTCATATTCCATTATCCATTTCAGTGGAGAGCTGCATTCTAATCTGTTTGCGCCGCACCTCCGAAATCCACCTACCCTCTCTCGCACGATGCCGTGATAGTCCGGGATCCGCCCGTCGTTATCCGGTGAGTGCAAGTTGTCGTGGTGGAACTCCCTGCCGTGGCCGCCGCCGTAGCTTCCCTCGCCGCGGTCGGGAGGGCAGGCGATCATGGAGGCTGCTTCGCAGGCCGAAGGGTTGTCCTCGTCCCAGTGCCTCCGGTTGATCCGGCTCGCCGTGGCCTCGCAGGCGGCGTGCTCCTCCTCCCAGTGCCTGTGGTTTCTCTTGTACTGGTCGCGGTGCATGTCCGATCTGGAGGCGTAGTTGACCAGGGCGAACTCCAGCAGGGCTCCGAAGACGAACGTCAAGCAGACGCCCGTCCACACGTCTATGGCCTGTGGGAAGGGAGGTGAATGGTTGTGGGTAATTCTCGTATCAATTGACTGACTGAATATAGATTTTAGGCCAAAGGCCAAGCACTGGAATCTACCTATGAGGTCCTTCAGCGCCGAAACGGAAATTGAAAGTAAAAAGTTTGAAAGGTGTAAGTAACAGGAGGAAAACCTCAAAGCAATTGCACTATGAATCAATTGTTAGGAGAAGGTGGAAAGTAAAATGGAAGAAGGAAAATATGAAAGGAAGCACAGTCAAAGGAACGAAAGTGGTTGCAGCTACAGCGCACCGCATGAGGAGCACTGCCGGCACTGCCCCCCTACGGGGTCTCATCAATTAAACAACAGTTTAGTCGCACTGTAGCGACAGTAGCTGAGAAGGACTAACAACATCATTACTCAGCCCAAGAATCTAAAATAAAATAAAAAAAAGAAGCATACAAGCAAGAGAATGGGTTCCAACCCTACAGAAATCATGTTTGTACCTATAAAACTCCTATTGAGACTCAAAAACAAGCCTTCCCTTGGAGGCTAAAATTTCTGTTAACTCATTCCATTAAAGTACTTCCTATAGTAGATTCACATCAACCGTGCATTTGACGTCTAGGCCAGTTCCTTACGACGCTCCTGATTGCCTGTTGATAAGCCAATCACAGGACTGGAAACTCTCAGTCTCTCGAGAGTTCATCTCTCCTGAAAGACGTATCCGTCAGGAGAGGTGGGAAATACATCCTACCCATGTGAAATCTCGAGAGAGACTGAGTTTCCAGCCTTGTCATTGGCTTATCAACAGCCAATCAGGAGCGTCGTAAGGGACTGGCCTAAACATCAACTGCACGGTTGATGTCAATCTACTATAGTTTTTTTTTGCCAGCTCATTTTGCATTTGGCTTTTTTTTGCCTTATTATGAAATTAACTTAGTTTTAAGTATATTTTCTATACTGACAATTCACCCTTTTATTAGTTTCTAAAGGTAACATTAATTGTCTTGTCATTTAAACACGAGGCGTCTCTGCTGTTGGTTTTAATGTCTGCAAAAATTCATTTTGACAAAATGTAACATTAAGTAAAAATGAAATTCATCTCTACAGGGACAGAACATGAAATAAAATCTGAAGACTGATAGATTCACTTGATCTCTCGTCAATTAGATTTGAGTATAATAAAGTCCACGTTAAATTGTAATAAAAACTATGGGGTCAATCATCCCCTACTCCCATGAACACAATAAATTGTTCATAATTATACAGCAATCCTTCAAAATAAGTATGAACAATTGAAACGGTTCATCAGATTTAACTGATCTGCTCTGCATTTCAGAGCTGTGTCTAATCGATTTTCGTCGATCAAATCTTGCCAAAGTATCTGGTATGGATTGTATTTTGGAAAGAGTTATTTGAAACCACGGCCTAATTGGCAAAAATATGCAGTATTGTCCAATTAGGCAAAAATATGCAGTATTGTCCAATTAGGCAAAAATATGCAGTAATGTCTAATGTGGATATTTAAGGCACTTAAATATCCATCGAAGAAATGTAAGGGGAAATTTTGCTAAATTTAGCAGGCACCCAGAGAGAGGCTAGTTGTGACGTAAACTATGACATCAGACGTAATAGCAGGTTCCCAGTAGTGTGAATCACAAACATTTAACACTCTTTTAGAATAAGTATGAAAGAAAATGTAGGCAAATCACTGTTGAGAATGACGATAATATTACAGTTTCCATTGGTGATACCACGGTAATGAATAAGAATTCGGTATATATACATATGATAATATTAAAGCAAGTGGATTAGGTAAATATACATTTGACAATATCACTATTTTCATTTTACAGTTTTATGCTTATGTTGACTATAGGAATACATAGCAGTTATAACACTACTTGTATTTACCTTTTGACTATCAGCTATACAAGACTTTTGGAATTGGGGAAATACAATCATATTGAAACGAAAATACGATAATTTAGAGGTGGTTGGTACGATATTTTGCCCTAATGGTAACCTTACATAATAATAAACACCGCCGACATCAGGGCAAGGGCAGCCCATCGTCATTGGTCAAAGCCAGGGTATACGTGACTGCTGCTTCACCTATGACACGCCCGTCAAATTGTCCTCATGGCTTCAAGACTGCTTTCGTGTTGCGTGTTTTTTGCAGTATGCAACAAAGAATCTATGCGTCATATGCTAGTTATTAACGGGTAAGTGGTTAGTAAGGCGATACACAAACGATTTAGACAAAAGGACAAAGGTGACCTTTACGGGGATTATACTAGAATGACGAGTATGAAAAAGAGATATATATAAACATTTTGTTCATATCAAGGAATTTCTAACTTTTCAGACCAAGAATAAACAAAGCCCGAATTTGCTTGACTAATAAACTATCTCACTGATTAGCTGCAACGACCATTTTCAACAATTTGCCTATTCTACTGACATCCTTACACACACACGTATATATATATATATATATATATATATATATATATATATATATATATATATATATATATAAATTTCATTGTGTATTATGTGTATATGCATTTATGTATGTACCATACCTGTCTATATATGTGTATGTATACGGCATATGTATTTATATATGTTCTATCACCCACTTCCCTGATGTCGAAGTATGAATAAAAACAAAATGATGATGACTATAATAACAGTAATGAATATCAATGTAATTATTATCATTATGATTAATATCATTATCAACACTTTATGTGGCCGTGTGCATAGGAAAAACAAAGTATGTTAAATAATGCATTTTTATTTATTGGCTAAATACAGGTCTTTATCCACATAGACCCTAAGACCGTTTGGCAAATTTCGCGGGTATCAGAATATCCTTGAAACTGCAGGGTATTAATGGTTTTCACAGTGTGTGTGTAAGACTTGGTGCGTATTTCAATTAACAGAAACGTGGATTGCACCATGGAGCTGTATTACAAAATTGATATTCTCATTTAATGCCCATTCCTTAATTGTACCCTACTTGGGAGTTTGAATGTGTGAAACAATAAGAGAATTCCATATACTACTGTTACTACTACTACCAACATCTGAGTCTTCATTCATGAAATATATGGGCGGGGTCTCTAGTAACGTACGTCACTACAGTATCAATGAGTGGGAGGGTCTTTAGTAATGACGCAATACTACCCTCTATGTATGAGCCTGCTAGATTTAGGTAAGCTTCCCTTTAAAGTTCTTTGATTTACTCTAAGTGCCTTAATTAACAAAATTAGGCATCACTGCATATTTTTGCCAATTAGGCTGTGGCTTCAAGTGCTATTTCCAAAATACGATCCATATCCGATGTTTTGGTGAGATTTTATCGACGAAAATCAATTAGACACGGCCCTGAAAGGCACAGTGGCTTAAAAAAACCTCATAATATTATATATCAGCACTTAAAGTCTGATCCGAAAATAAACTTAAAACATAGACTGAATCGATACCAAAACGTCTGCTCCATGTTAACAGAAATTACACATACAAATTCTATCTCACAACTAAACTCAAATAGTAAAGTGACATTATCCATAAATAAATTACAACAAATATGAAAAACAACTCCAAAAATAAGATCAAACCAGAAATGTACCCTGCTCCAAAATAAAACAAAACCATAAAAAGAAACTCATTTCAAAAATAAATTCATACCGCACTCGGAGACAAAAGAACGCGGCTGACCTTAGTGTAGGACACGGGAGGCAAACTCTGATTGATGCCAGCGTTCTGAGTGGACATGGTGAGCAAAGTGGTGACCCCGAGGGCGACCCGAGCGGGCACCGCATGCTGGTCCAGCCAGAAGGAGACCCAGGACACGATGACCAACATGCAGCAGGGTATGTAGTACTGGATGAGGTAATAGGAGAACTCCCTCTTGAAGATGAGGTTGACCTGGAGGCAGCTGTACTCGCCTGAGGTGATAAAAGTCAGAGGGTCACATAATGGTGAACTTACTGGTTCATTCTTCGTGAAGATGATGGATGGGGAACTGGGGTTTTGGGACGTCTTTGGAAATTGTAAGAGAAATGAAAGGCAAGACTATCAAATACACACACATACACATTAGATCTAATAATAATATTATATATATTATAATCTATATATATATGTATTATATATATATGTATATATATATTATATATATATATATATATAGATATATATGTAGATCCTGTATTTGTTGTATGATTTATGCATGTATGTTTGCAACCATATGTGAACGTATACCTAACAATGGCGTTGGAGCATAGTTACATATCCCCTTACGAATGTTTTTTTTTTTTTAACTCTTTCCCCCTTTTGCATATCAAAAGGATTTCTATGGACATCCCTTGTTCAGATCAAAATTCCGTTGCCTTTTGCCTTTGAAATTACTTATTTTATTATAGAAAGAACTGTTTTCCATGATGTTAGTCACAAAACTTGGCTTCTTATGAAGCACGAAAGTAGGATCTACAATAAAGTATATACAGACACTCACACACACATATATGCAATGTCTGTATGTATGATATTCTTAGTTTAAATGTTCAGTGACAAGGAAGTGGCAACTATCTGCTTGAACATAACAAGGTAATATGGATATATAGTGAAATATGCTGCATCTATCTCAAATTAAATACACGAAAATCTGCAGTATATTTCTTTGCTGCTTATATCCTACAGGTGAAGCGGAGAAATCAATTAATACTACATACTCTGATCCAAATAAATGGTCTCGTCCATAATGCGGACTGCGTAGGACATTTAAAAAACGACACAAACTCCTGCAAAGGATTCTGTACAGATAGTCTGATATACAGGGCAGTTCAATTATGGCTCTAAATATTTGGATCAGAAACTTCGTGAATTTGGTTGTTGGCTGCACTGTTTTAAAAGAGGAGTCCTTCATTCAAGAATTCATAGCTTCACTTCGTGGAGGGTGAGCATTGGGGATTGTTCCCGAAGCCAGAGAGCAATCCTCCATGCGCATCTCGCTCCTCCTTCCTTTTATTTTATTTTTTATTTTTTATTCTTCTCACTTCCTATTTTCACCCCCTTCTTCTCACGCTCCTTGTGGCCTCTCTCACTTCCGTCTTCCAAGGTCACAGTTTAGCTCTCCTGTTCTGTCTTTAATCGATTCTTCTTTCCTTAGTCCCTATAAGCTTTACCATTTACCAATGACTTTACATTTCCGTCTTCCATTTCCTTTCCTCTTTCGTCGGCCATTTCCTCTGCTCTCAAATGAAGGAAGACATTTCGCTCGACATCCTTCTACCACCAGAAGTTGCCAGACCTTGCTTGATATCCATCTGCTTTCATCAGAGTTCAGATGTCTCGCTTCTGGATATTTATGTGTCCTTTACAAGAGTAGAAAATACCTCGCTTTCACATCGATCTGCTTTGAAAGGAAAGTCGTGAATTATGGTCCGATGGACTCACCTGTATTAGTCTTGCTGTTGCAGTATTTGGGTATAAACTTCTCGAGGGTGAAACGGGGCAAGTGGAGGTTTTTGGTGACCTGGATGGGCTCGTTTTTCTCCCATAGGAACAGGAGGTCCTCTGTTGTCCATCCATCTACATAAAAAAAAAGCTTCATTAGATTTTCATCTCACCGATTTTATGTATTTTTTTTATTTTTATTTTTTTTTGTATGGTGTTTTTACGTTGCATGGAACCAGTGGTTATTCAGAAAAGGGACCAACGGCTTTACGTGACTTCCGAACCACGTTAAGATTGAACTTCTATCATCAGAAATACACATCGCTGACGCCTCAGTGGAATGCCAGAGAATCGAACTCGCAACCACCGAGGTGGTAGTCCAAGACTAAACCGACCACGCCACTGAGGCGCTTCGATTTTATGTATTTCGAATATAATGATTGAACTTTAAATCATCTATATGAATTAGCAATTTCCCGCAGATCTGTAAATCTGGGTATTCGGAATCGGCAGATCAAAGATCACTTTTAATAAAAATAGGTGCAATTTCTCCCGCTGAGTAATTAAAATTCTATTTTACAAAGTATATTATGACTAAAAAATATAAAAACACAATAAATCGTACTTATATCATTACACAAGTTAAAATGATAAAAATAAATTAGAAGTTGTTCAGTTGTATGTGCTGTGGCAGTTGATGGAAAATTTTTATTACATGTATCATTCTGAAAAGGAAGATTTATTTTGAAAAATAAACTCTAAATGCTAAAATCATTAATTATAATTGGATAAAAGGTTCAAAGAAACACTATGTAACCATCTCAGTACTATGATCAACATCCTAGCATTCAGTTTCTACTTTTGATAACCTTAAAGAGATGGTACTTAATATCACTATCAAGAAAAGTTGAGAATCTATCAGTAAGCTGAAAATGAAGTGTCAAAGCAAAACTCAGCTATTAGTACAACGAATAAAGGTACTTACAAGAAGCCATCAGAAGCTGACACACCTGTGTGTCCAGTGGATACAGCTTCAAGTTCATGGGGCAGGACAGAGTCAGCGAGATTCTAAAAGGGGCATCGAAGAGATAAAAAACAATGAAATATTCGGGGCAGGACAGTCAGCGAGATTCTAAAAGGGGCATCGAAGAGAAAAAAAACAATGAAATATTCGGGGGCAGGACAGAGTCAGCGAGATTCTAAAAGGGGCATCGAAGAGAAAAAAGAACAATGAAATTCCCCACTATTCACTTACTCAATCCCTTATAAAAACTAAGGAGTTGAGGGGGGAAGGGGGGGGGGGTGTTAACGCCCACATTATGTTTCGCATAGAATGGCTAAAGGTTCCTTGAGATATCCCTTCGTCGACCCCAGCAAACTACTTTCTGCCTTTTACTTTCATTCGTTCCCAAGTGGCTGCTGTTTAACTTCTCAAAACTCTACCGTCTCCTAGTTTTATACTCTCATCTACGAATAAATTACCTTACTTCGAAAGCAATAATGAACTCTTCAGATTCTCCTGCAAAACCGATTTCCAACAAATCAGTGCATTTTATCTTTCCAACAAATCAGTGCATTTTATCTAACTGGTTATTTGTAAAGGTTGACACGGGTTGGCACCTGCCCTTACCTAACTTTAAAACATATTATTAGACATATTATTATAGAAGCAGGAATCAGAGAGTCTGTCGCGAAAGAAGAATCGGGATTAACTTCAAAAGATGCAAACTGCTTCTAGAGAAATGGGAGATCATAGCAACATGGAGAGAACTATAAGTCAGAAAAACCACAAATTAAGGCAGGTTCCCTAATCCTAATAAAAAAACCTTCTATCACTTCACTTCTTAATCCACATTAGATGCAACTAATAAACCCCATCTGTTTCCTACTGCAAAAGTATACACACACACACACACACACACATATATATATATATATATATATATATATATTATATTATATATATATATTTAATTCTATAAAATTTGTTATAATATACCAACCACCTATATATAATGTAATATATATATTATATTTATATATATATAGATATATATTAATATTATAATTAATAATTATATATATATTTTGTATGTATAGTATAAACACTTTGTTAGGTCCTTGAACTCTTTTTAATATTCTGGTTTTGAAGTTTCTCTTTGTTTCATCTTTGCAATTTTAGTCACAGTTATTGCATCTCTCTCTCTCTCTCTCTCTCTCTCTCTCTCTCTATCTCTCTCTCTCTCTCTCTCTCTCTCTCTCTCTCGCTCCTCTCTCTCTCTCTCTCTCTGCTCTCTCTCTCTCTCTCTCTCCCTTCTCTCTCTCTCTCCTCTCTCTCCCCCTTCGCCCTTGATGACAAATTCCTTTTAGCTGTTCCTCAAACAAACTCTTGATGGCAGTCATGAACTTTGACTCCCTTTAACCCTCGTCTCCTTCGCTCTCCCTCCGTGTCTCCATTACTTTCGGTGGGGTTGATGGATGCCACAGTCAATATAAACCGAGATGGAATATGAATTCCAGACGAGATTACAATTCCCAGGCCGGTGACACTGCGTGCCACAAAAAAAAAAAGAAAGAAAGAAAGAGGGGGACCACTTGATAATAGTTAAAATTTAATTCTTTATTTTTTACTTTTATTTTCAGCTAGACAACTGAGTGTTTTAAATGCAGAATTAGCTTAAAAAGAATGTGACAAAAACATTTTTTTAAGCTGGTAAACTCAACGGAAATATAAGAATGTTATGAATGATTCAGCCCAGCTGATACAATTTTATAAGCATGACGTAACATTCACGAATAAACATTGAGGCATCTTGCTTCCTTGTAAATAAATCAGAATTCAACTAACCGTAACGTGACAACATGAAAAACTACACATAAAAATAATGGATATTTTGAATGTCACGAATAATCCTACGCCCCGCAAATACAACTTAATAAGCACGACTCTAATGAACAAACATTCACTTTGATCACCTCAAGGTCATCAATACATCAGTATCCAACTAACCCAGATTTAACGACAAAGAAGCCCATCGGTTGAGACCGAAGCAAAACAAAACCAACCTGATGCTGTAGAGGACGTCGCCGTTGGGGAAGATGCGGATGTAAGTGTTGGGTAAGATGATATCGTGGAAGTGGCCCGTCTTCTCGTTCTTGAAGAAGAGGTCTGGCATCCATATCTTATCCGTCTCTGTCAGCGTAAGGTAGTTGATCTTCCCTGCGAGGAAAGAAGGATGGAAACTTGACCAAAATGGTCGGGAGATGCGAACGAAAAACTGTCTACATTTTCTTTCGTACGGAGGGGTCGTCGGGGCTTTCTCATTTATCTAGTCATTCTTTAATTTTTTCCTTTCAATGAGGGGTATTGTGGGACTTGAGTTAATTAACAATGCGTTCCTTTATAACAAGGCAATCAATGACCCTATTCCAAAGGAGGTTGATTCAAGTTATTGTTTACATCTCTCCTATTCATAAGTATAACTTAGTTTAACCAGACCACTGAGCTAATTAAAGTTCTCCTGGGGCTGGCCCGAGGGATTATATGTTTTTGCGTGGCTACGGACCAATTGTTTACCTAGCAACGAGACCTACAACTTATTGTGGAATCCGAACCACATTATATCGAGAAATTAATCTCTAATCACCAGAAACAAATATCTCCGACTCCACGTTGGCAGAGCGGGGAATCGAACTCGGGACTACCGAATCGGTAGGCGAGCACGTACACCACTCGTCCAACGAGGAACTTAGTCTATTAATAGAAATATCTTAATTTGTTCCCTGACATCCTAAAGAAAAAGGCAACTTGAATGGACAATGGGTTTCTACAGTAGTACCTTTGCTTTAGGTTGAAATAAACTAACATGTGCCACTCAGAGGAGCTTTACATGAATACAGAAGATGCGAAATACTTATAGTCTTGAAAACTGCAGATTTATTAAGAAAAATTAAAAAAAAGCTAAAATGATTCCATACGACCACAACTCTGAACCTTCCTGAAATTCCTGTTGGTTATGTATTATTCATTTAAGGAAGATGACCCGCCGGGTTACAGAGACATACCAGGAAAATTTTCTGCGATATGGTCATTTTCAAAGCTTTCAAAATAGCAAACATAAGGGATTTAAGCAAACCCTTGAAGGGTTTGCAAAGAATCTCTTTGTGCGAGTCAGAGGATGAAAAGGTATTTCAGCAAAATAAATAAATAAATAATATTAATATAGCTATATATATATATTAATATATATATATATATATATATATATATATATATATATAGATATATATATAATATATATATAAAACACCGTATCGTGCTTCTAAGAAATCAATAGAAGGATCCACAGTAATATCCTTGTTTATCTAGATCAAATATATTTATGGAAACATTTACAAAGCTTAAAGCTTTCGTCTATCCTCCTTTGGACTGATCACTAAACAAATGAGGCATGGTATTGGTGAAGAATTCCAAATAAACATAAACAAGCAGAAAAAAAAAATTAACAAGGTTAAAAATGCGAACAAGTCATTGGGTCGTATTCCTTTCATAATTCGCTGTGATCTTCGAGGCGGGACAAAGCGCCGGTCTTCTTCCTGGATGACATCTTGAAAGTCGTTGGCCAAAACGGTAGTTTGTTGATCAGACTCTGGCCAACGACTCTCAAGATGTCATCCAGGAAGAAGACCGGCGCTTTGTCCCGCCTCGAAGATCACAGCCAATTATGGAAAGGAATACGACCCAATGACTTGTTCGCATTTTTAACCTTGTTAATTTTTTTTGTCTGCTTGTTTATGTTTATTTGGAATTCTTCACCAATACCATGCCTCATTTGCTTAGTGATCAAGTCCACAGGAGATGAACGAAAGCTTTAAGCTTTGTAAATGTTTCCATAAATATATTTGATCTAGATAAACAAGGATATTACTGTGGATCCTTCTATTGATATATATATATATATATATATATATATATATATATATATATATATATATATATATATATAAAGTGGGCGGGGTCTATATATATATATATATATATATATATATATATATATATATATATATATATATATATATATACATACACACACACATATATATATATATATATAATATATATATATATATATATATATATATATATATATTATATAGTATATATATATATATATATATATATATATATATATATATATATATATATATAAAGTGGGCGGGGTCTAAATATTGAGTACAAATAAAAAAGATAAAGTTAAAAGGAAAATATAATACTCTAGGTATCTTATTACAAAAAAAACTTGCAATGGTCTTCAACGTACACTTGGAATAAATACACTTCGCCAACAAACCAAGTCCTTTTCGTTGTCATGATTATCGTACATCAACAAATAAACTCTCTCCACTTGCTTTGTGGCGCAAGAATGCAAAGCTCCATTTCATCCTCTTATTCATTCTCGCTCAAGGGTGGGACGCCGCTGCTGGTATCAGATGCCAAAGACTCGCTTTCTCTTTATCTTGAATTGAAGTAAGAGTCATTCTATACTACCGAATTCCATTTGGGCTTTTTCTGGTCCTCGTTAAAATTCTTGATGAAAATGTTACGTCGCAAACGTAATATTAGTTACCGAAAGGTCTAATTCCCATTCATAAGTAGACTTACATACTCAATGAGAGAGGAGAGAGAGAGAGAGAGAGAGAGAGAGAGAGAGAGACTGGTTGTCGTGTGTGTGTATATAAGGTGATCAAGTTACTCCAAGAAACTATAGTGATTCTTATCAAGTTTCCGTTGATGGAATCCTGTAAGTCAATCAAGGCTTCTTCTAAGGAAAGAAGCCCGCGGATACAATCTGTCTTGATGGAAATCTCGTACATTTAATTAAAGCCACCAAGTTTTCGACAAGAATTCAAAGGCGAAGTTGAAATCTACCCCAGTATTTAAAAAAAATTGAAGAGACCAACTATAATTACGACGTCTCGGGTCTTCAAAATAACTGATAAGGAACTATTGGCTCGATCTTTATCTTTCGTCTTCTCCTTGTGCTTCTAAAGAATATCCAGAATCAGTAAGTTTATCGTTTTTTTTTCTTCCCTCCTTGTTGCAACGCCTTTTTTTTTACCTTGCAAAAGGCCCTAGGGAAATTTTGGCTAATGACAACTGCACAAAGGGAGCGAAGGTTTTCCGAAGACTATGCAAAGACTTTTGAAAGACGAACACTCTTCGGTGTTGCCATGTCAGATTCCCATTCTGTTTTTTCTCTTTCTTTCTTTCTTCTTCTTTTTTGGATTTTGTTTCATACAGAAAAGCGAGGAAAAATCCGCTTGCCGGAAGATGCCAGTCAGCTCAATCTCCGTCCAGTATGGTTCTGTTGAAAGAATTCTATTTTTATCCATTTATTTTTTGTGATTGTTCGCTGGACTGTGGGGATAGGGGGAGGGGAGGTGGTTAAAGGGTAGGGGTAACCAAAGCAGTTTATAAGGACCGACACCGAAGGAAATTATCATCCTTTCAAGAGAGAGAGAGAGAGAGAGAGAGAGAGAGAGAGAGAGAGAGAGTTACCATTCTTTGAATGAAGACTGGCGTTCTGGAAGAGGATTCGAGGGTCTCGTTCCAATCCTATTCATTCCAAAAATATCGAATTTCGCTTCATATGACTCTTTTCTCGTTCTCTTAGGCTGCTGTCCTTCGGAGTCCAACCAAAGGAGAGATGGCGCAATAACTCATTATATTGCTTTGTGTACATGTCGCTGAATGTCTAATCTGACCCAAAACCTCAAGGAAAAGATGTGGAATTTTGCAACAGATTTCATCTTTTTTGTAACAGATTCACGCAAACAATATAATGAGTTGTTGCGAGTGCTTACAACAATGAATGCTCTTGTGAGTCTTACTGCCTTTTCAATACATTTTATTTTTTGCCAAGAGTCAAGCATCTACCCGAGGCTTCCAAACACAAGCGAAACAGCAGAACAGTGGACAACAATTATCATTGTTTGTCATCAGACGAGGAGACGAAGAAAGCGCTGGTTTGTTGGAAAGGCACAAAAACTAAACAGAATTGACAACATCTAGGAGCAAGAAAAGTGGGAACGACAATGAATGACCATGAAAATTTTTGGGGAGCTGACGAGCTGCTGATGAAATCAGTGTGTAGCAAATGTATGAAGCTACAATGAAACTATTGTTTTGTTTGTATGGTGTTTTTCCGTTGCACGGAACCAGTGGTTATTCAGCACGGGACCAACGGTTTTACGCGGCTTCCGAACCACGTCGAGGGTGAACTTCTACCACCAGAAATACACATCTGTATTGTTTTAAACATGCGCTTCGTATCTGAACCAACGACTTCTTGATGAATCCAGCACAATAGACGTTGATTACTTTTACGTCACTTGTTTTCATGGGAAAGTTAATTTCATTTTCCTTATTTGAGCCGAGAATATCATAAATGATAAAGCTCGCCTTTCCATAGCTCAATTTTCATAACTTTATTCTTACTCTTTATTCCATAGCAAGTTCGACATCTTTTCTTCTTTTCCTCCGTTTCAATTTTGAATTTTTATTTAGATTCTTTGCCTCGTCGCAAGCTTTTGAATACAGTTCTTGGTAAGTGTGTTCTGTTCACTAATGGCTGTCCTCTTCACATAAAAACATTCAAGAACCGGTTGCATGGAATTGCTAAATGTTTACAGCTTAATAAACTCTGATTCAGTCCATTGTTATTGCAGCTATGGACTAAAGAGTGAGAATCCCTGTGGACTAAAGAGTGAGAATCCAATAAAGTTATGAATACTGGGCTATGGAAAAAAGAACTTTATCATTTATGATATTCTCAGCGCAAATAAGAAAAATTAACTCTCCCCTGAAAACAGGTGACGTAAAGGTAATCAACGTCTATTGTGCTGGATTCATCGAGAAGTCGTTGGTTCAGATATGAAACCCATGTTTAAAACAACAGTTTCATTGTAGCTTCATACATTTAGAAAAAAGCCTAGATATTTTCCAATATAAATTTACTGTTATTTCAGTCTGGGTCACTCAGGAATAGCGCAGGTAATTAGCTTTTCCTTAAGAAAATTATGAGCCGCCCAAGAGCAAGAGCCCGTGCCAGCATAAGGCTGGCTTTATCTAAAACAACTTAAGAGAAAGGGACAATAAAACCGATTACAAACGCCAACTTCAGCTAGCTTTATTATAACCCAAGACTCCATTTCTAGCTAGAAGGGCAACGCAAGGGGTAACATAGTAACAGTAGACTACAAGATTATCATGAACAGATGTTTGCTTGGAATACCGATGAAGACCACTCACTCTTTTCCATCCAGACGACCACGAAAACAAATGAGTACTATCAGTCTCTGCTTAATAAAAATACACATTTCTGGGTGCTGTCACAATTAAATTCAATAAATTGATATTCCAGATTACTTCCATCACCTACTCTACGAAGTTCAAATGCTGAATTACTTTACTCACTCGTAAAAACTTATCTTTTCTATATATATATATATATATATTATATATATATTATTATATATATATATATATATATATATATATATATATATATATATAAGTCATATCACATTACCGTGATTCATATACATATATCGAGCTACAATGTCCTTTAATATCTAATTCGCTCTACCTCGGAATTAAGTATATTTTATATATGCTTAACCGAAGGGGAATTTTTCTCGATAATAGATTTACCTGTACTTGGGCGCTCCTGGTATTATTAATGTACCTGCGTTCGCGCCCAAGTACAGGTAAATCTATTATCGAGAAAAATTTCCCTTCGGTTAAGCATTATATGACTTATTTAAAATGCTACGTGTTGTCAAAAGCGCTACTTAACTACCGGAGTCGAGGCGGGTTGATGTTGTCTCCAAACCAACGAATACTTCAGCGCGAGAAAGTATTTGAGGTGAGAGACGACATATACCTTTAAGCCTCTCGCGTGGTTGAGTGTTATAGCTTCCACTGACGCTCCTGGATTTATAATGTACCTGCGTTCGTGCCCAAGTACAGGTAAATCTATTATCGAGAAAAAATTCCCCTTCGGTTAAGCATATATGAAAATATATTAATTCCGAGGTAGAGCGAATTAGATATTAAAGGACATTGTAGCTCAGTATATGTATAGAATCACGGTAATGTGATATGACTATGTAAAATGCTACGTGTTGTCAAAAGCGCTACTTAACTACCGGAGTCGAGGCGGGTTGATGTTGTCTCCAAACCAACGAATACTTCAGCCTGAGAAAGTATTTGAGGTGAGAGACGACGATATACCTTTAAGCCTCTCGCGGTGGTTGAGTGGTTATAGCTTCCACTGACGCTCCTATTTATAATGTACCTGCGTTCGCGCCCAAGTACAGGTAAATCTATTATCGAGAAAAAATTCCCCTTCGGTTAAGCATATATGAAAATATATTAATTCCAAGGTAGAGCGAATTAGATATTAAAGGACATTGTAGCTCGATATATGTATATGAATCACGGTAATGTGATATGACTTATGTAAAATGCTACGTGTTGTCAAAAGCGCTACTTAACTACCGGAGTCGAGGCGGGTTGATGTTGTCTCCAAACCAACGAATACTTCAGCGCGAGAAAGTATTTGAGGTGAGAGACGACATATACCTTTAAGCCTCTCGCGGTGGTTGAGTGGTTATAGCTTCCACTGACGCTCCTGGATTTATAATGTACCTGCGTTCGCGCCCAAGTACAGGTAAATCTATTATCGAGAAAAAATTCCCCTTCGGTTAAGCATATATGAAAATATATTAATTCCGAGGTAGAGCGAATTAGATATTAAAGGACATTGTAGCTCGATATATATATATATATATATATATATATAATATATATACACACACACATATATATATATATATAATAAAATAAAATAAAAAAATGTAAAAAACATAATAAAATATTCACAAAATTTTCGGCATGCACTGTGGTGGATAAGTTAAACATGCTTTCAGTACCAAACTTCCCTCAACTATATTGAAAACCGAAAAAAAAGTAGAAGGACTCAACACGGAGATTGAGTTAGCCTGGGAATTTCAGAAGGTCGCCAGTACTATGGCAACTGCGAATGTTTTAATTGGTTTGGGCATCACGCCTATGGCCCGGCCTGGCCTTCCAATCAGTCACCAAATTCCAGCGATGCTTCGTTACAGTTCGTTTGTAGTACTCGGGACCGACGCCAGGAGATCGTGGAGGGAATGGAGGAAAGGACGAGAAATTATAAAGGGAAATTGGAGTAAACTATTCCACTCCTCTTTAAACATTCTGTGAGTTAGGAAGGTGTTCAACGACACGCACTGAAAAATCAGGCGAAAAATTTGGTACGACTCTGAAAGTTAAAACTAGTTTGATATGAAAGCAAAAGCATTAAAGTAAATGCCAGTGAAAATAAGTCATTCAATAATAACACTGAAGCAAGGAATACATTTGTATATACTTTGAATGATCTGCTCAACTCACAAAAAGCAGAGGAGGGACAAACTGTAATTTACAACAAGCTCAAAGAATTTAATTCAGTATCGTATCAGAATATGCAAAGCCTCCGTTGGACACAATTTCTACTCTGAAACCACGGGAAACACGCGTATCTTTCGGAGCTTTTCAAGTGTGGAGTTAAAAAAATAAAAAAATTCAAAATGGGATACACTCTAGAACAAAACTGTTTATGACCGAATTCATAAAAGATGACGATATGATTTATTTTTACTCTTGTAAAATACAGACACACTTGTAACAAAGAATTTCCATCAGTGAAAGAGGAAAATATATAGGGTTAATCATTTTATGACGATCTTTGGGATACACAGAGGAGAAAGCCAAAACCAATCGCTTTTGTTGAAATACAGATGGGGCTTAAAGAATATGTGGAACGTGAGAAAGGTGGAATAAAAGGCTTTGCCGAGAAGAAACATGTATATCTATTTTCAGTATCAACACAAAGAGGGGAGAAACTACGGTAAAGAAGGCGGACGTTGAAAGACGAGAGGAAAAAGTAATAGATGACAATAATGATTATTGTGGGAGATGGTGAATGCAGAGGATAATGATGCAAAATCAAAAAATAAGTTGAAGTCTTGCTTACAAGCTTGTGAAATGGAAAGAGAATAAAAATGTAATTTGGTTTGGAATCTTTGCACGGAAAAAATATGAAAAAGCTAGGGGGTGGGGGTGAGAAGGGATTCCCTGAAACAGAGCCGTTTCTGGACGTGAAATGAGGCTGGTTATTCCCGTAGACTTAGTTACTTTACGATTTTTCATATATAATTTCTGTACAACTTCCCCGGAGAAAGTCGCGAATATTTCAGCTCGGACACAATAGAAGATGAAAATTATTATCAATATCCGCAAGATTTTTTGAATAACATAAATCCATCGGGACTGCCAGTGCACAAAATAACGTTGAAGAAGTACTGCCCGGTAATGTTGCTTCGGAATTTCGATCCTGCCAATGGACATAATAAAAAGGAAACTGACAAGTTCCTACTTTCTACTCTTTTTTGGAAGACACAGGATCATAAGAGCATTTATCATTAGCCACTACGCACTGACATAATGAAAAGAAAGATACTTTATTATTCGTATCACCGTGCAAAGTAATTGACAAAGAAACGAACCAATCAAGATCCCTGTTCCGTTAAATGAAAGTCACCGACAAGAGAGAGAGAGAGGAGAGAGAGAGAGGAGAGATAGAGAGAGAGAGAGAGAGAGCCCTTTAACGACATTAATGCACTACAATTTTATAATTTTATCTTGCCATCGAAATATGAGAGAGAAAGAGAGAGGAGATAATTTGTGATTTGAGAGCTAAGTAATCCGATAATCACATCACCGTCTTCATTACTTGACTTACATTGAGAGAGAGAGAGAGAGAGAGAGAGAGAGAGAGAAGAGAGAGAGAATCATTAAAAGAGGGTAAACAATAATGAATACGAACTTCTTTACGTTCATTGATCGTCCCTTCACTTACTTTAAGAGAGGAGAGAGATGAGAGAGAAGAGAGAGAGAGAGAGAAAGAGAGAGAGAGAGAATATCATTTAAAAGAGGGGAAAACAACAATGAATAAGATTTCTCTTGCTCAGTGATCGGTGCCCTTGATTACATTTACGAGAGAGAGAGAGAGACAGAGAGAGAGAGAGAGAGATGAGAGAGAGAGAGAGAGAGAGAGAGAGAGAGAGAGAATATCATTAAAAGAGGGGAAACAACAATGAATAAGAATTTCTCTGCGTTCAGTGATCGTCCCTTGAATTACATTACGAGAGAGAGAGAGAGAGAGAGAGAGAGAGAGAGAGAGAGAGAGACTATTCGTGTAATCGCCCTTATTTTAATATTGCTGAACAAATAGCACATAAATTTTTCACTTCTGCAACCATATTTTATCACCCATCGTAGATGGGTAAGTTTGCTAATAATAATAATAACAATAATAATAATAATAATAAATAACAACAGTACAGACACGCACGTCAACAAGTGTCAGAATGAATAGAGGAACACAAGTATAGATAGGGGATCGTGGATGATTGATATAGAAGCAATGAAGAGTCAACATCAAAACACCCAAGTGAGAGTTACGAAACAAGTGATAAAACCATATAGAACGACGCAATCAAAGCTGGCTGCCAAGGTTTGAAACGTCAAACGAATGTGACATTTGCGATGATAAATTGGAAGAAGAACGCGGTGTGGAAGATGCTGCACGAGATGTCAGTCAGCAAATGGCAAGACGTAGCTGCTTTGAAAACAGAGAATATAACACTTAAGACAAAGAGTAAGAGGGGAAATGAAGGAAAAATAGTCAATGAAGATATCGAAAGTTGAAAAAAATACCTTTACCTTTTGAGGCGCAGAGCGCATAATATTCATGATAAAAAATATTTAATCAAAATACTGAATACGTAGTTTTTGTTAATGTGTGTTTGCGTGGAGAAGCTGTGAAGCTTGGTTGAAGAGAACATAGTTACCAAACAACGTGATTAAAAAAAAAACTAAACTAGAATATGTATATACATTAAAAAAAGCTTAAACCAGAATGTGTATCTAGACCCATTTTCGCTTTCCTTTCATTCAAAAAATCCTCTCCTCCACTCAAACCAAACGAAAAATTCTTGAAGTTCCATTGTAGCGCAAAACAATAGACATATATGCCAAAAGGAACACATTTAGAGATTTTAAAATATAAAGAATATGTTTCTATTTACGTTACGAGCAAAAGAAGAAAAGAATGTTCGACAGTTTTCTCATTCTTTTGCGTGAAAGGGAAGAAAAGAATAAATAGTCGTGCCTTGCAGTATGGTAAGCAAAAATAAAAGGAAAAGTACAAATATAACTTCAATTCTTTTAAAATACAAATATCAATAATTTATGATAGACGCTAAGTGCAAGATACAACTGTAAAGAGAAGGTACAACAACTGAATTACTTTTACAACAACTGTAAAGAGAAGGTACAAAAAATTCATCACTTTTACAACAAATGAATAACGTTTACAACTGTAAAGAGAAGGTACAAAAATGAATTACTTTTGCAACAACTGTAAAGAGAAAGAGAAGGTACAAAAAATGAATTACTTTTGCAACAACTGTAAAGAGAAAGAGAAGGTACAAAAATGAATTACTTTTGCAACAACTGTAAAGAGAAAGAGAAGGTACAAAAATGAATTACTTTTGCAACAACTGTAAAGACAAAGAGAAGGTACAAAAAATGAATCCATTTTACCTTGTCTACCTGCTCCTAATACTAACCAATAGCCACCATGAAAATAGAAGTTATGGCATTAGCATATTATTAGCAAATCAGGAAACATTATTAGCATATGAATACTCTGCACTGACTGGGACTGAATGACACACAGTCGATGAAATTTACAGATAAATATATTTCATTAGGCCATGTCAAACAATTGTATATTCATTCACAGCTCTGACATTATCACTTCACTGAACTGTTAATTTGTTTATGACTTTGCCCATCTAACTTTGCCAAGCTACCATTTCGTGATTACATGCAGAAATGTTATACATTGTATATATATATATATATATATATATATATATATATATATATATATATATATATATATATATATATATATATATATATATATATATATATATATAGAGAGAGAGAGAGAGAGAGAGAGAGAGAGAGAGAGAGAGAGAGAGAGAGAGTAAATAAGTCACCACCTTCTTCGTTGCTGTAGTTCAATCGATCGTCATTCCACTGTTCTCTGAACGTCATCTGCACACTGTATTCCTGATAAAAAAATAAAAAAATTAGTCATACGAAGCTTCTAGTCTCTAGAACGGAGAATGTCCAAGTGTCATTTACATCCCCCCCCCCACAAATATTAAGCTACCAACAACGTTTAATATCCAATTCATTTAACCTTAGGGCTAATTTCCACTCAGTGGGCTAAGCCAAATACACCGACTATCGGTTCCAATCCTGGATGGTGCAGTAACACTTACCAGTAATAGTTTCCCCTGGGTGTAAGTTACTCCGAAGGTATAGTGAATTGGATATTTAACGGTACTTTTGGCTTCATATTTTTTTAATACGGAGTCACGCTGTATAAGCGACGGAAATTATATTTGTTGATTTAGGATGTCATCGGATCAATAATAATAATAATAATAATAATAATAATAATAATAATAATAATAATAATAATAATAATAATAATAATAAAAAAGTGACGACCTGTCTTAATGTGGATTTATGCTAAGCCGTAACAAAAGATGATGAACTGGCGGAGAGTAAATGTAGGAAAAGTTGCTTTTGTAAATATGCTGTACAATGATAATTATGGAATGGACCATGAAGAGTAACAGATAGACTTCGAGAACAAAACTGTATATTTGTATCACAATCGAGAACGTAAAAAAAGAAAATAGAAAAAAAAAGGGAAATAAAAGGCACCTCTAGAATACCGCTGCTTCAAAAATCAGTTTACTGGTTTTTTGTTTTTTTTTCAGAATCTGGAAGTCATCGGGATATTATAAAAACCCTGCTTACAACTTCTTATTGAGAGAGAGAGAGAGAGAGAGAGAGAGAGAGAGAGAGAGAGAGAGAGAGAGAGAGAGAGAGAGACAACTTTCCTACTGAATCTGAAAACTCGTCCACATTCCCAGCTAATCTTTCCAACTCGAGCGAGTTTCTATACAATAAGTTATCAACACTCTACTGGATAGACTGAAAGCTTTCTCTCGAATTCCTCTGTTTCAGTTTTCCAATTCCTTGGCGTGCGTCAAACGAGATAGAGAGAGAGAGAGAGAGAGAGAGAGAGAGAGAGAGAGAGAGAGAGAGAGAGAGAGAGAGATGAGAGAGAGATCGGGAGAGAGAAGGAGAGAAGAAGAGGAGAGAGGATTGCATAAAAGAAATTTTGCCCCGTGGCATGTGCTCAAACACAGGCGATAAAAATCCCTATATGAGTTTACGGGATGAATGTCGGGACGCTCTTGTATTCTGACGTAATGAGACAAAGGAGAGATATGCGTTTGATGCCATATCGTAATTACTGGAAGCAAAGGATATCAGGTTATGGCATTACGTAATTACTTGGGAAGTCAAAGGAATTATCAGCTTATGGCATTACGCTCATTACACTTCTCACACAGTGAGTTCTGCGTGTAATTTGCGTAAGGGATGAATCTTTAGTTAAGAGGTCTTACAAAAACTTGAAGCATTCTTGACATTAAGACAACTGTGTGACAATAAGGATGTCAGACAAGCAAATACGAAAATGGACGAAGTATAGGATACGCTTAAAGACAGGAGTCTATGAAGACTTTGTAAAATTCCACGATGAGGTCACACGGATCACAGAGCGGGATAGGAAGGGCAGGACGAGGAAATGATACCAATATGTGGTGGAAATGGGTTGAAGGAAAGATTTCGTTCAAGATAAAAGGAAGTTATTTAAGATACAAAGGCATGACAGGATATAGGATCGTGTAGGGGCACACACGAGGATGGATAGTAAGAAGGTTTGAGAAGTGTAACAGGAAGAAAACCTCGCAGTTGCGCTATGGAACAATTGTTAAAGAGGTTGGAAAGTCAGATGGAAGATAGGGAATTTGAACGGAGGTACAGTAAAAGGAGTAAAAGAGGTTGAAGCTAGGGGCTGAAGGGACGCTGCAGAGACCCTTAAGTAATGCCTACAGTGCATCACGTGAGGTGCACTGACGGTAATAGCCCAACCCCCTCCGGGTCACATGCGTCTTCCAAAAGGAACTGATTTTCTCCAAGAAGTTGGTTACCGGGTATACGTAATCAGCGTGAAACTACGCTTTTGCCCACTAACCATTTTCTATGTCCAATACCCAAAAGAAAACATCCACGTGTTAGCGTGTATATAACTTTAGAATCACACATCAAAGGAAGCTCCCCATCACGCCGTTATTTGAAGAGGGCGACGCCCCCCCCCCCCCCCTCCAGTTCCAGGAAAGACGTCCCAGTAAGGGTGAACGCGGCGTCAATATGGAGGGATACTTTGCTCTTTCCTTTTCCTATCATATTTTCCCATCTTGCCAATATACTCTCTTTATCCACGCACGCTCTCTTACTCAAACATTTCGGCGAACTAGTCAATAGGACCGCAAGGGAAATTAGCAGCTCTCTCTCTCTCTCTTGTTATGTATACTTACCATATGGTAATCATCAATTTTGTTTATAGATCGGATCATGATGTTGATGATGACGGTAGTAAAGTCTCCCTCTTCAGCTGTTGAAAAAAGAAAAAAAAAGAAAAAATTGAATGAGATCAAAGAATGAGTACATCATACTGCTGAATAATGCAACACAAAAATAATAAATATATTGCGTTCTTAAAATTTAATTTGTTTCAGAAAACACGTATGAAGACTTCATATTTTCGCAAAAATAAAACAAAAGAGAGAGTCATAATTCTCTTTTAAATAAATACCCATCAGAATAAATAACAAATGATAAATACCATTGTTTTTGTTCTAATTACAGCAGAAATTGTTAAATCATTCAAGTCTGACTTAGTTACCATTATGAAAAATTAGGTAGCATAAGTCTCTATTTGTTGACAATACACAAAATCTGTATGAAGGTGCTTATTCTACCCAATTTGGTGAAATAGGCAGAAATATAAGTCGTCTTGACGAACTTGTTCATGAATAGTGGTTCGACTGCCTAATATACAAATAACTGTCCATAAATCAAGAAGTAACACCCGAATTTAACCTGGCAAGCTAGTGATGTTAGATGGGGTACAGGCCCAAAGTTAGTTCACTTTAATTATTGTATAAAAATCAATACGTACTGCTCAGGCAGGATTCTACATCTACTAGTTTTACCAACAGGGATATGAATACTACTTCCAGTTAACATAAGCTCTCGAAAAAAAAGAAACCACTTTATCTATTGTATAAAAATCAATACGTAATCTAATTTTACTAACAGTTATGAAAACTCCTCCCAGTTAACATAAACTCTCGAAAAAACTTTATTTATTGTATAACAATCAATACATGATCTAGTTTTACTAACAGAGTTATGAAAACTCCCAGTTAACATAAACTCTAAAAAAAACACTTTATTGTGTAAAAATCAGTACATGATCTAGTTTTACTAAGAGAGTTATGAAAACTCCTCCCAGTTAACATAAACTCTCTCTCTATCTCTCTCTAAAAAAAAAGAAAAAACACTTTATTTATTGTATAACAATCAATACGTGATCTAGCTTTACTAACAGAGTGAGTTATGACAACTCCTCCCACTTAACATAAACTCTAGAAAAAAAGAAAAAAACTATTGTACGAAAATCAATACGTGATCTAGTTTTACTAACAGAGTTATGAAAACTCCTCCCAGTTAACATAAACTCTCTCTCTCAAAAAAAAAAAAAAACTTCATTTATTGTATAACAATCAATAAGTAATCTAGTTTTCCTAACAGATTTATGAATTTCCTCCCAGTTAATATAAACTCTCCAAAAAAAAGAAAAAAAAAACTTTAATACTTATTCTATAAAATCAATACGTGATCTAGTTTTGCTAATAGAGTTATAAATACTCCTCCCAGGTAATTAAAATCTAGAGGAAAAAAAAAGAAAAGGCAAGAGTGCCAAGTACGAGTGTTTCTGAGATTCCGCCTCACCTGTCTTGTGCAACTCTGCCTCACCTTTCTTGTGCACGGAAGAAGGTCTGATCTTCCTGTCGTAGGTACCGTTGCCCAAGATCTCGTCCAACAGCATCTTCTCTCGAGTTCTATGATTGACGTGGGGCGGCTCCGTCGTTTGGGGAGGGATGTGTCTCGGGTACCTTTTGAGGAAGAGGAAATTAGATCGTGAGAGAGAGAGAGGAGAGAGAGAGAGAGAGAGAGAGAGAGAGGAGGAGAGAGAGAGAGAGAGAGCGAGCACAATCAATAAATCTCTTTATTCAATCATATTGGTTATCGATGCTACTAACCATTAACATATTTTGTAAGTAAAAAACACGCGATATGAAAAGAACGTGAATATGTGAATGGCTCCACCGAGTATTGCTGCTCATGATGTGAGAGCAACCTCGTTGCCTTCAGATGGTTGAATGGTTGATAATCAAAGCAACGACCTATCAACCTAAGCCTTTGGACCGTGCGTCTACATAAATTAGATACAAGTAGATTGGTAGGTGGAAGTGTCTCCTTCAGCGACGAAATCAGCAGTGGCAGGTAAAAGTGTGCCAACTGTGGCTTCTCATAGGGAATATCTGGCATCTTCTACGTATCCCTCAGGAGAGGTGGAATAGAGATCCTACCCATGTGAACTCTCTTGAGAGAGACTGGGCGTTTCCAGCCCTGTGATTGGCTCATCAACAGCCAATCAGGAGCGTCGTAAGGGACTGGCCCAGGCATCAAATGCACGGTTGATGTGAATCTACTATAGCCTAACGGTCCACATCGGCACACGTGACCTTCCTGAGACAAGGAGGCTTGGATTTTGAACATAAGGGATTCCGCAGAGCAGATAAGTTGCACAACATCAAGGGATGCTTAAAACATGCTCGTAAGTTGTGCACCTTGGCTAAGGGTGGCTTGCACGTAACATTCATTTATTCATGTCTTGTATCTTTATAACATCCTGAAATACCATTCACATTATAGAGATTATTTGATAAATGAAAAACAAAGGCGACAGCAGGGACTTCTAACTGAAAGAAATAATGTTAAAGGTAACGTCAACACGCCACTAAAAGATATTTATACAAAGTCAAAAGCGCAAAATTGGAAACATATAAACAGATCTGAGATAACGAAACAACTTGAAAACAAAAAACAAAATGAATATTGATTTGCAATGATTGACGCTTGCAAGTCACACAACAGACATCGCATACTTCTTGAAAAATATAAACAACTGACCAAAATACGAAAAACATTCCACACTTCTAAGAAAAAACTAAACATTGAAAGCAAATAACCATTATCACACTTACAGTTAGTTCAAACAAGCTCTGGTGTATTAATAATGATGTCCCTTATTTTCTCTGTCCACAACCATATATTGTTATTATCATTATTTTATTGAATATAATGGCAGAATTCACACAATCTATTTTATATAGATTTCTCTCAATTCTTCTAATGATGACTTAGAGCATGATGAACATCGGACAGCTGCTTGGAAATACCAGTGTACCAGAAAAGCGAGTCATCAGAAGGATTGAGAGAATTCTGTGTAAAATAAATTCTGTAAATTCTGCCATTATATTCAATAAAACATGTTTGGAAGAAGGTCTGTTTCCAGCATATCATTATTATTATTATTATTATTATTATTATTATTATTATTATTTATAGCAGGCACGGTGTGTACAATCGGTGGGTAGGTCGGTAAGCAGAGATTATATTATTATTATTATTTTTTTTTTTTTTCTTCAGAAGATGAACCCTATTCATATGGAACAAGCCTACATTGACTTGAAATTAGAATTGAGAGAATTCTGTATAAAATACATACATTCTGTAAATTCTTTCATTATATTAAAAAAAAGCATGTTTGAAAGAATTTCTGTTTTGCAGCATATCATTATTATTAATATTATTTTTCAGAAGATGAACCATGTCCATATGGAACAAGCACACCAAAGAGCCCACTGAATTGAATTCAAGCTTCCAAAGAACATGGTGTAACAGAAGGGGATGGGAAATACAGAAAGGAGAGATTAGTTATAATTATATCGCCTTTACCCCTATCTTACAGATAGGAAACTATACTCTGTTTTTTTCCATCTGTCCATCCGCCTGTGGTGTTTGCGTATGGTAACACTGCGTCCCGGGCTTTAGATAGTTACGTTCAACAATGATAATAATATCCTATTTCAAATATTAACGGTGTAATTAGCATACAGTAATTTATTGAAACACTTTTCAGTTGCAAATGTACACCCAGATATCCTTTTAATTACCCAAAACTTACACATAGCGTAATTATTTAAAGCCCGAGACGCAGTGTTACCATGCGAAAACACCACAGGCGGATGGACAGATGAAAAAAAACAGAGTATAGTTCTATTCTACTGTATGCAAGCTCATCACATGCACAAACACACACACACACACATACAAACAAACATTTGCGAATGGTCGCAAATAAAACTGGTTCTTAAAGCGGTAAGAACGAAAGATAAAACATCACAAAAATCAACTCTACTTATGAACCGTAATTGCCTTCATTACCGAAGCAGTGCAGAGCAATCAGAGCAAACATAGGCGAAGCACGCAGCTCATTTGCAGTGTTCCAAAATACCATGTACTCTGAACTGATCTTTAGAACGTATCGGTAAAATAAGTTGCTTCGATAAAAAAAAAAAAAAAAAATAAAAAAAACCTATACACCCTCACACGACAAGTATGTATGAATAAATGTAAATCACTCTAAACAATGAATGTAAATTAAATTACAAGCTGACGCTTTTATCATTCCACTAACAATACCAAAAATTGAATATGAATGTGAATACGTGAAAAGAATTTTGAGCCAACTCTCATACAAAAACTAAAACAGAATATAAACGAAATGAGAGATGCTATGATAGATATAGTCTGTTAAGAGTCCACGGCGAGAGAAACGGAAGGTTGCAATAGTGCAAGAAGGTGAACAGCAAATATTTTGAGGCGGTTTGGTCACCTGAAGAGAATGGAAGACGATCAGCTGATGAAAAGGTTGTCCCGATCTGAATTGTTGGCAGAGAGAGACTGCTGCCTATAGTAGATTCACATCAACCGTGCGTCTGATGTCTAGGCCAGTCCCTTACGACGCTCCTGATTGGCTGTTGATAAGCCAATCACAGGGCTGGAAACTATCAGTCTCTCGAGAGAGATCACATAAGCAGGATGTATGTTCCACCTCCCCCAAGAGATACGTCTTTCAAAAGCACCCCTCAGGAGAGATGGAATATACATCCTGCCTATGAGAAATCTCTCGAGAGACTGAGCGTTTCCAGCTCTGTGATTGGCTTATCAACAGCCAATCAGGAGCGTCGTAAGGGACTGGCCTAGACATCAGATGCACGGTTTATGTGAATCTACTATAGGCGGTATTGTCAGAGGTGCTGGAACAGAAAGGTCTTTCATATCTCGGGGGGAGAATAAGTGTCTGAAGTTGCGGAAGGTTTCTGCACAAGTTTCATTCTCGATTCAGGAATTGACTTTAGTAGGTCGTCAGGAATTTTGTCTGATTTACCTCTGAAACAACTAGTGACCATCAGAATGGGCTTAATTAAGACGGGAAACCATCTCGACTTATTAAACAATCGGGTTTTCTATACAGCGTTTAATGCTGTATGAAACTCTCAGCCGCGGCCCATGAAACTTTCAGTCACATTGCGGTGGTGGCCTGCATTGTTGGCTAACTTTAACCTTAAATAACATAAAAACTATCGAGACTAGACGGCTGCAATTTGGTATATTAGATGATGGGAGGGTGGATGATCAATATATCAATTTGCAGCCCTCTAGCCTCAGTGGATTTTAAGATCTGAGGGCGGACGGACAGACAAAGAAATCTCAATAGTTTTATTTTACGGGAAACTAAAAAGAAAGTCTCAATAACGAATAGCTCACAAACAAAAATATTTATAATAATTATAAATAAAATATATATAATGCTCAAACCTTCAGGAGACAAGACAGCCTGTTCAAAAATTGACTATTTTAAAACTATGCTGAATACTTGTCTAGAAAATATCATATATATGACTTTTCAAGTAAAAATATGTGTTGGTAATTTGACGTATCCTTGATAAAAAAGTTCCTAATATGTCAATCTACGAATATCAAAAATATAACTAAAAATATACTCAGAGTAAAATTTTTGTTTATGAATAAAAAAATAAACTAATATCTTATCTCTTAACATCTGCTATAAAAATTTATATACTTAGGTAAAAAAATAGATTTTTTAATATCTTCATATTACTACGAAAATTCTGTATAACTAAAAATAAAAAAAATTGAGTTGTAACTAAACATCACTAAAAAAATAATAAATATATTAAAAAAACGCCATTTCATCTGAATTTTTTAATATCTACATATTACAGCAAAAATTCTGTCTATATATACCTAAAAATAAAGCAAAAAATGAGTTGTAATGAAACATCACTAAAAATAGAAAAAAAACCGCCAAGTCACCTGAATTTTTAATATCTACATATTACAGCGAAAATTCTGTATATATATCTAAAAATAGAATAAAAAATGAGTTGTAATTAAAAATAAAAAAAAATAAAAAATAAAATAAAAAAACCCGGCCATTTCATCTGAACATGAGCCCGAAGCCGCGTTCGTATATTTTCGCTCGTCCGACGCGACATCAAAGCAGGAGAGGGACTTTTCGTATACCTTCGTTCCGTGTTCCGCACGAATTCGGACGCGGCAGTCAAGGCTGCGACTCGCGGAACAAAGCAACGCAGATATTACGTCAGCGAATTTCGGATGTTCGCTCCTGATACGTCTGTAGTCAAGGGTCATTCCGTGCCGATGATACCCCGAGTTAAGCCTTAATTGGGGTAAGTACCTCAGACGAGAATTAATTAGTAACTGTTCAAATTATGTCTAATTAAGAGCTGCGTTAGGCCTTTTAACTTTTCCCTAACTAATATGTAGATGTGGTATGTATATATATATAGATATAATAGTATATATATATATATATATATATATATATATATATATTATATATATACATATATATATATATATATATATATATATATATATATATATATATATATATATATCTACATGTACACATTATTATTATTATTATTATTATATTATTATTATTGATTTTTATTATTATTGTTATTATCATTATTATTATTTCATTTAATGAGGGTTTTCCAAGAGTTGTTATTATTATTATTATTATTATTACTATCCACCTTTAGTCATACAGAAATTGTTGCTTATATAAATTCCTTAATCGAGAAGCTCAGTCCCTATATATATATATATATATATATATATATATATATATATATATATATATATATATATATATATATATATATATATATATATATATATATAATATATATATATAGTGTGTGTGTGTGTATATGTCATATCACATACCGTGATTCATATACATACATCGAGCTACAATGTCCTTTAAAATCTAATTCGCTCTACTCGGAATTAATATATTTTCATATATGCTTAACCGAAGGGGAATTTTTTACATGATAATAGATTTGCCTGGTCCCAGGCCAGGCAAATCTATTATCGTGTAAAAAATTCCCCTTCGGTTAAGCATATATGAAAATATATTAAGTTCCGAGGATAGAGCGAATTAGATATTAAAGGACATTGTAGCTCGATGTATATAATATATATATATATATATATATATTATTATATATATATATATACTATATTATATATATTTATTTATTGTATGTATAGGGGTGTCAATAAAAGTCCCGGGCACCATTACAAGTATTTATGGCTTGTAATGGTACTGAAACTTTATGGACAACCTCTATAATATATGTATATAAATTAATAAGACAAAACTATTTTCTCTTGAGTTTTCTGCACTTCTGTCAGTCGGCTTGCTACGTATTCCGGAAAACTGTTCTTAAGGGTATACCGACGTCGTCTGCATGTATGTATTTATGTATATATGTATATGTAATATGTATACATCTGTGCGTGCCGGCAGAGGTTAGGCCATCAGGATTAAATGTCCCCTCTTCTGTTTTTCCTTATAGCATAAGTCTGGCCTCATTATCTGCGCGCTGGAAGACTGGGGAGGGGGAGGGGGAGGGGGAGGGGGGGAGAGGGGGGGAAGGGGGAAGGGAGGTGTCATAGTTCGAGATGTTGGAGTTCATTCTGAACGCTGTCACTTCAAAGGAGATCCCATTTCTCGAAAGTCCTTTGGCACTTAATCTAATCACTGATTTTCCCTGTCGGCTCCGGAAGAAAAATAGAAGTTCGTCGTCGTACTCGAACGTTACTACATTTTTGAAGACTGGGCTTTTCGGTTGAGGAATTTATGTAAGTAACAATATCTGTATGTACAGAAACTTGACTAAAGGTTGATAATAGTATAATAATAATAACTCTTGGAAGACCCTCATTAAATCAAATAATAATAATAATAATAATAATAATAATAATAATAATAATAATAATAATAAGTGGTTGGTACGAGCACCAACCTGAGGGAGTGATAGAAAACGATCAGGCAAAGATCCTATGGGACTATGGTATCAGAACAGATAGGGTGATACTTGCAAATAGACCAGACGTTACGCTGATTGACAAAATCAAGAAGAAAGTGTCACTGATTGATGTTGCAATACCATGGGACACCAGAGTTGAAGAGAAAGAAAGGGAAAAAATGGATAAGTATCCAGACTTGAAAATAGAAATAAGAAGGATATGGGATATGCCAGTGGAAATTGTACCCATAATCATAGGAACACTAGGCACTATCCCAAGATCCCTGAAAAGGAATCTAGAAAAACTAGAGGTTGAAGTAGCTCCAGGACTCATGCAGAAGAGTGTGATCCTAGAAACGGCGCACATAGTAAGAAAAGTGATGGACTCCTAAGGAGGCAGGATGCAACCCGGAACCCCACACTGTAAATACCACCCGGTCGAATTGGAGGACTGTGATAGACAAAAAAAATAATAATAATAATTCTTGGAAGACCCTCATTAAATCAAACTTCATTAATAATAATAATAATAATAATAATAATAATAATAATAATAATAATAATAATAATAATTCTTGGAAGGCCCTCATTAAATCAAACTTCATTAATAATAATAATAAAAACACAAAGGAATTTGCATTTATAAAAGGACCACCACACTACAAACAAAGATCAAAAGCCTCTCGAAAGAATAACAGACATAACACATAATAGTAGAAGACAATGAAAGAAACACAATACTAAAAAAAAATAAGAAGGGGGAGAGGCAAAGAGAAAAGGTCTTCCTAACATTTCTAACTCGGCTGGCAAGGACACAGGTCCACTATAATGGGATCAGTGTGCGCCATTTCTACAGGAAAACGACATTACGATCACAAGAGACCAGACTTTTGATATGTTAATCCAAAACAAACGCGGAAAGAGAGAGAGAGAGAGAGAGAGAGAGAGAGAGAGAGAGAGAGAGAGAGAGAGAGATTCATAATATATAAGGAGGATGGACTGATATAAAGATGATCCAAGAAGAAGAAGAAGAAGAAGAAGAGAGAAGTAGAGAGAGAGGAGGAGAGGAGAATTGAGAGAGTGAGAGGAGGAGAGAGAACCGGACGAGAGAGAGAGACGAGATTCATTAAATAAATAAGGAGGAGGATGGACTGATATAAAGATGATCTAAGAAGAAGAAGAAAAAAAAGAAGAAAGAGAGAGAGAGAGAGAGAGAGAGAGAGAGAGAGAGAGAGAGAGAGAGAGAGAGAGGTGGTTCGTCTTAAATATGGAGTGGATATACAGACGGAGAAAGTTGATTTAATTATGAGAGAGAGAGAGAGGGTAAAAAGGTTACCCCTTATACACACACACACACACACAGAAATGTCAAAGGCGAGAGTCACCGGGAACGTCCTGTTCATCAAAGGACACAAAGGTGCCGGGGTATGGTAAAATCACTCTCAAGAAGTCTTCTTCTTTTCTTCGTCTTTTTTCCTCTTCTTTTTTTCCCCCTTGAAATTCCCTAAATTCATTTGCGAGTCCATTAGCAGAGGCGGCGAGAGGGAACGATGATGATAATGTCTTAAATGCGCTTTCTCAGGAGCAGAAGAAAAATAATTTCATTTATTATTTTTTCGTTTTTTGTTTTATGTTTCGTTTCGGGGGCTTAGCAGGCCTGATTTGAGCTTTCTCATAGGCAGAAAAATAGAAGATTATAAAATCTAGTTTTTTAAAAGCTTATAGAAATATGATTTTTTTTTTGGGGGGTGGGGGTGGGGTTTTGGGGGATAGGGGTAGGGTGTCAGTGGGTTTCCTAACTGAATGGAGTAATTATTTTATTTTGTTTCTTATTGTCTTGAACTGTGGTTTCTCATAAACATGAAAATGAAGCATGATCAGTTTTCGCTATTTTTTCAAGTTAACGTCATTTAAAAAACGACCTCCATTTTTTAAAAAATAATTTCGTTTAATTATTTTCTTTTTTCTTGTTTCAGTATCTTAACTGCATTTTCTGACATGAAAATAATTCTATTTTTGCTTTTCAATGTCTCTAAATGCGTTTTCTCACGGACATAGACATAAAAAATGATTCATTTTCGTAATTTTTAAAGTTTACTCTACTTGAAACGCGACTTCCTTTATTTATCAATGAAATAGAATATAAACGATTTTGCTTCACATCCGTCCAACTGCTATACCCTTTTAACTAAGGCTCAAGTGACGGCAAAACGCTTGTTATACTTAACAAGCTCAGAAACCTTTCCAAGGTGAAATTTGGAAATTCTTTTACCAAGTCAATATCAGGTCGACTGGGGAAGAGATGCCATCTAGAATCATACTTTGCTTATATCCTAGTGAACTGTCTTGAATATAGAATTTAGGGCCAAAGGGCAAGCACTGGGACCTATGAGGTCACTCAGCACTGAAATGGAAATTGACAGTTTGTTTGTTCGTCTGTACGGTGTTTTATATACCTTGCATGGAACCAGTGGTTATTCAGCAACGGGACCAACGACTTTACGTGACTTCCGAACCACGTCGAGAGCGAACTTCTATCACCAGATATACACATCTCTCACTCCTCAATGGAATGCTCGAGAATCGAACTCGCGGCCACCGAGGTGGCAGGAAAAGACCATACCAACCACGCCACTGAGGCGCTTGGAAATTGACAGTAAAAGGTTTGAGAGGTGTAACAGGAGAAAAACCTCACAGTTGCACTATGAATCAAGTGTTAGGAGAGGGTGGAAAGTAAGATGAAGTAAGAGAGTATGAAAGGAGGTACAGTAGAAGAACGAAAGTGGTTGCAGCTATGGACCGAAGGCACGCTGCAAAGAACCTTCAGTAATGCCTACAGTGCACCGCATGAGGTTCACTGACGGCACTATCCCCCTAAGGGGGCTTATTTCATATTGATGTCCCTTCTTAGGTAAAGAAATTTCTAAAAGGCCCAATCGAAACACACATGCATATAGCCACATATAGCGATCTACATAAACTTGGCTCATGAATAACAGATATAAATAGAAAAACAAAGACAATGAAAGCTTTATCACGATTAACAATTACGTATTAACACCGATATATCCGCCATGCAACTTGAAAAATTGATATTAATCTAACTTACCCATAATTATTGTGGTATCTGTTCCTGAAACAAAGAGTAATAATATTATCTTATTGGATCGTAAACTTTTTTTTTTGGGGGGGAGGGTAAAGGAAGTCTTTGCTGCACCTAAATTGTCACTAAGCAATTATAAAAGCATACTTGCAAGATTTCCTTTCAAACAACAAAATCTTGTCACAAACAAAGTTCTTTCCCAGTGGAGAAATTATATAAAATAAAAAATAAAACAAAGTATCTGGCTTCCATTTAGTTTATGCCTAAGTGCTTCCTTTCTATTTATCACAATTTAAATATCTCTGCTCAATAACAGCATTCAGTTTTCCGATCCGTCGGCCTCCATGTTTGAAACATGCGCGAATGAATTCCGTCCGTATTTCCAAACGACCTTATTTCCCTGGCGTAACCTGGAGAGAGAAAGAGGTCGCTCGGGCAACGCTGACCTAATTCTCTGGACGAGAATGGGGTCACTCAACGAGCGCCCTTGATAATGACTTTTTACGATGAACTGGCGATATATTTATGACGTTCTCGTCTCAGTGGCGGTTCAGAATACGGCATAACACGCGTGAAAGGCGCATGCGTAAGAGGAAATGCACCCATCACCAACAGGAGTCGTTTTAAAGCGAATATCTTAAGAGATCTTAGGGAACGACCTTTAGGACAATCTCGAAATATTCAGTGATTCCATTTTGAATGAGCCTGGCTATATCAGGCTTGAAAAGCGTAGATGTTCCAATAAAATATTTAGTAAAAACGTAAAATTGATGATGCTTTACATCCGAATAAATCCTTTTTAAAAATGATTTTATACATCTATCAAGCAGTTCAAGGACTCAAATTTGTATGCACGTTATCCCTTAAGTGAATGAGTGTGTATTTATTTGTATGAAGACTTCGCTATATGATAAACGTGTTATATCCAGTACAGCGTCACACATAAACAGTTAGTCTTATTGAGTTTCCTAGTCCTCCAACCAACCAACCCCTCCCAAAAATTGCGTACATTTCTTATTACAACACTCCCCACAAAAAAAAAAAAATAAAAAAAAAAAAAAAAAATATATATATATATATATATATATATATATATATATATATATATATATATATATATATATATATATATAATTTATTATTAAAATTTCTTTTGTTTTATTTTAACAAAAGCAGCAGGGCAAATCCAGTTATCTTAAATCGCAATTTTTAAGTAAATATTTGCACTTGTTTACAAATATGTAAAAACTAAATATAACAGGTACGAACAACTAACTTCGAGGGAAATTTAAGATATATACCGTCTTAAAACCACAAACATCATCATCATAATAAATACACACACACATAAATGTATATGTACATGTATAATAATATACAGCTATACATAACGTTATTTAAATATAAATTACTTAACCACTTACCCATACTGTGGGGACGGTGATGCGCCTCTGAAGAAAAAAGAAAGAAAAAAAAACAGCAATTAAAACTAAACGACCATAGCAATGGGTACATATAAAAAATATAAGAAGAAACACACTTATACACAAAATGCTTACAATATTCTCACACTTCGCGTGTAGACAAACAATATCTTCTTTTATTTCGTTCCATCTTTGCCTAGTAAATAAACAGTGGCGTCTTGCCACCAAAGTTCTGGCTCTAAAATAGGAAATATGACGAGGAAGTGGGAAGTTTAATTCGCTCCCTTATGAGCAGAACATGAAATAAGTATTTATTCGCAGAAAACTCACTTTCGGGAGATCGGAAGTAAACCGTACTCGGTATCGGATGCAAGGGAAAGGTGAAAGGGAAAGGTTGAGCTGATTATGCTCTCTCTCTCTCTCTCTCTCTCTCTCTCTCTCTCTCCTCACACACACACACACACACATACACACACCACACACACACAGGTAAACTCATTTTCGCACGATCACGTTCTCTATCATGTATACGCTCCCTCTTTGTCTCTCACATAAACACAAAGTTTAAACATTTTCTCTCTCTCTTTCACACACACGCACACAAACTTCAACATTCACAATCTCTCTCTCTCTCTCTCTCACAGACAAACACAAACTTTAACATTCACAGAATCTCTCTGTCTGTCTCTGTCTGTCTGTCTGTCTTTCTCTCATACACACACACACACACACACAGAAACAAACTTTAACATTTTCTCTGTCTGTCTCCCTCCCCAGTTGTAACAGCCCAAATTGACTTACGTACAAAATAGAAGGGATATTTCAAGTTTACCCTGTAATTAGCTGCCCTAAGGGGGATACAGTTTCTTCTTATATTTAATATATAAAATTTCCCCTTTTCTTTTCTCTGTGCGGGGTAATGAGCTTCTTAGAACTCCCTGGATATCATTTTCCAGGTAACTTCAGAAAGCTTTTCTCCTTGATCTGCACAGTACGAAAAATCCTAAGAACTATAGTATTTTTTTTTAAAGTTGATTCGTTACATATTCAACAGATTAAAATGAGCGTTTGTGCAGTGACGTTAAGTAGTGAGGTTTTTCGAATTATTTCGATAAGAGCTGAGGGCGACTTAAATAGTACTGCAGTCTCTAGTATACTGGCATAAATGCAAGATAAATATACAGTAAGAATGAACAAATGAATTTGATGCATGTGTGGATACAAATTCTCTGTCTCTCTCTCGGCCTCTACACACACACACACACACACACACACACACACACAACACAATATATATATATATATATATATATATATATATATATATATATATATATATATACATATATATATTTATATGTACAAACAAACATATTTAAAGGGATAAACTAAAACTGCTACTCAACTGTTCCAATCAAGCGATTAAAATGATCATCTTCAGAGCTACAATAGATCTACAATGGAACTACACGCCAGTATGTAAACCGGGCACAGCAAAAAAAAAAAAAAAAAAAAAAAAAAAAAAAAAAAAAAAAAAATTTTTTTTAACCCAAATTGAAAACTAACATTGGGACTGTCTACAATTGAAGGAAGGATTCCGGGCCCAAGAAATTAATTATTAATTTTGATAATTCTGAACTGTATATCTGGCACCTCTTAAGACCTAACACTTTCTAGATCAGAGAACATTATTCTACAGAAAAACATGGGACATAACCAAATGAATTAATTAAGTCACATTGGACTGTCGCATCGTCTGCCATTCTAAACCTTATAGCTGACGAATGCCATGTAATACTAAGAGGTGAAAAACTATATGAATTACAGAAAAGAAAATGAAACTTACCCGTAGTTGTTGTGGTTATACTGCGACCTGGAAGAGAAGGATAACATTAGTTGTCACTAGTAAACAACATCATATATGGCAAGTTTTTTATATAAGCACAATAAATTTATCATAATAATAATGACAAGCAATAGTCTCTTCTCGCTCTTCGACAATTGCATCGACTTCATCGTCATTTCTTATTAATGTTGGTTGCTGTTGTTCAAAGCATTATTATTATTATTATCATTATTAATATTATTATTATTGAAAGATATTGCTGGATCAGCTGCATTCAACTTGTAAATAGTCCTCTCTATTTTTCTAATATAGTTTTCTCTCAGCTACTACAACTGGCGAGTATTGCGCCGATATTACTCATTCCGACAACATCTACAGTCTGCTCAGATCCACTGCCGTGATCATGCTCGGATGATACCGAGAGAACCGTTGGCCACTAGATGTACTTATGTTTTAATCTATTTGTTCTTTTACTGTGACAAATAAATAAATTTAAAGCAATATCCCCGAAATTGACTCCTCCCGATGAGTAATATCGGCGCAATACTCGCCAGTTGTAGTAGCCGAGAGAAAGCTATTATTAGAAAAATAGAGAAGACTATTTACAAGTTGAATGCAGCTGATGCAGCAATATCTTTCAATAAGACTTGTTTGAGAGAGGGTCTCCTTCAAATATAATATTATTATTATTATTATTATTATTATTATTATTATTATTATTATTACTGATGCCATCGCATTTCTTATCACTATTATTACTTGGTTATATATCCATCGAAAAAATTCTGGATAATGTAATGGCAAAATATCATTTCCATGGATTTCACGTCATCTGTGAAAACATAAAAACGAAAATGGCATAATTTTATTAATCTATTTAAGTACTCTCACAAAAACAGGGTTGAATAACCGGTTAAAGGACAATCCATGAAACATACACACAAAATGCTGGAAGCTCACATAAAAAAAAAATACCGGTAAACAGCTGAAAAATAACAGCGCGTACTTATTTAGGTAGAAGACCATCTTTTAAGCATGTTCTATCGAAGGAGATTCCTGCTTCAGCTGCATTTATTTTATAGAAGTTCTTTTCTATTCTTCTTATTACGACTTTTTCAGTATTATTTAAGTTGGTGAGCAACGCGCCTATTGGATACATTATATATATATATATATATATATATATATATATATATATATATATATATATATACACACACACACACACATATATATATATATATATATAAATATATATACATATAATCTTAATAACCCCAATGCCATCTAAACTCCTCGAATTCTTCGCACTTTTTGTAGATGCGCTCGTCACTACAAAAGCCTTAGATCCCAATGCATGAATATGAAGTAATTCCGATGTCCGTAGGAGGAATCGAACCCGCATCCGGAGTGTCAGAACGAGGTAGCGTTACCGACCTGACCGTCGAAGAACTATTGAATAACTAAGGGTGAACTTACCGTGAACTAAACTTCCACGGAATAAGCAACTTCCCGCATACCTTCACGTGGTTCATCAGCATGAAACTTATCCACATAGCAAAGGTCCTCTGTCAATAAGAACATCGTAAATAATGATAACAAATATTACGTCACTGGGAGCCGAAGCCGAGTTTTCATTGGCTATTAGACGCTGTGTGACGTCACGGCTGGCTGAAATTTCATCTGCTACCGGGCGACTGGTATGAGGAGGTGTGAGTGACTTGGTTGGTGTCTTCTCTCGTTCTGGTATTATAGCCATAGCACAGTCATCTTACTCGATCAAGAAGCCACACCCCTTTGCATGATTAAGGTAGCTGGTTGCTTCGCTATGCAGTATTTATGTCTATATAGATTAATTCCTAATATATGTGTTCAGTTTAATAATCAGACCTGCGTACTTTATATATATATATATATATATATATATATATATATATATATATATATATATATATATATATATATATATATATATATAAGTACGCACGCAAATACCATACCAAAATATTTTGTAGCTTTTGGAATTAATATTCTTTAAATACTCCGGTTCAAAATATGGTGCAGCATTTCCACAGCATTCCACCCTCCCGTCCATGGGACAAAGAAAATATTTTCATAATTACTGGAACATGCCAATACTGCTATTTTTGTATTTCCGAGTACCCTGGATGACACAGACTAATTTTGAATGTAATATTCCTGGCCAGGCGTGGGGTGTAAGTATTTGCATTTCATTATCGCCGTTAAGAAGAGAGATTTTATGAAAAAATGGTTTTACATGACACATTATTACTATTATATATATATATATATATATATATATATATATATATATATATATATATATATATATACACACACAAGCACGCACATATATATATATACATCTCTATATATTTAAAATTAAGTAATTTTCCTTAACATAGGTAACTCATGATAGGAAATAAGGCAACGATCACTTCGACTGCTGATTCGGAGATGAACCTCCAGTGCAGAAAACTTCCACATTAGTCTCTTACTATAAAATTACAGGAGGACTGTGAGCAGTAATCTGAACCCAAAACACACTGTGCGATTTATCACTATCTTGCACAGACTCATTCTTCACAGATTATTATTCAGCAGATGAACACACTTCATATGGAACAATGCCACCATAGGAGCCATTGACTTGTAATTCAAGCTTCCAAAGAATATTGCGTTCATTCGGAAGAAGCAAGAGGAAGTAAAGGGACATACAGAGAGAAGAGATGCCACTTATTAAAAAAGGGGAAAAAAATAAACTAATAAAAAGAGAAATAGATAAAAATGTATTCAAATGCAAGAAGAATAGTATTAGGGGAGTAATGCACTGCATTTTTGCTTGAACTTCTGAAGTTTCAATATATATATATATATATATATATATATATATATATATATATATAGTATATATATAATATATGTATATATATATATATGTATGTGTATATATTATATATATATATGTGTGTATATGTGTATATATATATATATATATATATATATATATTATTATATAATATATATACATATACTATATATATATATATATATATATATATATATATTATATATATATATATATATATATATATTATATATAATAAAGAGGAGAGAGAGAGAGCCTTCCCTGTACGTATACGAGACAGAACAGAAATCGCTTTTGTAGAAGAGATGAAGACTGGATTGGCTTGTATTTTCTGAAGTCACCTCCTACGAAGTGAAACAGCTTTTCGGTGAGAAAAGGTATATTGTTTTTTTTTAAGATCATCGATACTAGCACCTTTGAAAATCTCCCACATCTACTGTCTTTTTTCAAAATATTGTAATTTTTTTTCGACACTTGATGTTTGTTTTTATTTTTAATCCTATCATCAAAGAGCTCATTCCGACCAATCGCATTTCAGGATTTGTTTAAAAATTGCTAGCAGTTTCTGGTAAAGACTAATCTTTTGATATATTTTGTATAAGACAAAAAAGTGACTTCCCACACCCATCTACACCTATACACATACATGCATATACTATATATATATTATATATATATATATATATATATATATATATATATATATATTATATATATATATATATATAATACACACACAGGGTGTAACTCGAGTTTATGCAAATATTCCGGGAAATGAAGGGAAAAAAAAAAAAAATCATTCTAAGCAGAAAATGTTCTATAAACACACACACACGCACACACACACACACACACACATATATATGCACACATATATATATATAATCTATATATACATATATATATATATATATATATATATATATATATATAAGAAATACACACATATATACATATACTATATACAAATTTCAAATGTATCAATGAAAATGACAAATTTACACACACACACACATATATATATATATATATATCTATAATATATATATATATATATATATATATAGATATATATTAACATACATAATCATGTGTGTGTATGTGTTACACATGTATGTATATATGTCCTTATATCATAGGTGTTGTGTACATACAGACACACATAATTATTGCACCACTCCAATCAACATTGTCAAATTCCGCACATCAACCCCTACAATCCTGGCACGCAGCTTCTTCTCTCATTTCACAAAAGCTGTAACAACGAGGAGGTGAAATAGCAGATGCCAACAGATGTGCTTCAAAATAACTTGCAAGAAGAGGAAGGTAGCAACGAATTCGAGGTTGGTCATTGAAGACAGGATGACGAAGGGTTGGCGGGAGTATGTAGGGGTGGCAGGAGGAGGAAGAGGGTGGAAGTAAGGGTCTCAAATGGGTACTTGTTGGAAAATGCAGTCAAGAAGGGAGGTCGAATAGCAAAGGGAAAGTGATGGAATTAGAAATGGCGGAAAATCTTGGCAGAAAGCCGTTATAGTATTTGAGGTGGCAGGTGTAAGAACAAGCAACGTTTAAATACTTAACTGAGTTGAAATGGAGTATGAATAATAATTACATGGAAAAGAATTCAGTGTTTATAGATAAAGGCATTTTACTAAACCAGGTCACTTAGTCATCCATTATTAACAATGATTATTGTTGACCAATCCGGAATGGTCTTTCCTTTACTAATCAACATTCCACAGGATTCAATGTTGAATCGTGAAAACGAGAACATAACGGAAATGCAAAGCGAAACTTGGATGAAAATAACAAATATTAAAATAAACACGCTTAAATAAAAGGTAACTGATACATTTCAAGACTTGAAAAATAAGAGATTTGTTCGAATAATTCCCATTAGAATTCCGATATCTTAAGCCATCAGTAAAAGAAAAAAAAAATGGGAGAGACAAGAATTTCATAATCGCGAAGCCAAGTTCACTGAAGAAAACTAAATGCTACCTCCCTGGTAAAGTATTAATAAGCTCATTTTCATATTCAAAACCTCATATTCATCCCTGGCGACAGAATGACTAAAGAACAATAGCATCTATTCATCCCGAGTTTCAAATGGCCATTACGTGACAGAATGTGATCACGCCAGGGAAAATATTAGAAAGGATTCCATCCAGTGACCAATGGCCTATGGACAAGAAAGACAAAGGTCTAACTCTCCTATTCTCCTTCTGAGAGAGAGAGAGAGAGAGAGAGAGAGGAGAGAGAGAGAGAGAGAGAGAGAGAGAGAGAGAGAGAGAGATTCCTTAGCTGTTTACAGAGAATACTGGGCAAGTTCTGTTGCCTCCATAAATGTGCACTGCACGAAGCAGAAATTCAACATATGAAAACTAATTCCTTCTACAAATGTGACTTTATTTCCATTTCACATGTATTTTGTATTGTAAATTTATGGAGTTCATAGCATTAAGGCTTTTAGAGCTTTGATGTAAATATGAACCCTTATTTGTCTTGTGTACATTTGAATAATATTGCATGATCATCTGTTCTTTTACTAATTTAAATTTTAGATATTAAGAGATGAGTGGTAAATCGTTAAAAAAAAATGAAAACTGCTATGGTTTTTTATACAATTCAAGTGTACCTTTCTTAACAGGATTGGCAAGTAGTTGGGGAATTCTTACGAACTTCTGAGAATACCTAAGACTGAATCACACGGCCGGAGGAGAGAAATAAGGCTACACTGAAAACCAGCAACACATATATTCGAACAGGTTAATGTGAAAGATCCGCAGGTTAACAGCGAATACACGAATATACATACAAATGACTCCACAAGATAGGAAACCATAGACGTTAATCCTTTCACACTTTCACCACCAGTATTGCTCTTTTGCGAGTGAGAACAACCATTAATAGCACACATCACCATGGCAATCACGTAATGAACCCTGAAAACATCAACATTTGTCACAACATCTGTTGCTTGTAAGACTGAAGAAGATGCTGGCTTGCTAGCTAAGGGGATGAGTACCACATGACGTCACGCGAAGAGGAATAGAAAACGCGAACTCCAAATAACTCACCTTATACTATTCAGTCTTTAACGTTTCTACGCAACACTGGCTGCGGAACCAGCATACGACAAGCGACGAAGACAGGTCAGAAAATAAAGAGAAAGAATATGAAGAGAGAGAACAAGCAGAGAAGAATGTGTTCACCACCTTATGCTAGAAGATTCTTTTATCATAACAAGACACAGGGGCGTACTACCCTTTCTCTAGCCAAAGCCACAAGAGCAGAAAAAGCAGACGCGCGAAGAAAATCCCAAAGCTTGGAAGTAAATAGGAAAGATACAGCCACTGAGCCTTAGAGGGCGAAAGGCTAACAAACGTACAAACCTTACTTACGAATATAAGTGTTGGCACGCGAACATATGTGGCAGCATGCACACAAAATACACCCTATACACCAAGCGCCTGCCGTCAATGCACAGCCCTGGTGTAAAGGGGGCGTGCCCTAGAAAGGCAAGAGATGCCGACTAGTCAATTTCCTTCGCTCCAGATGCAACCACCTACCCTACACTCAGCTGGGTGAGATGTTATTCCCATCTATCGTTCTTTGGACATATCTTGTTCTTAGGGCCTGGTCTTGTGCCGCAATTAGCATTCCTTCTGTTTGCTTCTTGAGTTCTCCCCTCTGTAGTCATTGCCATGTTTCATCACTGGCCAGCTCCTTAGTCTCTCTCATGTACTGTCCGTGCATTGTAGCTATGCCATTCCTCTGTTCTGCTTGTCATTCTCCTGTCTCTATATATTTCTGGGTCTTCGTCTACGTTTATCAGTCCTTTGCCCCAGTGCTCTCTGCTCTCGATGTCGTCACAGTCCTCTATGCTAAGGAGCCCTCTCTCTCCTTTTCATTCGTGTTATGTAGAGTCTGTCTGTATTTGCTCTTGGGTGTAGTGCTTTGTGTGTTGTCACGTTTTTCCTAGTTTTTGGTCTATGCTGCGGAGTTCAGCCTACGTCCACTCCACTTCTGCGTTGTATATGATTACTGGTTCTGCCCATGTTTTTATGGCTTTATATTTCCTGTGTTGAGTTTAGACTTGAGTATCGCTTTAAGTCTCTACATATAGTATTTCCTGATCGTGTCCTTCATCTCTTGGTGTTTTATATCCTCTCCTTCTATTATTCCCGGGCATTTGTATCCTGTCTCATCTACGTGTTTGATGCTACGTCCATCTGGTAGTTTTATCTTCTTCAGTCCTTGTGACTTTGCCTTTTTGTATGTTGACCAAGGGACATTTTACTATTCCAACGTCTATCCTGATGTCTCCAGATACAATTCTTACAGTCTGGATTAAAGTATCTATTTCCTTGATGCTCTTACCATACAGCTTGATGTCGTCCGTGGACATCAGATGGTTAATTATGTTGCCTCCTTTCTTGAGTTGGTACCCGGCATCCATCTTCTGTAGTACTTTTGTCATGGGAATCATGGCTACTACGAAGAGCAGTGGGGACAGTGCAACACTTTGAAGGATCCCTCTCCTGATGTTAACCTCTCCTAGTATTATCCCAGAGTTTGTAAATACTGTATTCCAGTTGTGCATTGTATTTTTGAGGAAGCTGATGGTGTTTTTCCTTTGCCCCATATAATTTGAAGGATTCTGTTACCCAAGTGCGTATTATCATGTGAAAGGTTTTCTTGTAGTCAATCCATGGCGTGGCTTTCCTTCTCTTACTATTCTTCATTATCATTTTGCTGGTCTTTTGTGCCCCTACACCTCCTTCTGCAGGCCTTCTGTAGGCAGGGGATGGTGATAGTATCCTCTAGGTAGTTGTACCGCCTTTCACTGATGATACCTGTTAGTTACTTCCACATTATTATTATTATTATTCTGTCAGCCATGTGTGTGGTATCAAGTCGAAGGCTTTCTTGTAGTCATTGCGTGCCATGCTTAAGTTGGTTTTCCTTCCCTTACTATTCTGCATTACCATTTTGCCTATCAGGAGCTGGTCTTTTGTGCCCCTACACTTCCTTCTGCAGCCTTTCTGTAGGCAGGGGATGGTGATTGTATCCTCTAGGTAGTTGTACTGCCTTTCACTGATGATATATGTTAGTTACTTCCACATTATTATTATATTATTATTTTTTCATTTTGAATTCGTATTATCATTGTTTTATTAATCTCATTTATTTTTGGTTATATTGTAATTTTTATTGTTAATCTTATATCATTTTATTATTATTATTACTTTCACTTTTATGTTTATAATTTATATTTTTATTTTCAAAATTATTGCTATAATATTTTTTATATTTATTATTATTATTTTATATCTATTCTTATTTTCATTTCGAATCTTCACATTTTATTATTTATGTTATTTTATTATTTATTTTCATTACTTTTATTTATATCTATTATTTTATTTTTTATTTTTAATATCTTATTTCATTATTATTATTTAATTATTTATTTATTATTATTATTATTATTATTATTATTATTTTATTCTTGTATTATTATTATTATTATTTTGCATATGCATTATATTCATTTTCATTTTTATTATAATTTGATTTTTTTTTTAATTGTTCATATTTTCTATTATTTTATTTTTTATATATTACTGATATTATTTTTCGTTTTATGTTTATTATTATTATTTTGTTCTTTTCATTATTATTTTAATTTTAATTTGTATATTTACTATTGTTTTTACTATTACTCGAGCCTCGTACTGGTCGGACGTGTCCCATTGCTGCTCCCTTCGTTCCAACACTTTTCTGCCTGGTATGGATAGCCGCCACGTTGATGTTACTCTTGAGAGTATACGAGAGGAACAGCTATGTATTGACCGCCTTGTTGAGACTCTTTTAGAGTCTTCTTTTGTGGCACCTGGTGGAGATTCATCATTACCTACCAGAAGTGATTCAACTACGTCTTCCGCACGATCTCCAACCCCGGCGATCAGAGGTAGAGGTCGACAACCCAAGATTCGTGTGTCTCCTGCTTCCCCTCCCCAGTTCCCTTGCTAGACCCCTGGTGTCTCCCCTTAATAACCAGTCCTTAGAAAATATCATAAACTGCCTCAGGAAGTTGAACGATCAAAATAAAAAGCTGCTTAGTTTTGTGGAGACTGGTGCAAAGAAAGATAGTGATAATGAGGATGTAAATCATGGTGTTGTTGTTCCTGGTAGTGGAGATCATCACGTGACCCCATCGCAAAACGTCCAACTCAATAGTGTCTCGGAACGCCTAGAAAAAATTGAGCAGAATCTCAATTTGAATATCTTGATCTGCCGTGGTCCAGCTGTGAATGATCTGATAACAACGGCAACTGCTGGAACATCAACAAATTTCCAGAGTCTGAAAGGTGAAGTCTGTGTGCATGTTGATCTCTTCGGACGAGAAAAGAAATCCTTAAGGATCGAGTGTTCAAACGTATCGTCGAGGCTGTATTTGCTGAGGCAGGCTAAGCATCGGCGGCCTGCTGGTTTTTTCGTGTCGGAGTACTTGACGCCAGCTAACCACTCGTTGTTCTATAACCTTCGCCACCTTAGGAAACAATATCCAAATAAGATTAAGTCCATTTTTACCAGAGGAGGGAATATCTTCTACAGACTCAGTGACTCCGATCGTTTGTGCAGGGCAAAGAGTCTTGCTGATCTGGAAAATATTATCTGTCAGGAATCAGCAGCGGCTGCTGGCCCTGATTCGTCCTAGTTATGTCGCTTGAAGCTGATTTAGTTAATGGTAAATACCCTACATTTTTACCTGACATTGACAATTATTTACCTGTAGACTGCGAATATTATGATTTGCGTACTGTGCCAATTTCTGTGTCAGAACCATATTTTAATTTGCTTATGCTCAACATTCGTAGTTGTAAAAAGAATTTTAGTGTGTTTTTATCATATTTCTGTCATTTACTCACATATTTCTCTTGCATTGTCTTAGTTGAAACCTGGCTTACTAAAGATAAAGATGTTTATACAATTGCTGGTTTTTACAGTTATGACTCTTACCGTGATCACCTTGGTGGAGGTATCAAGATTTTTGTCAGGAATGGTATCCAAACCAGAATTATTAATGGGTATTCCTTCTTAAACCACTTGTTTGAAGTGCTGACTTTTGAGTTTATTATAAATTGTAAAAAAACTGATATGTTCTGCCACTTATCATCCACCCACATCTTCTCATGTCAAAAATAATGACTATGTTCTTTCATTTGCGTCCTTCTTAAGGAATGTTCTCAGCCTTCATATACCGGCTATTGTTTGTGGTGATTTTAATATGAACCTTTTTAATATGAATAAGTACGGTTATGTTGACTATTTTGTGAGTAGCATGTTTGAACTGGGTCTCTGCCCTCTTGTAACTATTCCAACTAAAATTAATCCGCAAAACCAAATCACTAGCTTTAGCCTGTTGGATCAGATTTGGATCTCACACGGCGACGGCGTGAGACATTCTTTTGTTATTCCCATTGATATAACTAACCATTCCCCTGTTGGGATATCTGTTACTAATTTCCCAACCATATGCCCATTAGCGTAGTTCATGATAAGAGACCTTTAAGCGAGAGAGGGAAGGTCACCTTTTCACTTTTACTAATGCTAATATAAATGGAAAATTGATCTTTTATTTCTCAAAAATATTTGAGCTTTATAAAAGAGCATTTCCTCTGATAAAATACACAGTAAAGATAAAAGAATCTGCTCCTTGGATGACCCCTAAGCTCAAGCAGTGTATCGCAAAGAAAGCAAAACCGTACAAGCTATACCTAGCAGGAAAAATCGTTAAGTTGCAGTATATATGGTACAGGAACAGATTAACCAACGTTTTACGTAGATCAAAACGTCTGTACTATATGAAGAAGTTTTATGCGGCAGGCAAAAATTCTCGTATGATCTGGTCTTGTCTGAATTCTGTTTTGGATAAGAGGAAGACGGTTACATTAGAGCGTACTGAGGTGTCTGACCGGGTATTAACTGGACGTGAATTAGCCAATTATGCAAATGAGTATTTTGTTACTGCTGCTGCTTCCCTGGTTGGTAGTTTGTCACAACCTCTGCCTTATACATTTTTATCGGCACCGATAATGTCCACCTGTTTTCTTTATCCTACCGATTCTTTTGAAGTTTTGGGTGTAATAAAGAGGTTAAAAAATAAGGGTAATAAGGTTATGGATATATCACCTCTAATTTTAAAGGAAAATGGACTTTTATTTTCACAACATTTTGCTGAGTTATATAACCTATCAATTGTTGTGCCACAATACCCAAATGCTTTAAAAAAGGCTAGGGTTACTCCGGTTCACAAGTTTGGATCCAGCACAAATTTGGACAATTATCGACCTATATCTGTCCTACCTACAGTGTCTAAGATATTTGAAAAACTTACACTCATAAGAATGGAAAGTTTCATCGATGTACATTCATTGCTTAGCCCATGTCAGTTTGGCTTCCGCCGCGGGAAAAGTACAACTCGTGCTATCATAAAGTTGTTTTCTACTCTACTCACGGCTTACCATCAGAAAATGTTTAGTGTGTGTTTCCTTTTAGATTTAAGAAAAGCTTTTGACACTGTATCACATAGTATCCTACTACAGAAACTGGCTCATTACGGATTTAGAGGCCAGTGTCATGAATATTTGAAATCTTATCAGAACAGATGTATGTATTTTTAAATAGCCTATGCTCTGATTCTAAACTTGTTACTTGCGGAGTTCCGCAGGGTTCTATTCTTGGCCCATTGTGTTTTAATTTATTTATCAATGATTTACCATTGGCAGTTGGAGTTGAGACTGTGTTATTTGCTGATGACGCAGCCTTTGTTGTCACGTCATGCTTTAGACGGATTATTTAATAACATCAAAAAGCTCTTCTCAGACTTGGAGAAATATCTAAAAGCCAATATGCTCTTGCCAAACTCCAAAATGAGTAAGTTAATGTTTTTTTCCTCGCGCCCGGCACATAATTTACCAGACATATTCTTCGCAGGAGAAGCCATAGAGTGGGTGAATGAATTTAAATACTTAGGACTAACAATAACAAGAACTTTGTCCTTTGCTAAACATATTAACAATGTAACCCTAAACATCAGCCGAGTAACAGGAACTCTAGTTGGCATACATGATGTTGTCCCTACTCGTGTGCTTGTAAATCTGTAATATGCTCTTGCCCTTCCATACTTGAACAACCATTTGATAGTTTGGGGTTTGGCAGGCCTCACCAGACTCAATTCCTGTGTCAATAATTTGCTGAGAACTATCTTGGGAGTTAAATGGGTTGATAATGTTCCCCTGTTGGGAATTGTGTAAATGTACGATAATTTGAAGCTGTTGAGGCTGAGGAGTCTTGATAAATACAATCTCTAAGTTAAAAAAAAAAAAAAAAAAAAAAGAATTTTTACTGAGTGGGAAGTATACTAAGATGTACGATATTTTACTTCGTCCATATCTCCAAATACACTCATATGAAACAAGAGGAAATATGTTTCGCCATCCTCATTTGGTTTGTGAGGTGGAGAGAAGATTTTTACCACACCAAATGATATTGCTGTACGATAGTCTACTACCTACCTTATTTGAGGGCTCTCTTTGGTATTCGTTACGTTCATACAAGTCATCATTAATGAGCGAACAATAGTTGTCTTTTATAGAATGGTAGAATAATAACTTTTTAACTTGGTTGTTTAAGTGTCTCTGGTCTAGTGTTTTAGTTAAGCTCTACAATAGTTGATTAAATTCTCATTCCATTGTTTTATATGCTGTAATTTTGTCGAATCTGTGCTATTGCATGGATTCCATTGTTTTTTAAATATTGTCTAACTTTATGTATTGGTGTGTGTGTTTTTGTCTTGTTTTCGTTGTTTTAAATATTGTCTGAGTTTGTATGTATTAATGTCTGTGCTTTGTGTGGATTTGATCTGTATTGACGTTTTTATGTAGCTTGCCATATACGCTACTACAGCTTCGGCGACCTTACTAGAACTGTGTGGAGAATTGTATTAATATGACATAATAAAAACTAAACTAAACTAAACTAAACTATTGTTTTTACCTTTGTTTTTTTCATAGTCTTTTTCTATTTTAATCATTTATATTTTCCTTATTATTATTTCATTATTTTTACTTTTATATTTATTAATTTTATTTTTGTTTTGATTTTTTGATTTTCGATTCATTGCTTTTATTTTAAATATTATTATTCTATTTTATTAATTTCATTATTATCTTTATTATTTCATCATTGTTATTCTATTTTTTATTTAATTTTACTATTTTATTCCTTTTTGTTTTTAAAATTTTTTTTTTTTGCATTTTTAATGTTATAATTTATATATTTTTATTTTTATTTTCTTATTTATTTATTATATTATTTTTCAGTATATTTATTTTCATTTAAATTACTTTTTTATTTTTATTAAGTTTTCGTTTTTATTGTTTTTATTTTATTTCTTTTTTTATTATTTTCGTTTTTATTTGTAGATTATTATATTAGTATTGTTGTTTATTTTTATTTTGGTATTTTTATTTTCTCAATTATCACTACATGATATTTTACGATTTTTTTCTATTTTCATTATTTTTAAAACATTATTTTTTATTTTATTTATTATTATTATTATTATTATTATATTATTATTATTATTATTATTATTATGAATTATATTGTTAATAATATTATTTTTTATTTTGAAAAACAATAATATATTATATTATCATTTTGTTTATATCTTTTATTTCTATTATTATTTTATTATAGTATTATTATTTTGACTTTTATTTTTTATTTTAATTTTAATTTTTACAACTATTACTATCATTTTATTTTATTTTTAGTATTATTATTGTTATATATGTTCTTATTTCTATTTTGAAGTTTTGTTATTTATTAATAATAATGATATCTTTTATTGTTATTTTTTATCATTTTTATTTTATTTTTATCTTTATTATAGTTATTTTATATACTTATTAATAATATTTTATTATTATTATTATGTTAGGAATAAAGCAGAAGTCTGTAAATAATTATGTAGGGAAAATTAGATAGGGAAATCTACTAATAGAGTTATGGTAGATGAAGGCGAAAGGAAGGTAGAAAGTGTGGTAGGAACAGATTGCAGTCATAGCTATTTGAAAATAAGACCAAACACACTAGCAAATTCGCCAAAACACAATAGTGATGAGAACAGTGGAAAATCTGAACTTTGACACCTCCAGTGGGTGGTTACTGTAGATTAGAACAACCAATAAGATTTATGTAGGGGTGGCACTGGAAGTTAGAAAAGCCACTCAAGAAGAAGTAGTGGTGTATCCTAGTAGAAATTAGGGAGGAGCCCAAATTGGAAGATAGGTTCAGACTTCACTTGAAATCTCGGAGAAGATCAGTTACGAACTAAGGACTGGACGAAAAGGTTGTGTCGGTGGAATCTCTGTACCCTGTGAATTTTGTGTAGTGTACTGACAGTGAATTGTGTGTGTTATAATAATAAGTAAGATAAACAACGTGGTGTTTACTTGCCCAGAGTCCCATCACAAGTATCCATGCAAATACTCCTGAGAGACTGGATAAATGAAAGGAATTTAATTAATCTGATTTCAGAATCTGTAAGACGTCCATACCAAGTAATCTACAATATAACAATAAGTTCCCAAGAAAAGAAAAACTCAACAACAAGCAAAAATAGATGAAGAGTATCCCATATAACTATAAACAAGAACACAAATACAAACCAAGGTTACCAAACAAGGACTGACTAATATAAAGAAAAGAGAACAGAGAATAAAAAGAACATATACAACAATATTTATTTGTAATTTTTTTATATATTATTTAGTTTTAAGTTTATTAATATTTTTTTCAATCTTAATTTTATTTTTTATTTTAAATTTTATATCAATTTATTTTTTATTAATATTATTGTTATATTATTTTTTTATTTTATTTATTTCTTTTACCGTTTTTATTTCTTTTTTATCATTCTTATTTTACGTATTATTATTTCATTAGTTTTACTTTATTTTTATTAATTTTAATTTTATATTTATTTTTTATCATTGTAGTTTTATTATCATTGCTATTTTATTATTTTTATTTTTTATATTATTGTTTTATTCACAAAATTAGTACTATTATTTCCTCTCTTTTGTTTGTATTATTATCTTCTTTTTTATTTTTCATTTTTCATATTGTTATTTATTTGTATTTTGAAATTTTATTATCATTATTCTACTAATTGTATTTATAGTTTTATTTTTTGTTTATTTTTATTATTTTTTATTATTAATATTTCTCTAAAAATTTTCAAATTTTATTTTTTATTTTATATTTATTATTTGTCTTTTGAAATTTTTATTAATATTTATTTTAGTAATTGCATTTAATTTTTATATTTTTTTAATTTCTAATATCAATCATTTTATCATTTTTTATATCTATTTTAATTATTTCTATTTGTTGAATATTATTTTTCCATTATTTTAACTTTATTTATTATTATTATTTTTATTTTTATAATTTTATTTCATTTTTATTGTTTTAATTTTCGTTATAAAAATATTTTATTATTTTGTATTTATTCTGGTTGTAAGCCATCTTTAAACATGTTTTAACTAAATATTATTGTTGCCTCAGCTGCATTAATTTCATATAGGTCTATTTTCCTAATTATGGTTTTCTCATTGTTGCTTAAACTGGTGAGCAACGCAGCGAAGGTTAGCATGTCTCAATTGGGTAATTATGATAATAAATTTTTAATGATTCATAGATACTAGAAACTGTAGTTAAACACTCGTTGTATAACCCGCAGAGTTTCTCAATGGTAAAGTTAGAAGTCTAGGTTCTGACAATTTCCTTGGTAAGGGCAGCGACGTTTTTTCTGGGACTTCAGACATTCTGTCATGAGGAGGTAGGTGACGGACTGAAGCAGGAGGAGAGTCCGTGTTCTTCTGTACTGGCAGTGCATGAGAAGCCATCCTTTCCGACTTCTCAAAGTTCGATCGTCTCACACTGAACCATACTGAAGGCATCAAAAGGGACGCCGACCTGGTTATCAGTACCATGAAGGCGGCAACTAACGCAGTCCAGCTTCCGCCTATCCAAGGGCTTTCAACCTTGATTATCTCTACCTTAACGTGAAAAACCATAAGAAAAGCAACCCTCTCCGCCAGATTATTAGCTAGGCGCCCGTCCCGACTTACGCTCTGGCCAAGCCCCTCATTCAAATTTTGACTCCCTACGTCCCGAGCCGCTATAGCCTGATTTCATTGGTGAAGTTGATTGGAGAAATTCGCGACTCCCCGGCACTTGCATCATAGCGACCCTCGACGTAGAATCCCTCTTCACCAACGTGCCTGTCGACGAGACCATCGACATTATCTTGGATCTCGTCTACCAGGACCAGTCGACAGCGCCACACAATAGCCCAGGAGCCTTTTTGTGTACTTTGCTGGACATCTGTACAGATGTTCCGACAGAAAGATGGCCAACGTAGAACATCAATGCATATGCTCCGCCCGAAGATGACCTGGGAAGCACTTTGGACTATAATGCATATTGCGTAGAGAATCTCCTATCACGCCCAAAAAGGGGCCATCAAGAATCACGCCCTCACCGCCCACCAAGACACAATCTCCCGCGATTGCATTATCCACAACACTAAGATAATAGGGAGAGCACTCGACCCTCGCCGCCTACGCCTTCTGGAGGCGTTACTCATTCAGGAGCAAAATCCCTCCATGAATACGACGCAGGAGGCCTCTTTGCTCCCGACCTGCATACAAAGAAACGCACCAGTACCAGCAACCAACACCATATCGTCGCCCGAAAACGCACAAATTCAAGAAAATACCACGGGAGACAATTTTAACACTATGAATAATACCTTCAATAATTATTTGAATTTTTATCATCATTACTTTCATTTTATTTTATTTTTTAAATTTATTATTATAACTTTTATTTTTATTATTTTACTATTATTTTTATTATTAATAAGGATAGTTTGCTTGTTTCTAACAGTTTCAATCGTGAAAGGAAGTGTAGGGGCACAAAAGAGCCAGCTCCTGATAAGAAAATGGTAATAAAGAATAGTAAGAGAAGGAAAACCAACCTAAGCATGGCATAGATCAACTACAAGAAAGCCTTCGACATAATACCACAAACTTGGCTAATAGAATCCTTGAACATATATGGGGCAGAAGAAAGCACCATCAGCTTACTCAAAAATATAATGGGCAACTGGAATACAGTGTTTACAAGCTCTGGGACAAGACTAGGAGAGGTTAACATCAGGATAGGATTGTTTCGAGGTGACTTCACTGTCCCCACTACTCTTTGTAGTAGCCATGATTCCCATGACAAGAGTACTACAAAGACGGACCCAAGCACGACTTCAGCGAGAGTTTTCTACGACTTGTCAAAGGTGCATGGGCACACCGCTTCCTGATCGAGTATTGCCCTAAAAAAGCAGCTGCGGTTATTGGCCATATTTTTGTTGCACCTCCCAGAGTCGCTACCTGCCTACCATGTCCGAGCTTTCTATGACACTGGTGCGCAGATATCCATCATTCGAGAGGATGAGATTCCCTACGGAACTCGGGTTGACAGGCACCAATTCGTCACAAAGGAAAGCTTCAACCACGTTAAAGATTTCTGGCCTACTGTCTGGTCGAGAGTCACTCGACCTCACCGCTCTAAGGTATGTACTATGGAGGTTTATACCATCCTGCTAGAATAAGGCTTGAAGCCTCCTCCTACCTTTTCACAGTCCCAGGGCAGCGCCCGCCCTTCCTTATATGCCTCCAGAGCAATCCTACAGTCCTCCAAGAATCAAGGTATCTACAGAGATAGGTAGCGTCATCCCAACTCAATATCCCAGAAGCATTCAAGTCTACTTTGCTGGACATCTATACAAGTGGTTGCATCTGGAGCGAAGGAAATCGGCTTATCGAGATCTCTTGCCTGCCTAGGCAAACGCCCCCTTTACACTTGGGCGGCTATGCGATGAAGGCAGGCTTGTAGTAGTTGTAATTCAATTGGAATGTTATTCACTACACATTCTTAAGGTAAGTTAAATTATAATTCTTCAAATAAATATCTGATTAATATTAATTGTAGTTGTAATTGAAATACACTAAACGAATGATGACGTCATTGCTACAGATATGACGTCACATACCCATATATTTCTTGGAAATTAAAAAAAAATCTTAACATTTTTCCTTATGTTTTTACTGATTTATGGTGGCACCAGACACCCCCCCCCCCCCCCCCCGTAATTTAGCTATGTAAAATGTCAACATAGTTAAAAAGACAGCCTTCCCTGTTTTGAGAACTGAAATATGACGAGCAGAGAATAAATGGGGATGGAGCTTAGCGACAGAAAACGATCGAGCAAATATTCACGGGGAGTGTGGTATCAATACACAGAAGGTGATATGTGCCAATAGACCGTTGACTGACAACATTAAGAAGAAAGTATCACTCACTGATGTCGCAATACCATGGGACATCAGCGTAGAAGGGAAGATTGAAAAGCATCAGGAGAGAGAGAGAGAGAGAGAGAGAGAGAGAGAGAGAGAGAGGGGGGAGAGAGAGAGAGAGAGAGAATAACTTTGATATCATAGTATATCTATAAGACTGATATATAAAATGTACACTGATCTTGACCCTGCAATGGTAAAATGATCTCCATAGACACAATACTAGCCTGTTTAAATAGTACCAATGTATAGTCAGGACCCAGACCTGAATAATAATTGACCCATATACAACGAATGTTTAACTACAGCCTCTGGCATCTTTGAATAAAATTAAAATTAACTTTCATAATTACTTATTTTAGACATGCCAACCTTCTCATAATTGTTGAGAAAAGCATAATTACGAAAAATATATCTACATAATAGTACTGCAGCTGAGGCAGCAATGACTTTTAATTTCACATGTTTAAAAGATGTTTTACTTTAAGAATAGTGTAAAATATAATGTAATAATATCAATGTAAATTAAAATGAAAAAAATAAACATAAACATGATAATAAAATAAATAATAAATAAAAATACATGAATAAAAAAAAATAAAAAAAAATAAATAAATAACAATAAATGAATAAATAAAACAAAAATAAATATACATAAATAAATAAATAAATTAAATAAATCATATAAATGAAAAAAATAAATAAATAAATAAATAACATAAATAAATATACATAAATAAAAATAAATAAATAAATAAAAATAAATAAAATAAATAAATAATAAAGAAATAATATTAAATAAAAATTAATGAATACATAAATAAAAAAAAAAAAATAAATAAATGATTAAAAATGAATAAATGAATAAATAAAAAAATAACTAAAAATATATAAATAAATATATAAAATAAATAAATAAACATATATAAATAAATAAAAATAAAAAAATAAAAATAAATTTAAAAAATAAGTAAATAAAAATACATAAGTAAATAAATAAATCGAAATAAAATCAATACATTAATAATGATAAATATATAAAATATAGTATATAAATAAAAAGAAAAATAAAAATAATAATAAAAGTAAACAAAAAATAAATGAATAAATAAAATAACTAAATTAATAAAAACACACAAAGTAAATAAATAAATCGAAATAAATGAACATTAACATTAACTATATCTATCAATATATATAAATATAAATAAATATAAATAAAACAAATAAATGAATAAATACATAAAAATCAATAAATTAATAAAATGAATAATTATACAAAAATAAAAAATTAATAAATAAATGAATAAAGATAAATAAATGATTAAATTTAATAAACCAAAATCAATAACTAAAAATAGAAAATAAATAAAATAAAAAATAAATTATGCAAAATGAGTAAAAATTGAATAAATAAATAAATAAATAACATAAATAAATAAATAAATATGAATAAATAAATATAATACAAATTAAAATAAAACAATAACTAATAACTAGGATAAATATGAAAATAAAAATAAAGAATAATTAGAACAATAAAATAATAATAATAATAAACAGAAAACTAAGAATAATGTCAATAAAAATTTAAAATAAAGTACAGTAAAAAAAATTAACGATAATATAAATAAAAATAAAATACAATAAAATAATTACATAAAGTATATAAACAAAAAAACAATAATAGAAATAAATATAATTCACACAAAAAACAAAAATAATAAAAAATTAATAATAATGAAAATAAAATAACAATATTACTATTAATTAAAAATAAGTAAGAGAAATAAAGATAAAATACTAATATAATTAAAATAAAATATTAAAAATAAAGACAAATAAAAATGAAAAATAAAATATAAATGAATTTATAAAATATAAATAACAAACATTTTAAATAAAAATAATAGGAATAGATATAAAAGTAATAAAAATAAAAATAGTAAAAATATTAGTAATAACTTTGTTAATATAAATTAAATTATAAACATAAATAAAAATAATAAAAATAAAATAAAAATATAAATAAAATTAAAATTAATAATAACATAAATTGAAAATAATAATGATAATAATAATAATAATTATATTTTATTGAAATTAACGGCAGAATTCAATGAACTGATTTTATAAAAAATTCTTTCAATTCTCCTTGTGATTTTGTATTTCTTGCACGCTGGTGTTACAGAGCAACGGTGTAGCGATGGCATCCCCCGTCGGGGTCCTGTTTGCGAACTTTTTATATGGGCATAGTGGAGGAGCTTGTCTTTGGGAGCACCAAGAAGCCTTCTATACACAACGATGGAGGAGATCGAGGAGATACGACAAGCCTTCCCTACCCACAGCTGTCTATGTTTTACCATTGAACATAGCGTGATGGCCGTCTTCCCTTCCTGGACGTCCTTGTTTTGAACAGAAGGAGGCGCGTTCGCCAAAAGGTCTACACGAAACCTACAAACTAGGGAATGTGTCTAAAGGCCAGAATGAATGTCCTCAAGGATATAAGGACACCTACCATTAGCGCCTACGTCAGGAGAGCTCTCACCCATAGCTCGACATGGACAGACACCATAAAGAAGGATGGAACGCGCAGCCCAGGTCCTAGTAAACTTCGGACACACCACCACAGCATCCAGGAACGTCATTAGGAGGGAGTGTGGAGAAATGGTACCTACAGGAACCCACCCAGACCCCCAGCAGATGACGTCAATGCGCCCTCTCCAAAGAGGGGGGTATCTCCCTGTCACGCGCAGGAAGGAACGATATTCAATCATGCAAGACTGCACATGATAAAAGAATCCGCCGATGCCACATCGTCGGTAACTTCGAGTTATTGACCAAGCACCCGATCTATAAAAAAACCAGAAAAGCAAAAAAAGAAAAAAAAACGTAAGAAATACCGGATCGACACCGGCCTGTTCCCAACCTACGCGACACCTAAATACCTGTTGTTGACCCCCATCCTGTCCCTGATACCCCGTCGCCTTTTGTATAAAATAAATTCTGAGAATTCTATTAATATTATTTTTAATAAAATAAAAATAGTATTGATATAATTTATTATTATTATTATTATTATTAATTATATTGTTAATAATATATTATTTTGAACTAATAGTATTATACTATCATTTTATTTATCTCTTTTATCTCTATTATTACTTTATTATAGTATTATTATTTTGACTTTTATTTTTTTATTTTAATTTTATTTTTACAACTATTACTATCATTTTATTTTATTTTATTTTTATTATTATTGTTATATATGTTCTTATTTCTATTTTGAAGTTTTGTTATTTATTATAATAATGATATCTTTTATTTTTTTTATTATTTTATTTTATTTTTTATCTTATTATATTAATTTTATACTTATTAATAATATTTTATTATTATTATTATTATGTTAGGAATAAAGCAGGAAGTCTGTATATTATGTAGGGAAAATTAGATAGGGAAATCTACTAAAAGAGTTATGGTAGATGAAGGCGAAAGAAGGTAGAAAGTGTGGTAAGAACAGATTGCAGTCATAGCTATTTGAAAATAAGACCAAACACTAGCAAATTCGCCAAAACACAATAGTGATAAGAACAGTGGAAAATCTGAACTTTGACACCTCAGTGGGTTGTTACTGTAGATTAGAACAACCAATAAGATTCATATAAGGGTGGCACTGAAGTTAGAAAAGCCACTCAGAAGAAGATAGGTTCAGACTTCACTTGAAATCTCAGAGAAGAGCAGTTAGGAACTAAGGACTGACGAAAGGTTGTGTCGGTGGTGGAATCTCTGTTACCCTGTGAATTTTGTGTAGTGTACTGACAGTGAATTGTGTGTGTTATAATAATAAGTAAGATAAAAACGTGGTGCTTACTTGCCCAGAGTCCCATCAAGGTTATCCATGCAAATACTCCTTGAGAGACTGGATAAATGAAATGAATTAATTAATCTGATTTCAGAATCTGTAAGACGTCCATACCAAAGTAATCTACAATATACAATAATTCCCAAGAAAAGAAAAACTCAACAACAAGCAAAAAATAGATGAGAGTATCCCATATAACTATAAACAAGAACACAAATACAAACCAAGGCTACCAAACAAAGGACTGACTAATAATAAAGAAAAGAGAACAGAGAATAAAAAGAACATATACAACAATATTTATTTGTAATTTTTTTATATATTATTTTTAGTTTTAAGTTTATTAATGTTTTTTTCAATCTTAATTTTATTTTTTATTTTAAATTTATATCCAATTTTTATTTTTTATATAATTTATTGTATATTATTATTTTATTTATTTCTTTTACCGTTTTTTATTTTTATTTTTTTATCATTCTTATTCTACTTATTATTATTTCACTAGTTTACTTTATTTTTTTTTTTATTAATTTTTTTTAATTTATTTATTTTTTATCATTGTAGTTTTTTATATCATTGCTATTTTATTATTTTTGTTTTTTATTTTTTATATTCTTTTTATTCACAAAATTAGTACTATTATTTCCTCTCTTTTGTTTGTATTATTATTCTTATTTTATATTTATTATTTGTATTTTGAAATTTTATTATCATTATTCTACTAATTGTATTTATAGTTTTATTTGTTATTTTTATTTTTTATTTTTATTATTATATTTCTCTAAATTTTCAAATTTTGGTTTTTATTTTATTTTTATTTATTATTTGTCTTTGAAATTTTATTAATATTATTTTAGTAATTGCATTTAATTTTTATGTTTAATTTCTAATATCATCATTTTATCATTTTTTTATATCTTTTTAATTATTTATTTTCTATTTGTTTGAATATTATTTTTCATTATTTTTTTTTACTTTATTTTATTAATTATTATTTTATATTTTATAATTTTTATATTTTTGTTTTTAATTTTCGTTATAAATATTTTATTATTTTTGTATTTTATCTGGTTGTAAGCCATCTTTTAAACATGTTTTGTACTAAAATATTATGTTGCTCAGCTGCATTAATTTCATATAGGTCTATTTTCCTAATTATGGTTTTCTCATTGTTGCTTAAACTGGTGAGCAACGCAGCGAAGGTTAGCATGTCTCAATTAGGTAATTATGATAATAAATTTTAATTGTATTCATAGATACTAGAAACTGTAGTTAAACACTCGTTGTATAACCCGCAGAGTTTCTCAAGGGTAAAGTTAGAAGTCTAGGTTCTGACAATTTCCTTGGTAGGGCAGCGACGTTTTTTTCTGGGACTTCAGACATTCTGTCATGAGGAGGTAGGTGACGGACTGAAGCAGGAGGGAGAGTCCGGTGTTCTTCTGTACTGGCAGTGCATGAGAACCGCCATCCTTTCCGACTTCTCAAAGTTCGATCGTCTCACACTGAACCATACTGAAGGCATCAAAAGGGACGCCGACCTGGTTATCAGTACCATGAAGGCGGCAACTAACGCAGTCCAGCTTCCGCCTATCCAAGGGGCTTTCAACCTTGATTATCTCTACCTTAACGTGAAAAACCATAAGAAAAGCAACCCTCTCCGCCAGATTATTAGCTAGGCGCCCGTCCCACTTACGCTCTGGCCAGCCCCTCATTCAAATTTTGACTCCCTACGTCCCCGAGCCGCTATAGCCTGATTTCATTGGTGAAGTTGATTGGAGAAATTCGCGACTCCCCGGCACTTGCATCATAGCGACCCTCGGACGTAGAATCCCTCTTCACCAACAAAAGTGCCTCGACGAGACCATCGACATTATCTTGGATCTCGTCTACCAGGACCAGTCGACAGCGCCACACAATAGCCCAGGAGCCTTTTTGTGTACTTTGCTGGACATCTGTACAGATGTTCCGACAGAAAGATGGCCAACGTAGAACATCAATGCATATTGGCTCCGCCGAAGATGACCTGGGAAGCACTTTGGACTATATGCATATTGGCGTAGAGAATCTCCTATCACGCCCAAAAAAGGGGCCATCAAGAATCACGCCCTCACCGCCCCACCAAAAGACCCAACCCAATCTCCCGCGATTGCATTATCCACACAACCACTAAGATAATAGGGAGAGCACTCGACCCTCGCCGCCTACGCCTTCTGGAGGCGTTACTCATTCAGGCGCAAAAATCCAAATCCATGAATACGACGCAGGAGGCCTCTTTGCTCCCGACCTGCATACAAAGAAACGCACCAGTACCAGCAACCAACACCAATATCGTCGCCCGAAAACGCACAAATTCAAGAAAATACCACGGGAGACAATTTTAACACTATGAATATACCTTCAATAATTATTTGAATTTTTATCATCATTACTTTCATTTTATTTTATTTTTTAAAAAATTTATTATTATAACTTTTATTTTATTATTTTACTATTATTTTATTATTAATAAGGATAGTTTGCTTGTTTCTAACAGGTTTCATCAGTGAAAGGAAGTGTAGGGGCACAAAAGACCAGCTCCTGATAAGAAAATGGTAATAAAGAATAGTAAGAGAAGGAAAACCAACCTAAGCATGGCATAGATCAACTACAAGAAAGCCTTCGACATAATACCACAAACTTGGCTAATAGAATCCTTGAACATATATGGGGCAGAAGAAAGCACCATCAGCTTACTCAAAAATATAATGGGCAACTGGAATACAGTGTTTACAAGCTCTGGGACAAGACTAGGAGAGGTTAACATCAGGAGAGGGATTTTCGAGGTGACTCACTGTCCCCACTACTCTTTGTAGTTGCCATGATTCCCATGACAAGAGTACTACAGAAGACGGACCCAAGCACGACTTCAGCGAGAGTTTCTACGACTTGTACAAAGTGCATGGGCACACCGCTTCCTGATCGAGATGCCCTAAAAAAGCAGCTGCGGTTATTGGCCATATTTTTGTTGCACCTCCCAGAGGTCGCTACCCTACCTACCATGTCCGAGCTTTCTATGACACTGGTGCGCAGATATCCATCATTCGAGAGGATGAGATTCCCTACGGAACTCGGGTTGACAGGCACCAATTCGTCACAAAGGAAAGCTTCAACCACGTTAAGATATTCTTGCCTACTGTCTGGTCGAGAGTCACTCGACCTCACCGCTCTAAGGTATGTACTATGGAGGTTATACCATCCTGCTAGAATAAGGCTTGAAGCCTCCTCCTACCTTTTCACAGTCCCAGGGCCCCCGTCCTTCCTTATATGCCTCCAGAGCAATCCTACAGTCCTCCAAGAATCAAGGTACCTACAGAGATAGGTAGCGTCATCCCAACTTAATATCCCAGAAGCATTCATGTTTGTTTGTTTGTATGGTGCTTTTACGCTGCATGGAACCAGTGGTTATTCAGCAACGGGACCAACGGCTTTACGTGACTTCGGAAACACGTCGAGAGTGAACTTCTGTCACCAGAAATACACATCTCTCACCCCTCAGTGGAATGGCCGGGAATCGAACTCGCGGCCACCGAGGTGGCAGGCCAAGATCATGTCTACTTTGCTGGACATCTATACAAGAAGTCTCCTGATATTTGGTGCGGATGTGGTTCTTTATAACCCCGCTCCTGGGCGTAGCAAGAAAGTCTCTTACACAGGTGCATGCTGGTTATACCAAAGGTGGGCATAAGTAAAGTGGTTGCATCTGGAGCGAAGGAAATCGGCTTATTGAGATCTCTTGCCTGCCTAGGCCACGCCCCCTTTACACTTGGGCGGCTCTGCGATGAAGGCAGGCTTGTAGTAGTTGTAATTGAATTGAAATGTTATTCACTACACATTCTTAAGGTAAGTTTAATTATAATTCTTCAAAGAAATATCTGATTAATATTAATTGTAGTTGTAATTGAAATATGCTAAACGGATGATGACGTCATGCTACAGATATGACATCACATACCGATATATTTTTTGGAAATTAAAAAAAAATCTTAACATTTCCTTATGTTTTACTGATTTATGTGGCACCAGACACCGTAATTTAGCAATGTAAAAATGTCAAAATAGTTAAAAAGACCGCCTTCCCTGTTTGAGAACTGAAATATGACGAGCAGAGAATAAATGGGGAGGAACTTAGTGACAGAAAACGATCGAGCAAATATTCACGGGGAGTGTGGTATCAATACACAAAAGGTGATATGTGCCAATAGGCCGTTGACTGACAACATTAAGAAGAAAGTATCACTCACTGATGTCGCAATACCATGAGGGGGGCACCACCAACGTAGAAGGGAAGATTGAAAAGTAATCAGGAGAGAGAGAGAGAGAGAATGACTTTGATATATCTATAAAGAACTGATATATAAAAATGTACACTGATCTTGACCCTGCATAATAATAATTGACCCTGAAAAAAGCACTACGGGTTATACAACAAATGTTTAACTACAGCCTCAGGTATCTTTGAATAAAATTAAAATGAACTTTCATAATTACTTATTTTAGACATACCAACCTTCTCATAATTATGAGAAAAGCATAATTATGAAAATATATCTACATAATAGTACTGAAGCTGAGACAGCAATTACTTTTCATTTCACATGTTTAAAAGATGTTATACTTTAAGAATAGTGTAAAATATAAGGTAATAATATCAATGTAAATTAAAATGAAAAAATAAACATAAAACTGTAAATAAATAATAATAAAATACATGATAAATAAAGAATAAAACTAAATACCATAAATAAATAAATAATAATAAATAAATGAATAAATAAAACAAAATAATATACATAATAAATAAATATAATGAAAAATAAATTAATAAATAAATACATAAATAAAAATACCATAAAATAAAAATAAATAATAAATAAAAATAAATAAAATAAAATAAATAAATAAAGAAATAATATATAAATAAAATTAATGAATACATAAATAAAAAAATAAAAGTAAATAATAAATAAATGATTAAAAATGAATAAAATGAATAAATAAAAAAATAACTAAATATATATAAATAAATAAAAAATAAATAAATAAAATAAAACTAAATAAACATATATAATAAAAATAAAAATAAAATAAATAAAATAAAAAATTTAAATTTAATAAGTAAATAAAATACATAAGTCAATATAAATAAATCGAAATAAATCAATACATTAATAATTATAAATATATAAAAAAATAAGTAGGTATTAAATAAAAAGAAAAATAAATAAATAAAAGTAAACAAATAACAATGAATACATAAAATAACTAATAAAAAAAAAAATAAAAAAAAACAAAAAAACCCATAAGTAAATAAATAAATCGAAATAAATCAACATTAACAAAAATAAACATATAAAAAATAAATATATAAATAGTAAATTTTATAAAAAATAAACAAATAAAATAAATAAATACATAAAAATCAATAAATTAATTTAAAAATGAATAAATAAAACAAAATAAATAAAAAAATTAAATAAATAACTGAATAAAGTAAAATAAATGATTCAATTTAATAAACCAAAATCAATAACTAAAAATAGAAAATAAAATAAAATAAAAAATAAAAATTATAAAACAAAATGAATAAAAATTGAATAAATAATAAATAAAAAAAATAAATGATAAATAAATAAAACATAAATAAATAAATAAATAAATATGAATAAATAAATATAATTCCAAATTAAAAAATAAAACAATACTAATACCTAGATAAATATGAAAATAAAAATAAAGAATAATTAGACCAATAAAATAATAATAATAATAATAATAAATAGAAAACTAAGAATAATGTCAATAAAAATTTAAAAATAAAGTACAGTAAAAATTAAAGTAATATAAATAAAAATAAAGTAAAATAAAATAATTACATAAAGTATAAAAACAAAAAACAATAATAGAAATAAAATATAATTATTCACAAAAAACAAAAAAAAAACAAAAAAAATAATAAAAAATTAATAATAATGAAAATAAAATAACAATATTACTATTAATTAAAAAATAAGTAAGAGAAATAAAGATAAAATACAATATCATCAAAATAAAATATTAAAAATAAAGATAAAATAAAATATAAATGAAATTTATAAATATAAATTAACAAACAAAACGTTTTAAATAAAAATAATAGGAATAGATATAAAAGTAATCAAAATAAAAATAGTAAAATATTGGTAATAACTTTGTCAATAAAAAATAAATTATATAAACAGAAAAATAAAAAATAAAAATAAAAATAAAATAAATATACAATAAAATTAAAAAACAAAAAAAATAAAAAATAAAAAAAATATAAATTGCAATAATAATGATAATAATAATAATTATATTTTATTAAAATTAACGGCAGAATTCAATCAACTGATTTTATAAAAATTTCTTTCAATTCTCCTTGTGATTTGTATTTCTGGCACGCTGGTGTTACAGAGCAACGGTGTAGCGATGGGATCCCCCGTCGGGGTCCTGTTTGCGAACTTTTATATGGGCATAGTGGAGGAGCGTGTCTTTGGGAGCACCAAGAAGCCTTCTATACACAACGATGGAGGAGATCGAGGAGATACGACAAGCCTTCCCTACCCACAGCTGTCTATGTTTTACCATTGAACATGACCCTGATGGCCGTCTTCCCTTCCTGGAGGACGTCCTTGTTGAACAGAAGGAGGGCACTTTCGCCAAAAAAGGTCTACACGAAACCTACGAACCTGGGAATGTGTCTAAAAGGCCAGAGTGAATGTCCTAAACGATATAAGGACACTACCATTAGCGCCTACGTCAAGAGAGCTCTCACCCATTGCTCGACATGGACAGCAGCCCAGGTCCTAGTAAACTTCGGACACACCAACCACAGCATCTAGAACGTCATTAGGAGGAGTGTGGAGAAATGGTACCTACAGGAACCCCGCCCAGACCCCCAGCAGATGACGTCAATGCGCCTCTCCAAGAGGATCTCCTATTACGCGCAGGAAGGAACGATATTCAATCATGCAAGGGACTGCACATGATAAAAGAATCCGCCGATGCCACATCGTCGGTAACTTCGAGGTTATTGACCAAGCACCCGATCTATAAGAAAAACCAGAAAAGCAGAAAAACGTAAGAAATACCGGATCGACACCGGCCTGTTCCCAACCTACGCGACACACCTAAATACCTGTTGTTGACCCCATCCTGTCCTTGATACCCCGTCGCCTTTTGTATAAAATAAATTCTGTGAATTCTATTATTATTTTTAATAAATAAAAATAGTATTTTGATATAATTTATTATTATTATTATTATTATTAATTATATTGTTTAATAATATTATTATTTTGAACTAATAGTATTATACTATCATTTTATTTATATCTTTTATCTCTATTATTACTTTATTATAGTATTTTATTTTGACTTTTATTTTTATTTTAATTTTTATTTTTACAACTATTACTATCATTTTATTTTATTTTTATTATTATTATTGTTATATATGTTCTTATTTCTATTTTGAAGTTTTGTTATTTATTAATAATAATGATATCTTTTATTTATTTTTATTATTTTTATTTTATTTTTATCTTTATTATATTAATTTTATACTTATTAATAATATTTTATTATTATTATGTTAGGAATAAAGCAGAAGTCTGTAAATAATTATGTAGGGAAAATTAGATAGGGAAATCTACTAGTAGAGTTATGGTAGATGAAGGCGAAAGGAAGGTAGAAAGTGTGGTAGGAACAGATTGCAGTCATAGCTATTTGAAAATAAGACCAAACACACTAGCAAATTCGCCAAAACACAATAGTGATGAGAACAGTGGAAAATCTGAACTTTGACACCTCCAGTGGGTGGTTACTGTAGATTAGAACAACCAATAAGATTCATATAGGGATGCACCGGAAGCTAGAAAAGCCACTCAAGAAGAAGGGTGTATCCTAGTAGAAATTAGGGAGGAGCCCAAATTGGAAGATAGGTTCAGACTTCACTTGAAATCTCAGAGAAGAGCAGTTAGGAACTAAGGACTGGACGAAAAGGTTGTGTTGGTGGAATCTCTGTACCCTGTGAATTTTGTGTAGTGTACTGACAGTGAATTGTGTGTGTTATAATAATAAGTTAAGATAAACAACGTGGTGTTTACTTGCCCAGAGTCCCATATCACAAGTATCCATGCAAATACTCCTGAGAGACTGGATAAATGAAAGGAATTTAATTAATCTGATTTCAGAATCTGTAAGACGTCCATACCAAGTAATCTACAATATAACAATAAGTTCCCAAGAAAAGAAAAACTCAACAACAAGCAAAAATAGATGAAGAGTATCCCATATAACTATAAACAAGAACACAAATACAAACCAAGGCTACCAAACAAAGGACTGACTAATAATAAAGAAAAGAGAACAGAGAATAAAAAGAACATATACAACAATATTTATTTGTAATTTTTTATATATTATTTTAGTTTTAAGTTTATTAATATTTTTTCAATCTTAATTTTATTTTTTTATTTTAAATTTTATATCAATTTATTTTTTTTTAATATTATTGTTATATTATTTTTTATTTTATTTATTTCTTTTACCGTTTTTATTTCTTTTTTTATCATTCTTATTTTCTTACGTATTATTATTTCATTAGTTTTACTTTATTTTTATTAATTTTAATTTTATATTTATTTTTATCATTGTAGTTTTATTATCATTATTTTATTATTTTTATTTTTTATATTATTTTTATTAACAAAATTAGTACTATTATTTCCTCTCTTTTGTTTGTATTATTATTCTTTATTTTCATATTTATTATTTGCATTTTGAAATTTTATTATCATTATTCTACTAATTGTATTTATAGTTTTATTGTTATTTTTTTTTATTTTTTATTTTTATTATTAATATTTCTCTAAATTTTCAAAGAAATTTTATTTTTATTTTATATTTATTATTTGGTCTTTGAAATTTTATTAATATTATTTTTAGTAATTGCATTTAATTTTTATAATTTTTTAATTTCTAATATTATCATTTTATCATTTTTATATTATTTTAATTATTTCTATTTGTTGAATATTATTTTCATTATTTTAACTTTATTTATTATTATTATTTTTTATTTTTATAATTTTATTTCATTTTTATTGTTTTAATTTTCGTTATAAATATTTTATTATTTTTGTATTTATTCTGGTTGTAAGCCATCTTTTAAACATGTTTTACTAAATATTATTGTTGCCTCAGCTGCATTAATTTCATATAGGTCTATTTTCCTAATTATGGTTTTCTCATTGTTGCTTAAACTGGTGAGAAACGCACCGAAGGTTAGCATGTCTCAATTAGGTAATTATGATAATAAATTTTAATTTTCTTCATAGATACTAGAACCTGTAGTTAAACACTCGCTATATAACCCGTAGAGTTTCTCAAGGGTAAAGTTAGAAGTCTAGGTTCTGACAATTTCCTTGGTAAGGGCAGCGACGTTTTTTCTGGGACTTCAGACATTCTGTCATGCGGAGGTAGGTGACGGACTGAAGCAGGAGGAGAGTCCGTGTTCTTCTGTACTGGCAGTGCATGAGAAGCCATCCTTTCCGACTTCTCAAAGTTCGATCGTCTCACACTGAACCATACTGAAGGCATCAAAAGGGACGCCGACCTGGTCATCAGTACCATGAAGGCGGCAACTAACGCAGTCCAGCTTCCGCCCGTCCAAGGGGCTTTCAATCTTGATTATCTCTACCTTAACGTGAAAAACCATAAGAAAAGCAACCCTCTCCGCCAGATTATTAGCTAGGCGCCCGTCCCGACTTACACCCTGGCCAAGCTCCTCATCCAAATTTTGATTCCCTACGTCCCGAGCCGCTATAGCCTGATTTCATTGGTGAAGTTGATTGGAGAAATTCGCGACTCCCCGGCGCTTGCATCATAGCGACCCTCAACGTAGAATCCCTCTTCACCAACGTGCCTGTCGACGAGACCATCGACATTATCTTGAATCTCGTCTACCGGGGGGGGAGAGGACCGTCGACATCACCTCACACAATAGCCCAGAAGCCTTTTTGTGTACTTTGCTGGACATCTGTACAGATGTTCCGACAGAAAGATGGCCAACGTAGTACATCAATGCATATGCTCCGCCCGAAGATGACCTGGGAGGCATTTTGGAATGACTATAATGCATATTGCGTAGAGAATCTCCTGTCATGCCCAAAAAGGGGCCATCAAGAATCACGCCCTCACCGCCCACCAAGACACAATCTCCCGCGATTGCAATTATCCACAACACTAAGATAAGATAATAGGGAGATCACCCGACCCTCGCCGCCCACGCCTTCTGGAGGCGTTACTCATTCAGGAGCAAAATCCCTCCATGAATATGACGCAGGAGGCCTCTTTGCTCCCGACCTACATACGAAGAAACGCACCAGTACCAGCAACCAACACCATATCGCCCCCCAAAAACGCCCAAATTCAAGAAAATACCACGGGAGACAATTTTAACACTATGAATAATAACCCTTCAATTTTAATTAATTTGAATTTTTTTATCATTACTTTTATTTTTTTATTTTTATTATTTTTTATTTATTTATTATAACTTTTATTTTATTATTTTATTATTAATAAGGATAACGGGATATGCTAGTGGAAATTGTACCCATAATCATAGGAGAGGGTCTGTTTCATAAGTAAAACTACAATAACAACAACAACAATAATAATAATAATAATGATAATAATAATAATAATAATAATAATAATAGTGTGGATGTTTCTAAAAGGTATCATCAGTGAAAGGCGGTGCAACTACCCAGGAGGATACAAACACCATCCCCCGCCAACAGAAAGGCTGAAGAAGGAAGTGTAGGGGCACAAAAGACCAGCTCCTGATAAGGAAAAAAAAATGGTTAATAAAGAATAGTAGAAAGGAAGGCAAAAAAAAACCAACCTAAGCATGGCATGGATCACTACGAGAAAGCCTTCGACATATACCACAAACTTGGCTAATAGAATCCTTGAACATATATGGGGCAGAGGAAAAGCACCATCACTTACTAAAAATTATAATGGCACTGGAATACAGTGTTTACAAGCTCTGGGACAAGACTAGGAGAGGTTAACATCAGGAAAGGGATCTTTCGAGGTGACTCACTGTCCCCACTACTCTTTGTAGTAGCCATGATTCCCATGACAAGAGTACTACAGAAGACGGACCCAAGCACGACTTCAGCGAGAGTTTCTACGACTTGTACAAAGTGCATGGGCACACCGCTTCCTGATCGAGATGCCCTAAAAAAGCAGCTGCGGTTATTGGCCATATTTTTGTTGCACCTCCCAGAGGTCGCTACCCTGCCTACCATGTCCGAGCTTTCTATGACACTGGTGCGCAGATATCCATCATTCGAGAGGATGAGATTCCCTACGGAGGTCGGGTTGACAGGCACCAATTCGTCACAAAGGAAAGCCTCAACCACGTTAAGATATTCTTGCCTACTGTCTGGTCGAGAGTCACCCGACCTCACCGCTCTAAGGTATGTACTAAGGAGGTTTTACCGTCCTGCTAAGACAAGACTTGAAGCCTCCTCCTACCTTTTCACAGTCCCAGGGCCCCCGCCCTTCCTTATATGCCTCCAGAGCAATCCTACAGTCCTCCAAGAACCAAGGTATCTACAGAGATAGGTAGCGTCATCCCAACTTAATATCCCAGAAGCATTCATGTTTGTTTGTTTGTCTGGTGCTTTTACGTTGCATGGAACCAGTGGTTATTCAGCAACGGGACCAACGGCTTTACGTGACTTCGGAAACACGTCGAGAGTGAACTTCTATCACCAGAAATACACATCTCTCACCCCTCAGTGGAATGGCCGAGAATCGAATTCGCGGCCACCGAGGTGGCAGGCCAAGATCATGTCTACTTTTGCTGTGGACATCTATCCAAGAAGTCTCCCGATATTTGGTGCGGATGTGTTCTTTAATACCCCGCTCCTGGGCGTAGCAAGAAAGTCTCTTACACAGGTGCATGCTGGTTATACCAAAGGTGGGCATAAGTAAGGTGGTTGCATCTGGAGCGAAGGAAATCGGCTTATCGACATCTCTTGCCTGCCTAGGACCACGCCCCTTTACACTTGGGCGGCTCTGCGATGAAGGCAGGCTTGGTTGTTAGTTGTAATTTTAAGTTTGAAAAATGTTATTCCACATTGGGCCCACATTTCTTTAAAGGTTAAGTTTAATTATAATTCTTCAAAGAAATATCTGATTAATATTAATTGTAGTTGTAATTGAAATATGCTAAACGGATGATGACGTCATGCTACAGATATGACGTCACATACCCATATATTTCTTGGAAATTAAAAAAAAATCTTAACATTTCCTTATGTTTTACTGATTTATGTGGCACCAGACACCGTAATTTAGCTATGTAAAAATGTCAACATAGTTAAAAAGACCGCCTTCCCTGTTTGAGAACTGAAATATGACGAGCAGAGAATAAATGGGGAGGAGCTTAGTGACAGAAAACGATCGAGCAAATATTCTCGGGACTGTGGTATCAATACACAAAAGGTGATATGTGCCAATAGGCCGTTGACTGACAACATTAAGAAGAAAGTATCACTCACTGATGTCGCAATACCATGGGACACCAGCGTAGAAGGGAAGATTGAAAAGCATCAGGAGAGAGAGAGAGAGAGAGAGAGAGAGAGAGAGAGAGAGAGAGAGAGAGTGAGAGAGAGAGAGAGGGGAGGGAAGGAGGAGAAATGACTTTGATATATCTATAAAGGGGGACTTTTGATATATAAAAATGTACACGGATCTTGACCCTGCATGTGAAAATGATCCCCATAGACACTATACTAGCCTGTTTAAGTAGTACCAAGGTATAGTCAGAACCCAGACCTGGAATAATAATTGACCCTTGGAAAACACTACGGGTTATACAACGAATGTTTAACTACAGCCTTTGGCATCTTTGAAGAAAATTAAATTAACTTTCATAATTAAACTTATTTTAGACATGCAACCTTCTCATAATTATGAGAAAAGCATAATTATGAAATATATCTACATAATAGTACTGCACGCTGAGGCAGCAATTACTTTTAATTTCACATGTTTAAAAGATGTTTTACTTTAAGAATAGAGTAAAATATAATGTAATAATATCAATGTAAATTAAAATGAAAAAATAAACATAAAAATAATAAATAAATAAAAATAGATGAATAAATAAAATTAAAAAAATAAATAAATAAATAAATAAATAAAAATAAATAAATAAATAAAAAATAAAAAATAAAAAATAAATAACTAATAAATTATAATGAATAAATGAATAAACAAAAAAAATATATATAAATATATAAATAAATAAATATAAATAAATAAATAAATAAACTTATATAAGTAAATAAAAAAATTCAATAAAAATTAAATTTAAAAAAACTAAGCAAATAAAAATACATCAGTAAAATAAATAAATCGAAATAAATCAATACATTAATAATTATAATATATAATAAGTAAATAAATAAAAAAGAAAAATAATAAATAAAAGTAAACAAATAAAATGAATCCACAAAAATAATAAATTAAATAAAAAAACACATAAGTAAATAATAAGTCGAAATAATCAACATTAAAAAAAATAAACATATATAAGAATAAATATATAAATAGAAAAATAAAAAATAAATAATAATAAAAATAACAAATAAAAATAGAATAAATACATAAAAATAAATAATTATTAAAATGAATAAATAAACAAAATAAATAAAAAATTAACAAATAAATGAATAAAAAACTAAATAAATGATTAAATTTAAATTTAAACCAAAATCAATAACTAAAATTAGAAAATAAATAAAATAAAAAATAAAATATACAAAATGAATAAACAATGAACAAATAAATAAACATAAAAATAAAAATAAATGAATAAATAAACATAAATAAATAAATAAATAAATATGAATAAATAAATATAATAAAACAAATTACATAAACCCTACCTATGATAAATATGAAATAAAAATAAAGAATAATTAGAACAATAAAATAATAATAATAATAATAATAATAATAATAATAATAATAATATAATAATAAACAGAAAACTAAGAATGATATCAATAAAAATTTAAAATAAATAAAGTAAAAATTAAAGTAATTATAAATACAAATAAAATAAAATAAAATAATTACATAAATTATAAAAAACAAAAAACAATAACAGTAATAAATATAATTCACACACAAAAATAAAAAATTAATAATAATGAAAATAAAATAACAATATTAATATTAATTAAATAAGTAAGAGAAATAAAGATAAAAATACAACAAATATAATAAAATAAAATAAATATTAAAAATAAAAATTAAATAAAAATGAAAAATAAAATATAAACGAAATTTATAAAATATAAATAACAAACGGTCTAAATAAAAATATAGAATAGATATAAAAGTAATAAAAATAAAAATAGTAAAATATTAGTAATACTTTGTTAATATAAATTAAATTATAAACAGAAATAAAAATAATAAAAATAAAATAAAAATATAATACAATTAAAATAATAATAATATAAATTGAAAATATAATGATAATATAATAATTATAAAATATTAAAACGGCAGAATTCAATGAACTGATTTTATAAAAATTTCTTACATTCTCCTTGTGATTTTTATTTCAGTCAAGCTGGTGTTACAGAGGCAAACGGTGTACCGATGTGAATCCCCCGTCGGGGTCCTGTTTGCGAACTTTTATATGGGCATAGTGGAGGAGCGTGTCTTTGGGAGCACCAAGAAGCCTTCTATACACAACGATGGAGGAGATCGAGGAGATACGACAAGCCTTCCCTACCCACAGCTGTCTATGTTTTACCATTGAACATAGCCGTGATGGCCGTCTTCCCTTCCTGGACGTCCTTTGTTGAACAGAAGGAGGGCGCGTTCGCCAAAAAGGTCTACACGAAACCTACAAACCTGGGAATGTGTCTAAAAGGCGAGAGTGATGTCCTAAACGATATAAGGACCGCTAGCATCAGCGCCTACGCCAGGAGAGCTCTCACCCATAGCTCGACATGGACAGACACCCATAAAGAGATTGGAACGCGCAGCCCAGGTCCTAGTAAACTTCGGACACACCAACCACAGCATCCAGAACGTCATTAGGAGGAGTATGGAGAAATGGTACCTGCAGGAACCCCGCCCAGACCCCCAGCAGTATGACGTCAATGCGCCTCTCCAAGAGGATCTCCTGTCACGCGCAGGAAGGGACTGCACATGATAAAAGAATCCGCCGATGCCACATCTTCGGTAACTTCAAGGTTATTGACCAAGCACCCGATCGTTTGCGAATCTTAGAAGCGCTGCACATCGGGAGGAGAAGCCCAGTATATGAACGTCACACAGGAGACCTTCCTCCTCCCCACCGCCGTCAGGAGAGCAGCAGACAACTACCCACAACGACCATTGCACTAGAGGATCCTGAGGATGATAGATGCGTTAGCTCCATCCTGAGGGCGTCCCAGTAACCCTCAGGGTGATCGAAGCTCAGGCTCTAGCCCAGAGGACGACCTAGTAGCATGCCCTTCGAGGGGACCTTCACCTTTACCGATATGGATGAGGTTCCGCCCACGAAGAGGACAGACAAAATCAGAAGCCGACCTCCTCGATGATACGCTCGCGACGCCACAGGTATTGCCCGATGAAAAAGGAGGTACCAAACTCCTCAAGCCACTCTGATGTAATAAATAGCGCGAATCCATCCGAAACATATAATTGCACTTAGCGATCCCGTCCCGATGATGGCCAAACGAGGTGGCTGAAATATGTAGACGCCTATAAGAAAAACCAGAAAAGCAGAAAAACGTAAGAAATACCGGATCGACACCTAACGACTACGGCCTGTTCCCAACCTATGCGACACACCTAAATACCTGTTGTTTGGACCCCCCCATCCTGTCCCCTGTGATACCCCGGGGTCGTCTTTTGTATAAAATAAAATTCTGTGAATTCTATTATTTATTTCTAATAAACAAAAATAGTATTGATATAAAAAAATAATAAAAATTACTATAAATTATAAAATAAAAAATAAATGACAATATTATAATGCATATGAAAAATTATAAAAAGAAAGATAAAAATGCTAAATTAAAATAATACTAAAAAAAAATAAGACTAAAAATTAAAATTATTCAAAAAAATATAAAAATAAAAATAAAGAAAGATAATACAATATAAATAACATTAATAAAATACTAGGAATAAATTGAAATAAAAATATTTAAAATAAAAATAACATTAATAAAAATAAAATATAATGGTTAAATAATAAGTAAAAGAAAAATATGAAAAATAAAAATAAAAACCTTTAGAAATAATAAAATAAATATAATAAAAATACAAATAAAAACAATACTAACAACAAAAATAAAAATAAAATAAAAATAAAGATAAAAACAGCAATAATAATGAAAACAATAGAAAAAATAACGATAAAAATTTAATATCAATAAATAATAATAATCAAAAAGTAGTAATATGAATAACCAAATAAATATTAAAATTAAACTCAAAAACAATTATCATATATTATAAAAATAAAAAAATTAAAGTAAAAATAAATATAATGCACATGAAACATAATGAAAAACAAAAATAATAGAAATAAAATCTTTGTAATAAAAATAGAATAATAATAAAATTAAAAATATATTAAAAATAAAAAAATAATACAAATATAAATTACACTAATAAATAATAAATAAAAATAATATAAAATAAAATATATACAATAAAAAAATAAAAATGGTGAAATAATAATAAGTAAAATATAAATAAAAATAAATAGAAAATTAAAATTATTGAAATAAATGTAATATAAATGAATATTAAAACAATGCTAATAACATTAATAAAATAAAAAATTAGATAATAATGAGAACAATATATAATAATAATAAAAAGAAAACTGAGAATATCGTAAATGAAAAAAAAACAAAAATAGTATTTAATAAATAAAAATAAATCAAAATCAATAAAAATAATCTATAAATTATAAAATAAAAAAATAAAAAAATAATAAAAAATAAAAAATAAATTTAATGCAAAAAAAAATCCTAAAAAATGAAAATACTGAAAATAAAAAAATAAATAAAAATAAAAACATAAAAAAATAATAATTGAAATGAAATAATATTAAATATAAACATAAATAAAAATAATAAAAATATAAAAAAGAGAACAATATAATAATAATAATAATAATAAGTTGAAATAAAAATATTTAAAATAAGAATAAATAAAGTAAATTAAAATAATAAGTA